>NC_090927.1:431972313-432275343 GCF_040938575.1 Ambystoma mexicanum | reverse complement strand
AAGAGGGTATGTATTGAAGAGTTTGTGCGTTGGTTGTAATTATTGTTTTAGAATGTTCATTTTAGTGGATAGGTTTTGAGGTGGATGTGTTATGTTTTTGGGTTGTGGTCATTTGGTAGGTGTTTGCTTCCATGGGTGTGTTATGCTGCAGTGGTTGTGGCCAGGGCCTAGAGTCTTGGGGTCTGGCCACAACCACCACTCATAACACACCCATGCTAGCAAACATGTTGACTGTGGTATGTTGGCTGTTTAGGGGATATGTTTTCAAAAGTTTGTGTACACATTGGCAGTAGTGTAATAGTGTTTATAGGATAGTGAGATGAGGTGTGCTAGTTTGTTTGTTGGATTGTGTTCATAATGTTGGTATTGAAGACTCTAGGCATTTTGGGTTGTATTTATTGGTGAGGTGTTTGTTTGCATGGCTGTGTTATGTTGCAGTGTTTGTGAGTCTAATTATTATATACTTACTGTTTCCTTTGTTGAGGCTGTATGTAGAGTTTTGGCTAGGTCATGCAGTCAAGATTGTAGGGTTTGGCAACAAGCACTGCAGCATAAGATACACAATTGAAGCAAGCATTTTGGATTGTGGTCTATGGTCAGGTGTTTGCTTAAATGGCTGTGTTATGCTGTGGTGTTTGTGAGTCCAATCATTATATGCTTATTGTTTAACTTTTTGTGGTTGTATGCAGTTTTTCTCAGGCCACGGGTAATTGGAGCAGACATTCTTTTACAATATCTGTGATAAAAGAAAAAGATCACATGTTTGTGAAAGTACTTTATAATGAGTTATTGCATTGCATAGTAGACATTTCTGTATTTTGTCGACCCTCACATTTAGTACTTTAGAAGTATTATAGTTCAAACAAGTGTACTGTGCAATTTACTCAGTTCTTGTGTTTGTTCATTAAATCATTGAGTCTGTGGGAAAAAATCCATGCTGGATAAAAAAAAAAAAACGTTCTACGTTATGGTACAATATATTTCTTTGGTTGATTTCAATAGGAGGAATTGACTAAGTGTATGCTTTTTGATTTGGAAGTGGTGGTAGTATTGTTGCAATTAGATAGTAGTTGGTTTATTCTAATTGATTATTACTTGTTCCATTTTAGTGGTATTCATCTATCTGTTTGCTTGTTGCAGAATCTTGGGGCATTTAGATACATGTTGGTGTATTCTAACTTTTGATAGTTTTGAAGATGAAACTTTGTTGATGTTCATACACAGATTAGTTATTACCATTTTGGTTTTAAGAATATTAAGTAAGCATTTACAAGATTTGCTGGTAATCTCTGTTTCAGAGTAATGGTAGTATCATTACATTCGGACCATCCACCATTCTTTTTTATATATGCAGTGTAGTGACCTGCATTGGTTGTGGCTCCTGCGTGGTAGATTATACCTATTGTTGTGAATATTTCTTACCAAGTGATACTTGTCCATGTGGGAATCCAGTTAGCTTGCAGTTGTTTTTGGTACCATCTGCATTGTAACGTAAAAGCATTACTATTACGTATTTACTATGTGTCTGTATTTGTAAGGTGCAGCGATGACCTCAATTGCAGGTAGTACATAATCTGCCATGGTTTGCATTTTGTACACAATTAGGCATGGATACATACACAAAGCGTTCATTAGGGACTTGTTTTTGTGCCACATGGCTGCAAAGAGTGCATGTATGTTTCCACATGTATGCAATCTGGAAGATGTATAGGCATGTTTTTGCTTTCCAGTACTTGTAGTAAGTACATTATACATTATTGTGGATCTTCTTGTGTGTTTATAGTGAATTTGACCATTCCAGCACAGTAGTCCAATTCCTGCCTTATTCCAGAAACACTATACGTGTTGTCAGGATTGTTGGTTGCATTTCTGTGAAGGACTAACATTTGCAAACACAATTGGTTTGTCCCGTGTAAGTAACTGTTGTCATTAATTGGTGGCAATTGTAATAGAATATTGATTGCTACATTTGCATAGCAATTTACACCAGTTGTATTTCAATATTTCAATGGACCTGACAGTTCTGTGTACAAGTCATTTGTTCGGAGTGCGCATTGTTTCTCTGAAGAGGTAGTTGACTTTGTTTGTGCACTAGATCCTTCTTTGGTTGTGGTCCTTGATGAAGTAATAGCTTCTTTTAATTTCTTTGGAGGAATTGCTATGAGATCCTGTATAATTTGAGTTTGAAGTAGTTTTCTTTTACAAACTTTTCCTTTTTGAGGAACAGGATAGGTTTTTAGATGGGGGTGTAGAGTGAACGCAGTCTATTGTATTCTAGAATGCAAAAAATATCAGCATTTACTTTACTTGCATCAAAGTTGATTAGAAATAGTCCATCAAGTGTACATAAGCGTGATACAGCTACATAGCTCAAGCCTTCTTCAAATACTGTGCTACCAATATCTATCAATGCTTTATCTAGGGTAAGACCTTGTGATTTGTGAATGGAGACTGCATATGCTAGAGTTAGAGAAAATAGTTTTCTGCGTACATACCTGTCTTTGAAAAGAAGGAAGCGGGCTGTTGAGGGTCCTATCCTTTTAACTTCTGATAGTTTGTCAAAGAGAATATTGACAAACTGAATGTTGTCACGTGGGTATGTTTGAAAGCCAACAACTGTACCAAGTGCTCCATTAACTTGTCCTTGGTCCACGTCAAGGTTACTTTTAAGCATTACTATACAGTTTAAAGATCATTTTAATATTTTCTCCAAACCAGCTGTGTTAGAGATAGAGTTTTCTAAGGTATTTAGCCTTGTTGTGGCTTGTTGACACATGGGTAGTGTCATATCATGAACGTCCAATTCGTCTGTGGAGTAAATTTGAACTATTGATTGCATTTCTTTTTTTAACATTGTTTCATTGAATTCTGAACAGCTTGCAAGAGTTGGCATCAATGACATACAGTTTACACTTTTGTGTGCTAATTGTTCCATGACATTAGTAGCACATGACTTATGGCCATAGAGTGCATGGATGTGCCTGGTTTTTATTATAGATTGTGTTTCTTGAGATAGTACACCAACGCTAATACTTTTTAAAATGCTGACATGTGTGAGGTCTGCAGACTGATGCATGTTTTCAGTCAATTCTTTGTATTGGAAATGTTGCCAAAGGTTGACATTTCCTATTCTGCCAAGGGTTTTTTGGCATAGTTTGTGCCATAAGGTTTTAAAAATAGGTTCACCTTTAACTGGTGTTAATTGAAGAAGATCTCCAAAAACTATAATGTGTAAAGAAAGAATGTGTAAACTATAAACTCCAAAGAGTTCTTCATAGTCTGTTTTCAGGACCTCTTTTAACCTGAGGGGAATGAAGGCTAACATTAGATTGGAAACCATGCTTACCTCATCTATTAGCAGCATTTTAATTTGTTTGAAAACTCTGCGTAGTTCCATTGCAGCTTCTGGAGAAAGTTTGTAGTAGTCTAATTTGTTTTGGTGTTCTACTGGAAGGTGTAGTAATCGGTGTAAAGTGACACTGCCTATGTTGTAGGCAGCTAAACCTGTGGGGGAAGTTACAACAGCTGACAGTTTGTTGTTTGTCAGTTGTTGGAGGAATTTGCTGATTATTTTGATTAAGAAAGTTTTGCCTGAATCAGCTTGACCACTCACATATAGCAGTATAGGTCTGTAGTCTTGGCAGTTACAATTTTTTGTTTCATGCTGCATACCATGTTCAATTTGTTTTGTTATTTCTAAGAAAATGCTACGCTGCTTATTGTTTAGTTGTGATTTTAGTAGAGCAAAGTCTTCTGTATATTGCTCATACTGACACATGGTGTTTTCTACTACAATCATGGCTAATTCTGCCTCATTTGCTATTAGTGGCTATCCAAGTGTTTCTTGGCTTCCTGTTACAGAAGGTTGACTACTGTCAGGATTGTCCACATCTAATAGTGCCTGGAGTTATTCTTCTTGTTGCTGTTCATTGTGCAACATTGTGTTGTAATGTGTAAATTTTACGTCTGTTATAGTGCTTTCATTTGCTTTGAAAGCGTCTTCATGGGAATCATAGGTATCTAGTAAATCTTCTTTTCTCCATGGTTTAAAAAGTTGTAGCAGGGACATGTAATATAGTTTTTTTTTATGTTGAGGAGTTTTTAATGACAATTTGATATGATTAATTAAGCTTTTTTGATAAGTGTCACTAAGCTGCCTTCACAATTTTCCACTCTGTATCTACCTTTCTTCTCATCTGGTTTAATATTATTTTTGTATGTGAAGTTTTGGGCTATATGGTATAGACACATGGTTTCCAAAGTGGTACTTCTGTTTCGGTAGTATGTGTCTAGTAAGTTGTTTTTCAAAATGTCTTGGCTGTTGGGATCATTTTTTAGTATTGCTTCTATGTCTCCATATGATTTGAGAACTCTTTGTCTAGATTTAGCAGGACCAAGGCTTAGCCATACTATATTTTCAGATTTTCCATACAAGACAGTACTGGTTGAACGGTCTGCAGCTTCATACTAGCCACATTCTCTATGGGAATGCATTTTTATGCCTAGGCTGTACAACTTCTGTGATAGTGTTTGTCAGATTATATGTCATCCTAGAGGTCTTTGAGCTCTTTTTTTCTGCTTTGGTTAAGTAGGCTGTGACATATTGTGCAACTGCAGTGGAATTGTCTGCAATGTACTACACATCTATATTTGCATTCCATAGGAGGGCAATGATTGCATTGTATGTTCGAAGACCTTGGCCGTGAAGCCAGCGGTGTGGGCTGCACTCCTATGCCCACTTAATAGTGGATTCCTTTAGTTAGTAATGGATTTGAGTCCCAAAAATTTAAGAATTATATGCACTACAATTCTTTTTCATGTAGTTAGCTTTAATTCACAATATAGTGAGGTAAATAAAACTCTGTTCATGCAGGTGCCTATAGGGGTGGCCAATGCATTTCGGAATACTACTTCCTTCATCAGGGCCTAGTAAGGGTCATCATAACAAAAATACAGCATAATGACATCACCATTGTAAAACAACATTGAGATCAAACAGTATTGACCCACATTGTATATATCAATTTCGCGCATAATATTAGTATGTCACATGGATTCCAGCATTATTTACATCATTTTTTGTCCATTACATAAGTGTATGTCACAGAGCAGAGAAAACAGCCATACATAATCATGCATTGTGTATAAGGTAAGAAATATATACATACGGATAAATTGCAGGAAAACGCAGCAATTACAAGTTGTGAATCACCATTGGAAAAAAGAAAGAAGAAAAAAGCAATATGA
The DNA here is from genome assembly GCF_040938575.1 of Ambystoma mexicanum. Classification (NCBI taxonomy): domain Eukaryota; kingdom Metazoa; phylum Chordata; class Amphibia; order Caudata; family Ambystomatidae; genus Ambystoma; species Ambystoma mexicanum. The sequence goes on along the minus strand of NC_090927.1, from coordinate 432,270,096 downwards.
ACGGAAATTAATCATTACTCTAAAAAAGAACGTTTCCATGATCGTTACAAGCTTATTGCAATAAAAACTGACCTGGTTTCCCTTTTATTGAAACGGTGCATGAAAAGAGCTGACTGGAGAATCTCCCTGCGCGATGTCTTGTGTACGTGCATAAAACTAGCACTCATCAGAACGCTCTGTAAATATATGTGTATGACAGCTGTTAGCCTATAGAATATTCGGGCTAAACAAAAGAACTTGACAGGAATGCTCATTCATACCTTTCCTCTTCGGAACGATCACAAGACTGAGTGAGACCGCGAGGACGCGCGTTACTTTGCAAGCAGCTAAGTTATTTCAAGTTGCTATGGTTACGTGAGAACAGGAGGAGAATAGTGAATAAAGGTGGCGGCCATTTTGTAATGAAACCGACTTCTTTAGAATACTGAAGAGGGAAAATCGAGACCAAATCCATGCCCCCGCACCCCAAGCGCATACATAAAAGAACAACAGGAAGAACAAGGAGCGCACTTATCATTTGAACCAGGCCCCAGCGCACCCATGGGTGACAAATATGCTGAAACACACCCACTTCACCAACAGTGCAACTTCTATGCTACATTAGAATCAATGCTGCAATATCAGAATCTACAAACACAAAAATCCCTGTTTAAAGGCTTGCAAATGCCTATATGAATTAACATGGTCTAAATGCACAGTGTAAAGCTATGTTTCAGGAAAATTACAGCTAAGTTCATTTCACTCACTGAACACTGGCTGCGGGAGCCTTATCAACACTCCTCGCAAAACATTCAAACTGCCAAGGCCGCAAGTTCAAGATAAAATTGCTTTCTGCAGACAGACATTTTTTAATTATCCACAAATGCGAATAAATCACGGCAACCCAGTGTGCTTTTTTTTTTTCTTTCTGGGAAAGAAAGACATTTTCTCAAGGACACGCACAACATTGAAACATAACTTGTAACAAGCAAGAGCCCAGGTGCGAACTGCTTGTTCAGCTAAAAGTTATGGGAACAAAGTCACATTGCAACAAGATTAGAATTAGGTAATGGGGCCTGGCACAGCTAAATCAGCCCACTGACGCAGGAGGTTAATATCCAATTATCAGGCTCTCTATAAGGGCTACATATGTAACCCACCACTTTGCAGCCAATAACAGGAGGAGATAGGTTTCTGGGAGCTGATCCAATTCTGTGAGGTCAGCCTGCAGTGTGATTATAAAACTTACTTGCAAGACAGCTCCGGGGGAGACGGCGCCTGAACTCGCGATGCAAGATGCTCTGTGCTTTTCTTTGGCTTTTTTCTTTTTTCTTTGCCTAGAAATAAATGCAATTTGAAAACATGCTGCTGCCTGCTTGGGACTCTGTTGCATTTCTGGTGGCCATATGGGAGGTGTTGGGGCCTCCCATAGCTGGTGAGGGTATGGCTGCTGGCCCCCCACTGCCCTGGGGGGGGGGGATCCAGCTTCTCCCCGACAAGTTGGTGCCCTCTGTGAGGCTCATTGCTCATTGTAACATGAGTGAATGAGCTCTGCCTGTGCAAGCTCTGCTGTGGACTGAGCTCCCTGCCGCCGACTCAAGGAAGCTGTGGGACCCTCGCCTGCATCTGAAGACCACCGGAAAACGCGTAACCGGCTAAAGGCTTCGGGGGCCAGTTGGAAATACCCCGCTTGAGGGCAGGTGAGAGCCCTGCAGGAGAAGGGGTCCGGTGAAGCGCATTGAGGGAGTGTCCAGCAGTGGTGCAACTGCCAGTGCAGCATAGGAAAATGTAAGTAAACCAGCAACATGGGCTCTGAGGGGGGGAAATGTTTAAAGTAGAAATGTTAAAGTGTTTTTTTTTTTTGTTTTTTTTGGGGTAGAAACTGAGGGAGGGATTGTAAATTGGGTGGTGGGTGATTGTACATTGTCACAAAATTCAGCGCATTGGTAGTGATCGGCACGTGAATTGTAGTTGGGACTGGGGTGGTGGCAGTGGTCCCTTCTTGTGTTTTTGAGCATATTGGGTGGGGTAGTGACTCCCTACACATAGAACAGGAGTGTCGCGCTGATTGGTCTAGAACAGGAGTGCCGCACTGATTGGTCTGGATGGTGATTTCATGTACGGGGTCTGGATTTCCTATGAATTGACGTTATAGATCAATGAGTAGATGAGGTTCCCTGCTAATTGAGCGTTTAGTTCAGTGAGTGGAAGATAGTTGGCTGGTTAAGGTCCCCTGGTGACGAGCGTATCACGCACTACGCGACGCAGTGTGTGCAGTCCAATTATAAGAGTTTATTGTGGTTTACCTTGTTCCAGTTGAGACAGGAAGACAGCTGTGGGGATTGTGGGGTTTTATTTTGGGATTTTTGTGGGGTTGGGAGAAATGGGTTATTGTTCTGTGTATGCACATTTGTCTGTTCATTTGCATTGTGTTTTTAGTTTGGTGACGTCACCTTCAGATTGATGCATAAGGACACAAAGTTTTGATGGTGAGGAGATAGTGGTGTGGTTTTGGATTTGGAGAATAGGTGACCCAGAGGCGGTGTGTGGAAGACACATGCGCAAGATTGTGGGGGTGTGCCGGAGAAGGCAATGGTTTGGTGAAGATGGGTTGCACGTGGAGTGCACTGGCTAAGGTGCGGAGCAAAGAAGGCTCACAATCTTCTAACTTTTGCTCCCTGAACAGCGGACTATCGAAATTTTCGAATTGAATAGAGGTAAAATGTATCACACAATACAGAAATGACTCCCCTTCACTTGTTGTGTAGCACACAGCTTCCATGCTGAAATAAGTCAGTAAAACATAGTGTGCAAAGATTCAAAAGTACTGAAGGTAAATTAAAAAGACCATGGCTGCTCATAGGCGGCTTCTCCAGAAGCGTGCAGCAATCGCTAAGGACACACATACACAGCACTTACACGGGAATAGCTTTAAAAGCACATGGCTGCAGTTGAACTGTGTGCACGAAGGAAAGGGAAAATGCGAGGGGTCAGCTGATGCTGAACCAGCGCGAGCATAGGGAAGAGGGGACTCACCCTTCTGAACCTCCGGGAGTGTAATATTTGATGACACAGGGGCAGAGAAAGGCAGATGAGGACAAGTAGGCACAAAATAAATCATTCAAGCATGCAATGGGAGGGGCAGTTAAAAACAGCTTCAACACACACGCACAAGAATCACAATAGCAGTGTCAACAATCACCACAATATGCACCGCCCATGTGGGGAGGATACATGGGGCAGGATGGGATCATTTCAGCAGACACCACAAGCACCAATGCAGGTACTGTTACCACTACATGTACAGACACAACAAATGACAGCACCACTACCCCAGGACTGACTAGAATGACAACACAGGGGCACTGCACAGCAGCCAGCACCCATACAGAACACTGACACAATAGTAATGGTACCGGTTACATGACTGGGTGGGGTCTTGCTGATGGGGAACAAATCTTTCAAAGGACATAGATTGACATTATACCGCTAATAGGACAGCCCAAGACAAACTTTATTTGACTCACTCTGCCACACGCACTAATGCTCCACCTCCCCGACAGAGCGGGCGAGACACGCGCCGACACACACACTCACGCACACTCAATAATGCAGAGGACAATTGCATAGGGGTGGTGATAGGTATCAAAACATTTTCTTTTCTGGGTGACAGTGGGGCGACTAGGCCATGCATTAGGGAAGAGACATTTGTGACATCATGAGCAATGTGGATATGACCACCTTATTAACAGAGAAATCCATAACTTGTTAAACACCAGGCATACACATGTTGAAAGTAAGGAAGATTGTTTAAGAATAATGGGGGTGCACGGTACAGAGGGGGGTGCATAATGATAGCGCATCACAAGAGAGTACATTTAGCTACATTTTGAGCACACATCTTTCAGTGAGGAGACTGGGCTCATGAATACACGATTAACACAGAACAATTAAATGAGACACACAAGGTGGAAGAAGGTGCACTTGAGGGGGGAGGCCTACATTTCATTGACAGTTCACCACAGGAGGAGAGAAATAGGGGTAAAGGGTGGATGATCCATGTTCCCAACAGAATTAATTTGGCGACAAAATAACAGTGCAAGTGGTACTGCCACTAGCGCTTTTGAAAATAACACTGGCACAAATGCATTAGCCAACACACATAGAAAAAGAGGTCATTGCTGCACGAACTGGAGCATAATGGTTGTATTAAAATTTGAGAGCAGATATTGGGGGGAGAAATATATATTGTTTAAATGTAACAGTAATTAGAAATATATATTGTTTAAATGTAACAGTAATTACAGTAGTGGAGTAATAAAATACTAGACTAAATGAGTAATTAACAGAGTAGGTAGGCTTTAAAAAGTGGACATGGGGTGGGATAGAGAGAATGGGAGCAAATTGGTAGCGGATTTCATTAGTACCAGCTTAAAGTGCCTGCAGTTCACTGCGAGGCACACCCTGAGAAGTGAGAGCGGAGCCATAGAAAAAAAAAAAAAAAAAAGGTTTTAAAAACCCTGCGATTATCTTAACTAAGTAACATGGTGCACTTAATTTAGAAACACAGCCACCCTATATGACAAATTTACCACCCTGATGTTTCCCTATTTAGCTTGTCAGTGCCTGATGCCCCACGGGACAAAGGCACGCACTATAAACAGCTTACAACAAAAGCACAGTAAATACAAGGATCCAAAGGCCCATTTGTACACTAGCACCCAAATTGCATATATATGATCCAAGTGTGTAATGAGTATCTTCACATAAATTAAGTGCCTACCCATTTTCTGGGTACATTCCGAATTGTGTAATAATTTACAGTCAGACCGCCATTGAACGCCACCAGGTGGTGACAAGATGGTGCATAGGTGTACCATTGGCTCCTCCCACTAGGACACTGAATAGTGTGAGAGTAGTGCAGAGAGGTTAGGTCAAGAAAATGAAGAATATGTAAATTCTCAGGTCTCAAGCGCTTCCATTTCATTTCTCGGCAGATACAAAGGACCCAGGGCAGGCCTGAAGACAACGGACAACCAACACCCAATGGCTATGGACTACAGTGGGACATTTTCCCCTCCTGACAGACTTTGTTAGAAGTGTAAGGCGTCAAGCCCTACAAAGCGGTGGCCACCCTGGCAACGAGGGAGCAACGATCAACAGGGCCAACGCAAGAGATTTTCATGAACTACAAAATAGCACGAACTCTCCCGAGTTAGGGAAACATGGCCATCCCATGGTCCAACGCACACTAGCAACTAGAATAGGGACCGACACACGCATTTCCAAATTTTAATTGAGTTTCATATTACATTTTTTGCACCTACAGCTGTAACACTGTTTTGTTTCTTCTCTTTTCCCCGCACATGCAGGTTGTTGCGTATGTATGATGTTAGAAATGTGTAGGAAATTTCCTTAATGTTATCTTCCATTAGAAACTGTGAGGCCTACTGATTAAAACATTGTGAAGCATTCCCCACTCAATTGCCCACCCTATCAAGAACCTCAGACCCCTTAGAGCATGTTTCCCTGAAGTATATTTCCTTGCTTCCATTGAATAAACAGCCCAAGATTTTCCCTACCCATATTGAGAAATTTTGAAAACACGAAATGTCCAGGGGGAGGTTTGATTTTGCCCTTAGTGATTGTTTAGTTCGCGGAGCTTGAGGTTACTAACAAGTACTAACGTATTAACGCTTTTCTTGCGATTTTCAGGCGGGCAACTTTATCATCTCATCAGCTGCAAGGACCCAGCAGCGTAAGTGGTTATGGGCACGCAAATAAGGACTTTTACCTTCACGATGGGACTATTAATGATGAACGAAATAATGGGGGTGGTAATTTGAAAATTAGTTGTAATAATGAGCGTTACCGCTGTATCCCCTGCTAACATTCCCTAACCTAAGCAGGAACAGTTACGGCGTCAGTGGGTAAGGAAAAGCTGCTGCTAAAGTAAAGAGAGGTAAGGGCAGACACAAAGGGAGTAAAACATACACATAACACACATATCAGAAGTGACCAACAACATGCACACATGTACAAAATTGGTAGGGACACCACTGGAGAGAGCTGTCCTGACTGTTCTTTAACATATGCCGGAAGAGAATTGATTACAACAGAAATTACTACAGCAGAGCACGACGCCCATGTATGACAAGGTGCGAAGAAGATTGCAAGGGAAGACAGCAACATTGAGATTGAAAATAAATAAATAAATAAATAAATAAATAAATAAATAAATAATAAAAGAAGAAAGAAAAACAAAAAGAGAGAAGAAAAAATAAAAGGAAAAAGACAAAAATATGATAAGTGCCTAACAGAGTGGGAGAAAAGAGCAAAGATGGTCACTGAAGAAGGACGTATACTGTTAAGGTACCAACGTTATGTTACCAGCACAACAGTGACAAGAAGTGGACAATCATGCTGGATGCAAGAAGGTTGAGAGAAGTTGCGAGATGAGAGCAGGAACATCACTGCTTATGGACTACTATTGAGCACATGCATCCAAAGATCAAGAGAAACTACCACTGAATTGGGGAGGAGAGTGTTCATTGGTGCGCATCAGCATGCCCTTGTTGGTGATGACCAAGGAAGATGTGAAGAGTGACACTTTCACCAAGATGGAAAACAACGGAAGAAGAGAAACAGACAGAGAAGTAAAAAGAGGGGGGCCTTACTTCTCGAGCGAGAAAGAAGAATGAGTGGGTGCAGTACCAGCATACCAAAGAATGATCAGCAAAAAATGCATCTGAAAAGAGAAAGCAAAGAACTAGCTAGTGCTTGCATGGTGATGGATGACATCATGACTGCCTGGTTGCTTGAAGGTGATAACGGAAGGACGAGTACCGAGCACAGCACCATTGTGCAAGATAGAGATACATTGCAAGAGAACAACAGAAGAAGACATCGGAATTCAAATAAGAGACATGGTGAAAGGAAGAGCCGGACTAAGATAGCGGTGCGCAACATGGTTCCAGCAGTAATAAAGGTGGCCACTCCCTGTGATCAGAGGAAGTACGAAGGGAAGTGAGTGTGGTGGAACACAGAAGGAGAACACTCCTATATGTAATGTTCATCAACAACAATGCAGAAAATTATGGACACTTCAAGGAATTGACAAAGATATGCAGACCGGAAGGAGGTGAATGTTGCTTGGTGGTGTGGTCGACCGAGTCGACCAGAGGGGGGACTGAAGAGGGAAAATCGAGACCAAATCCATGCCCCCGCACCCCAAGCGCATACATAAAAGAACAACAGGAAGAACAAGGAGCGCACTTATCATTTGAACCAGGCCCCAGCGCACCCATGGGTGACAAATATGCTGAAACACACCCACTTCACCAACAGTGCAACTTCTATGCTACATTAGAATCAATGCTGCAATATCAGAATCTACAAACACAAAAATCCCTGTTTAAAGGCTTGCAAATGCCTATATGAATTAACATGGTCTAAATGCACAGTGTAAAGCTATGTTTCAGGAAAATTACAGCTAAGTTCATTTCACTCACTGAACACTGGCTGCGGGAGCCTTATCAACACTCCTCGCAAAACATTCGAACTGCCAAGGCCGCAAGTTCAAGATAAAATTGCTTTCTGCAGACAGACATTTTTTAATTATCCACAAATGCGAATAAATCACGGCAACCCAGTGTGCTTTTTTTTTTTCTTTCTGGGAAAGAAAGACATTTTCTCAAGGACACGCACAACATTGAAACATAACTTGTAACAAGCCAGAGCCCAGGTGCGAACTGCTTGTTCAGCTAAAAGTTATGGGAACAAAGTCACATTGCAACAAGATTAGAATTAGGTAATGGGGGCTGGCACAGCTAAATCAGCCCACTGACGCAGGAGGTTAATATCCAATTATCAGGCTCTCTATAAGGGCTACATATGTAACCCACCACTTTGCAGCCAATAACAGGAGGAGATAGGTTTCTGGGAGCTGATCCAATTCTGTGAGGTCAGCCTGCAGTGTGATTATAAAACTTACTTGCAAGACAGCTCCGGGGGAGACGGCGCCTGAACTCGCGATGCAAGATGCTCTGTGCTTTTCTTTGGCTTTTTTCTTTTTTCTTTGCCTAGAAATAAATGCAATTTGAAAACATGCTGCTGCCTGCTTGGGACTCTGTTGCATTTCTGGGGGCCATATGGGAGGTGTTGGGGCATCCCATAGCTGGTGAGGGTATGGCTGCTGGCCCCCCACTGCCCTGGGGGGGGGGATCCAGCTTCTCCCCGACAATACCAGTGAAACATATAATATATATTGAAGGAATAGTAATTTCCATCAACATTACCGCAAACCAATTGCAAAAAATAAATGAAAATAAACTCTCTCTCGTTAAGTGCAATATTCTCCTGTAAAAATTAAGTCCTATAACAATGAAAACCTCAAATCGTCAGAGATGCATGGACCTCCCTTTTGGCTGACTTCACTAAATATTATAAAAAAATGAAAAAAGAGAGTCGTTGTTATGCTACTATGTGGCAAATCCCATGGCTTACAGCAGAGCGAGCTTGTCGGTGAAAGTGGAATCTACCATTAACACACGGAAAAGGGGTGCTTGAAAAAATGCCGACTGTAGGACGGGGGGTCGGATGGATCTCAAAGTGCTCAAAAGTAGTAAGGAAAGGTCGCAAGGGATCAGTATTTGTGTCCTGATATTAAAGACTCACAGTAAGCTTATAACTTATTACGATCTAATATAACGTTTCGCTCTTGGTTTCAATGTGTAGCAAAACACTATGTTAGTTATGATGTAAATGCATCAGGTGGTGGTAACGGAAAGAAAGAAGGAAAAAAGAAAGAAGAAAGAAAAAAGGGGAAAAAAGGAAATTGAAAGCTTTCGTAATGCCATTAGTCATAGTAAGAAATAAAGCAGAACCACTACTTGGAAGTGACCATTACAAGGTCAAAATGTTCAATGTTTTCTAAATTACTTCTCTGGTTGCTAAATGAAAAATATAGATAGCAAAGAAAAAGTGTGACAAAATGTAACTCTACATTCCATACGCTGCAATTAGAGAAAAATCATAAAAACATCCAAAACATCAATGAACATAGCCAACATGCATATCATAAGAAACAACTTAGATCGAACTCTTCATTAATTCCATCAGGTGATAAAGAGTCAAGTTTATCAATCCAAAACGCTTCCTGTTGTGCCCTCCATTTCTTCATATCTTTAGTAGCCATTTTGGTGGGTTGCACCTCTAGTACTGCAAATCTGAGTTGTGCAATAGAATGTCCCTTTGTCATAAAATGTCTAGCTACTGCTGAGGTCATGTTTTTATTGCGAATACACGACTTGTGTTCATTTATTCTGACTCGTATCTTTCGAGCTGTTTCTCCCACATAGTATATCCCGCATGGACACTTGATGGCATAAACAACATTTTCTGACAAACATGTCGCATGATATCTTAGTTTAATTTTAGCTCCAGTTTTTGGGTGCATTATGGTATTGCCTTTCATTACGTTATTACAATTACTGCAACTCATACAAGGGTAGGTACCGGGATGTTTGTCTGGTTTCCTATTTGAATCCTTGCTTCTCGTATTTACCAACATGTTGCGTAGGTTATTGCTTCTTTTGTAAGCAAAGATCGGCGGTTGTGGAAAGAGATCTTTAATTCGTGCATCACTTGTAAGTATGTTCCATCTATCTCGAATGATATCCTTGATTTTATTGCTTTGTATGGCATATGTAGTGATGAACACTAATTCAGGATTCTCTCGTTCTGTTCTTTTGGTGAGAAGTTGGTCTCTCGTCTGTGTTCTAGTGTTCTCGCGTGCTATTTGTAAATCTGTCTCGGGATAACCTCTTTCTTTCAGCCGTTCATGAAGTAGTTGTAGTTGTCTCTCACAGTCTTCTGGGTCACTAACGATCCGCTTTATTCTCAACATTTGTCCAAATGGTAGATTCCGCAGTAGATTGGGTGGGTGGAAGCTCATACGATGAAGGAGGTTATTTCGATCAGTTTGTTTAGTGTATAATGTTGTGTTGATCCTGTTCCCATTGATTACCGTTTTTACATCCAAGTAATGTATATTAGGGTCGCCGACCTCTAGGGTAAATTGTAAACGTGTATCAATGCCATTTAGGTATCTCAAGAAAATGTCCAAATCTTCCCTTTTTCCGGACCATACTCCAAAAATATCATCAATGTACCTGACCCAAGTTTTTAAGTGTGGTTTCCATCTGGTGTCTTCTAAGATGTACTTGCTTTCAAATATGTACATAAAAGAATTAGCATAGGCTGGCGCCATGGTTGCCCCCATAGCTGTCCCCGATATTTGTTTGTAGTACTTTTGGTTATACTCGAAACATGAATGTGTGGCTATAAACTCCAGTAAAATCATAAGGAATTCCTTTTTAGCTCCAATCTCTTCACTTTGAAGTAAGAGAGTCTGAACTGCCTCTTGGCCCTGATCATGTGGTATGCTTGTGTATAGACTTACCACGTCTATAGTAAACAGAATGTCTTGTTCATCCAATTCGATCTGATTAAGTATTTGCAAAAAGTGGGTAGTGTCTTTGACAAAAGTCGAGGTCCTCTGTACTAACGGTTGCAAAAAATAATCTATGTATGTGCCCAAAGGTTGTAGAAATACTCTCCGTTGCTGCCACTATTGGTCTTCCTGGTGGTTTATCAATCCTTTTGTGTATTTTAGGAAGGATATATAGATGAGGCATCTTAGGATGTGCTGTAAAGAGATATGACTTTGTTTTCTCTGTAATCCACTGATTTTCCACTGCATTATCTAAAAGTATTGATAACTCATTTTTTATTTCCATAGTAGGGTTATGTGGTAATTCCTTATATGTATTAGTGTCTGGTAATTGCCTTAGGCATTCATTCTGGTAATCTTCGGTATCTTGTATTACAATAGCACCGCCCTTATCAGCTGGTCTGATAGTAATAGAGTCATCCGATGATTGCATTGTAATCATTGATGTATTTTGATCCTTCTGTTCTTTTTATGTAATATGTGTTCTTAGGTGATTTACCTTTGACTTTATGTCTAACTGAAGACATGAAGTTGTTTACTTGACCTGTTGTTGAAACTGGTCTATGGAAACCAAAGCGGCATTTGTTGTAGTATTTCCCTTTATTTTTATATTTGCGATGACAATACTTCCCACATTTGTGTCTTTGAAATTATAAAATGTGTGCATGAAGGTCACTATGTGTCGTTTGTGAGGGATTTAACAAGTGACATATATTTGGATGAACATTAAAACAGTGGTATCACTGTCCTGACCAAATTTAGGAGCATCTGTAATCCACAAAAGCATGTGGATGTGTGGTGCCCCTCTGGCTTGGTATTCTTTTCTACAAAAGAAGTGCTGCACTTCTCTGAGGGGAGGAACCGTTTTATTACAAATGAAGTATAGCATAGCAATGAAGCGATGATGGTAATATCTTGATACATTTACAGGATCTAGAGAGCAGAGTTCTCCTGGTGTTTTTATATCTATATTTGTTTTGTTTTTTGTTTTCTATGCATAGGAAATCGTGTCAATCTTCCCATGCATATTCTGCACAACTTAATGTCACAAACCAAGTGGGTGGGCCAAGGTTTCTTATCATACAGTGTACATCTGCGTGATGTCGGAACCAGTATTCTTTTGTACCACGCATGTTTGCTAAAAGATTTGTAATGCTTGACTGTAAAATTTCATCTTCTTCTTGCACTTTTTGTAGTAATTGCGTAGCTGTCATATTTTGAAAATTTGTACCTGATTTTAATGTGTGTCGACTCTGTAGCATAGAGTTGCTAGTTCACTTTCAAAGAGAAGGTGGAATATGTATTCCACGTTTTGTCTGTATCTGAGGTCTTCAGAATATATTTGGTAAAGAGCAATATTCTGATGCTGTTATTTGTGTGGGTCTTTCATCGTACTTTCCTCATTTTCCAGTAGGAAAGAGTAGAGGAAAGGCTTCTGCTTCTATACTTTTTCCCATATGTTGATTGGAGTTCCTATGGCTTGTCACATTTGGTAAGTTTCCAGTGCATCATCTATGGTGTCTTTAGAGTGTAATGGGTGAATTGTATAATGGTCTAAGATATTTGATTCAGTAGCAGGATCTAGAAGTTGAAATTGACCGGTTTCTGACAAGTCTTGAATTATTTCAATGGTTTCCCTCTGGTTTTCTTCAATATTTATTTTTTTGTAGTATTCATTGTTGTCTTTCAGATATTGCAGGGCTTCTCTAACTTTATTTAAATCCACAAGTTGTTGCCTTTTTTTTGTCTTTTGTAGGTACGCCATTTACTAAAATAATTAAAGATTGATCTATTGGACGTTGCACTGCCAGAGTATGCACATTTTCTTTGATATCTAATGGCAAATAAACTACTTTGCCACAAATGCCTTTCAGTAATTCAGAGGGAGGTAGTTTTGCTGGTTTTGGTTGAAGGTGTTTTATTGCTTGAAATGGGTGCACTGTTTGAAGTATGATGCTCTCATACAAGTTAAGTTGTTGCAGGGGTTTTGGTAGTGGGAATAAATCCAAGTTATTTGTGATAGCACATTAAGGTATTTGGTTATTGTCAAGTTTTGCAGTGCAGTAACTGCAAAGTATTAAGGGGTCAGTAATTTCGTATTTGTTTTCTGCTATAACATAGAGAGCTAATTGGAATCACTTGGAATCTTCATTGTCTTCTATTTTGTACATTATGTCTACAGTTTTTGTGCTATCCTTATAAAAAGTCATGCGGCAACACACACAAATGTTTTGGTACTTCAGCAGATGTGCTTTTAAACTTTAGTATTTCTTTTTTGTATGTGTGTAGTAGAAGGTTGCCATCTGTAACGTTGTTGCTAGTCTGTTGTAAAGCTATTGCATTTTGTATGTGGCTTTCACTTCCAAAATATTTTCTCTGGATATGCTCTACTTCTTCGAGTAGTTCTTTGGCTGTACCATGTAGAACATTGTTATTTAATGTGGCTAGTGCTTTTGGCATATTGCAGTTTGTGAACTAGATTTGTTATAGTTGAATGGTGTGTTGATATCATTTTGATAAGGTGGAAGGTGCAGCAATGCAGGCTAATGAATGTCCTTGTAGTCCTGTGTTTTTTCTCACTGGACAGGAGTCCATACATTGTAATAGTTTTATTTTCAATTTGTCTTTGCCTTTCACATACTGATTGAGGAACTGGCGTAAAGATGTGAAAGATTTTTTGCCTATGTTACACATTGATGTGCACGGCCATTTGCAGACTGGACACATTTGTTCAGTGGAATGGAGAGTTGATACTAAGTTTTCTTGGGATATTTTTGTGAGCAGCGTTTCTTGTTCCATAATGGTATTGTTAAGTTTTTCATACCCTAGTCCACTGCTATGCATGACAATTGGTTTTCTTTGCTTTTGTTTGTTTGCTTCTTCATGGAAATATGGTTCTGTGCTGGTGGTGTGACTCCATTCACCTCCACAGATGTTTGGGAAGCTATATGTGTTGATATTCCGTTTATTGAGAAGTCTTTTTTGTAGTTTAGGAGTTAGTTTTGTTAGTGGTTTCATTCTGTTTAAAACTAAAACAAATAATTTCCTTTTGAGAAGGATTGCACTGTCTATGAGAGCTTCTAGTATTAATTTTCATGGTTGGTTTTAAGGGTTGTGCTTTGATTTTTGGTATGCTTACTTGTGGATACATTGAGATTTATAGGTGCAGTGTTAACACTAGTGGTAGCTGCAGTCTTTTTAATAACTTTTTGTTTAGTTTTACATTTTGAAAGAGGAGGCAACGTTTCTTTACTGGAAGCTGCTATACTAACTTTTTGTATACATTCTGCTAGAGGTGGGTGCTTATTTTGACACTTTAATTTTGATTTTGTCTACTTCTGCATTGCTTTCTACGGAGTTGCTTTTTGGTAGGCATTCTTTGGGGTCTGTTGGAGAAAAAAGAAAGGGACGTTGTGCAATGTATGTGTGCTTTGTGCATGAGTGTCTGAGTATGATAGTAGGCATGTATGTAGAGGTGTGTGATTGTACAATGGGATGTTACTTCAGTTTTGGGAGGCCATTCTCGTATGTGTGTGTTACTATACTGGTGTTCAGATGTCAATACAAAGTGTGCACCTGCTGAGGGGCAATCAGTAATACTGAATCTAATTTTGCAGGGTTAATACAAATGTTAGTTCTATAATACTATAATACTAGAATTCAACATTGTTGGAACATTATGGCAGTATTGCACATACTTTTTTGGATGGAAATAGTAGGTTTCTTCTGAGTTCTTGTTTGTACTTCAGAGGCTGTTGGTTTTCAGGAGAGTGATCTTCGCTGCAATTGTGAAAGAAAGAAGTTAGTAAATATCTGTGTTAATAGCACTGTTGTTGATGTAGAAATGAATTTGTTTGTTTTTTCAGTAGTAGTGCTTTTTGATAACTGTGCATAGCATGTAGATGCCGTTTCCTTTGTCTATATGCATTCTGTATATTTTACTTAGAATCTGTCAGTTGAACCTGGCTTAGAAATTATTACAATGGTAAGCACACAGAGCACATTTGGCTTTTTAAAGCAGTGTTATTGGATGTTAGGAGATAGGAGAAATAACCATATGCTTTCCTTGCTATTTATACAGGGTAAATGGCAGGTATTGTGGGGAAAAGCATGCAATTTATTTGTGAACGTGTGGGAAATAAAGCAGAAAGATTTGATGGGTTCAGCAGCTTATTATTCTCCAGGGTAGGTTTAGGGGAGAAGGTTTAAATAAGAAAACCTGGAAAAGTGCCAAAGGAACAAAGCAAGTTTACCAGACTGCAAGTGATTAGCAAACTACTGGCTGATCCTGTGGTGCTTGGAGATGGGAGAGTCTGAAATAAAGTAAGGGTTGCAATGAAGGGTTTGGTGCTGTGTTGCAGACTGAAGGGAAGGGGGGAGATGTTATATGTATTGGTTTACTACACTGTTTGTACATAGTTGTACTTGATGTGATAGACATGACTGCACCTGTGTATAGTTGAATGCTGTTGTAAATTGTAGAATGGAATGGGAAACCATCTGGAATGGGAGAGCTGTCTAGATTGGAAGAACATTGTAGAGGCAGTGGTGTTGTTTCAGTTGGCAGCCTTTCCAATGATATTGGTATCTGTGTGCACAAATAAAGATGTGTGTACTCATCCTGGCTGCGTGTCACTTTATAACACCTTATGAAGCCTTTTCCCACAATTATACTGTTATTTCTCCCATCCTTTAACATGAAATGACACTTTGTTAGACAGCTGTGTGTGTTGTGTCTGATTACTATTATCATAATTTCTAAAGGAAGTTCAAATGATAGATTGTATGTAAAATATCTAGAATGTATAAAAAAGGAAATTGTATGTACATCCTATGCACCATAATGCATAAAATGCTATAAGGGTTAACATGTGGATGCATAGGTGGCAGTGGTTACACACATGATTTTGGAGAGCAGACAGCTTTGCAAGTGACACTTGATTATAGCAGATGGGAGAAATTACAATAAGTTTTTTTTTTTTTACAGGTTATACAGGCTGTTACCCTATTTAATGCATTTATACAAGAGCTGTCCATGTGCTGTGCAGAAAATATGCATACCTGTAGTTTGTGTTCATGCATGTGGATGTGCATGAATCTGCAAGCAGAAATCTTGGAGAGTTTTATAGTAGTTGTTGCTGTATGTGCTTTGCAATCAGAGCAGCATTGTACTCAGAGTGACCAATAGTACATCTAAAGTGCTGAACTGTGATGATGGAGTTAGATGTCGAGTTCTTAGATGTGATTGGTGGATGGTTGTGTGACTGCTTATCCAATGAGGGAATGGTGCAGTGAGTGAAGTGGAAAGGGAAGAAGGGCTGCCCCAGTGTTACATGCTACACAGACACCACGGCTGTTCACAGACATGGCGTGCCCCATCCAGGGCTTCTGAGCATGAAATGGAAGTGTATTTTGGGGATTAGCCAATCAGTTGTTGAGGTTCTGCTTTGTATTAAGAGAGGCTGTGTGTAATGAAGATGGCAGAGGTGGAGAAAATCAGGGTGTTGGTGGTTGGAGATATATTTGTGAATGGTTTGGAGAAGTATGCTAAATCTAGGAATTTGGCTAACAATTTTGACATAAAATGAGTGAAGGTGGTGTGGTGCACTGTGCCTGGTTTTAATTTGCAGGGAGTGCTGGAAGTTTGTCAGGATATGGGTAGGTTCAATAGTCCAGATGCAGTGGTCCTGCACTGTGGTGCTGTACATTTGGGCTATGTCAGTGCCCCTACTGTGTTGCAAGATCTGCAAAACCTGGTTCAGGCAGTCATAAAAGTCCTTCCAAATGCAAAGGCTTTTTTTTCTGCTTTGTTACCTAGGGCATTATTGGACAATAGTTATGTTTGCTGTCCTCAGCAAAATGATGCTAGGTGTTTAGTTAACCATGGCATGTTGGTTTTTATGATTAGAGCTCGGATGTTCTTTTGCAATAATGACAACATTGAATCTCGTAATGTTGTTTACTTTAAAGCAGATGGCATCTTTTTATCTTTCATGGGAAATGCCATGGTGTTTTGGCCTATAAGGATTGCTTTGGAGAAGCTAATCTGAAGATATGTGGAGGAAAATAAGAAGAAAAGAAAACAAAAAAAGCATACAATAAAAGGTGTTTCTGAAGCATCTTTAACCAAAAAAAGGGGAAGTGGAACACATTATTTAAATTTTTATTCCCCACTCTCAGGTTTTACCATTTGTCCACAGACACTGCGGTTGTCCACAGACATATTACATACTGGGATTTTGAGGCTGAGAGGCATGCAAATGAGACTTAGTACGGTGAGGGTTTGGTCAATAAGGTTTACCGGGTGTGATGAGTAAGGAGAGACTTTGTCGAAGGTCTTTTTCCTGAGAGGAGAGCAGATAGATATGGCTGTGTCTTTCAGAAGGCAGATTGTCTGGATTTTTTGAGACTTGTCGATAAATTGGTTGGAGGTGCATGCAGATCGCTGCGGAGTGGCTGCACATCTTGGAGTCCCTCATGTGGAGGTGCACTGGCATGGAGTGCGTGAAATGAGGTGACTGGATTTGGTATCTCTTTGTGCTACTTTGGTGACACAGCATCATCCAGATATTATTATTATTCATTGTGGAGGGAACAGTTTAGGACATGTCTCTGGAATCTCTTTGCAATTTACAATGATAGAAGGACTTGGGAAAGTCATGGACATGGTTCCAAACTCCTGAGTAATTATTTCTCATATTGCACTGAGACAAATGTGGTTGCGTTTTTCTTCATTTGGTCTACAAATGGAGAAAGCAAGGCGCAATGTCAACAAGGCTGTTTGTGCTTTTTTGAGAGATGTTGGCATGTCCTCTTTTCACAATGAAAGTATTATGTTTCGTAGTACACACATTTTTCGCAGAGATGGAGTACATTTTACTTATGCTGGTAATCAGATTTTTCTGCGAAATATACAAAATTCATTACGATCCTTTTAGGGATTATAGCAATCCTTTTCCAGTAGGTGTTGACCATTTGAAGTTTTTGAAACACAAAAAAACACCACAAAAAGGCTCTTTTCAGAGCCGCCACTTCCTCCCGAAGGAGAGTGCAATGGTTTTGATAGCGCAGCACCACAAACATTTTAAATGTCTGCGGACTGTCCGCAGACTTGTAAAAATGCACAGAGCCCTGCAGCATTTCATTGTCACTTCTATTTTTGAACTGTGAAAGGCAGTTCTGAAATGAGCCTTTTTTTGGTTTTTGTTGTTTTGTATTTTTTTTGGGGGGGTTTCAGACATGATACATAAGGAAAGGAAGGGACACCAACCACGGGGATAAGAAAGGGCAGGTGGAGAGAGGAAGATGTAGGGTGGGCCTTAATCAGGTATTTGGCAGTCCTTCTCATGCTCCCGGACCGCAGCCTCGAAAGCACTTCAAAGGGTCTCCCCCTGCAGAGTACTGCATCGCAGTACATACACAATATTGTGACCCTCGAAAAGTAAGGGTCTACAGCATCATGTATGGCCCATGGGGTAGCTGGAGGGATGCACTGTACCACAGGAGTGCCTCTTGTGGTGGCAGGAGCAGAAGCAGAGGATGCTGCAGAGGAACTCAACCTACTACATTTATCGCAAGGTACAACCTTACGAATAGGCCCACCATGGAACGACTTTTGGTGTTGCCTCATTGAGGTAGTACCGTAGCTGTACAAACCTGGTTTGCCACAACTCAGCACCAAATGGCACTGAGTGCATTGAACCTTGTTTGCACAAGCTTTTGGTACTCCATCAAGGTGGCCAACAACCTCCACACCCATTCACTGCATGAAAATCATGGTTTACAAATTTGGTAAACTGCATACAAACCTATGCAAACTATAAGTTCACAAAGGTTTACGAGTGTTTGAAACCTTTTTTGTAAACCTTTGGTTTACATTGCGTTTACACATAAGCAAACCCTGTAGTTATGCAAGTCCATTTGGACTTAATGTTCCAGAGATTTGTAAACCCTAAGTTTGCCATGGTTTACAAATCATGAATTCTTTGTAAACCTAATGTACACGTAATGTTTCATGCACAATGAACGTTTCACTTACAAAGAAAACATATTTGTAAACCTTTGCAAACCTAGTGTACACCTCAAATTTGTCAATATTAGTAAACCTTTGGTTTACAGCATTTACTATTATTTGTAAACCTATTGTACACGTCAAAACCGTCATTAGTAAACATTTGGTTTACAGAATTTACAAGGTTTGTAAACCTTTACAAATAGTGTTCAGTTCAGTCTTTTGAGTGCACTTTTACTTTAATAGTGATGTTGTATACCCCTTAAAACACAATGGGCCTCATTACAAGTTTGGCAGTAGCCTTGCCGGTAAAACTGGCACGCTGCCACCAAACTTGCACATTTTTCCGGTGCCTGGCAATGGGGAAATACAGGGCCATTAGAACCCTGGCGGACCCTGTATTTCCCCATTGCCAGGCGCCGGAATTCATTACTCACCATTCCCATTTGAGCCCAATGGGAATGTGGAGGCCGGATGTACCGGCACCATTGATGAATGGTACCGGTGCATCTGTCGAGTTGAGCTCGTGGTGCCGGTCTGCCCGCCAGGTGAGACCTGGTGGCCAGAAAGGCACCCGCCAGCACAACTCGTAGTTTGCCGGTTTGGTAACAACGGTGCCGGTAGCTTACCGGCACCGTTGTTACCGGACCGGCAAACTCGTAATGAGGCCCAATGTTTTAAAGGTTGTGTTTTAGGAGTTTACTAATTAAACCTCATAAATACAGACCTGGAATCTCCTGCAGCTGTTCTCACCTATCTGCAGAGACTTGAAAAGGCACACATGATATGAAGAAAATAGCTTGATCGTGCATCATACCTAAAAAAAGGTTATATAAATATTTAAATCATCTCAACCGTGTTAGTTGCATGCCAACATTACACTGCAGATATCACATAAGATGAAGGTCCATACAAAACATGCAAAACAATAGCAGGGTTTGAAATTGCCAGGAGCTAGGAGCTATTTATCTCCTGGTTATAGCCAAGGAGAGCATGTTACCACAAAACCAAGAGCTACCAGGAGCTACTTCTGACACCCCAGGCAAGTGGTGCTATACAAACATGGTTATGTAATATTAATTGGGTAGGTTTAGGTGTGTGTATAAACGAGAATCATGGACACACTTAAACATATTGGATAATATATAAGAGTTTGTGTCTTACGCAAAGGTTACATTTGCTGTGCTCTATGCACTAGTGCCTGGATCCCCCGTTGTAGCTCCTGCCTAAATGGTGATGCCCGATACGCAGAAGCTGAATTTTGCTCTTTGTCAAGAAATCCTCATTTCGACCCCTACAATTGTATCAACCAATTTTCTCCATGACACTAGACTCTTGCTACACCACACCTACACGTCTTATGAATTGTTGGTTAATCCTCCAGTTCTGGCTCTTCACTTCTTTTTTTTAATCTAAATTCGCCGGTCGCTCAAATGTCATAAATATCCTCAGTGTGCCAGAGTACCAAAAATAACTTTCACAGGGCAAATTAATGCAAGCAACAGCTACATGTTTGCAGCCATGTGAACCAATAGGTTAGTGGGTTTAAAGGTTAAATAAACTGCTGACCATAAGGCATATAGTGGCCACTGGCAAATGCAATAAAAAAAAGAAACACTGATGAAGCCAGATGAGGTCATACAGCACATAGAAGAGAACTGTAGGTGAATCTAATGCATGCTATATTGGAAACCCACAATAAAAGTATTTTGAAAAACAAGGTCCTACATTTAGACAAGTCCAGCATATGCTTCTCCTAGCCTGCTAAAGTACTGGTGTGCACCTAAACCCTGCTTTGATGCAGAGCGCCAGTTCTCACCTCCAAGAGTCTTCATCAAAATCACAATTCAAATCCCAGACAGTATCCAACATGATTTCACATCCTTTGGAGTAGGGAAATGTGACTAAAACACAAGCAACTTAGAAGGCACATGCGCTCAAACAGGATAATGGCAATTACAATGTGTGTGACTGTGGTCAAGTAGTTGTACAAATTAAGCCTTACAGGTATTGGGGCATGTTGAATGTGGTCATAAGAAATATAGAAACAAACCTTTGGCAGTTCGACACACCTGCTCTGCCAATTACCTGCTGCAGCAAGAATATAATCATATTAGCTTCTACATCAGCCACTGATTACTTGACAGAGTACATAAAATAGTCATATTAACCACTTACAAAGCAAAAACAGCTAAAGATTCCATCTGGAGTCTTAAAGTGTAGAGAGTATTCAATAGTTTTTCGGAACATATGTTCCTGTTGGAAAGCAACATCATGTGTCGCATAAAAGACATTAGAGATTGTGATTTGGCCAAGATCAGAGTTTTGCCAAGTGTCAGTTTATTGAGGCATGTCACGTACTCCTTAAGAACCAGGTGTCCACAACAATGTGTTCCCCATACCCACTTTGTAAAGTTTGGACTCCCCATTGTGAAGGTCTTACTTCTCTGTTCCCTCATCATGAAACTATGGTTCCCTTACCACTTTGTGAAGTCCTGTATCCCCCTTGTGAATGTGGGCATGGAATTAGTATGGTGTGAATGACCACATACGCATGCATAACTCAAATTAAAAAAAAAATCAAAACGAGGACCATTAGCTAATTGTGAATGACTGCTTATAATGAAAAAGAAGGGAGAAAGAGAAAAGGTGAGAAAGAGAAAAGGGGAGAAAGAGAAGGCAGAGAGAAAGAAAGACAACCATTACCACAGAGTGGCAGACCACATATAGCGAGCGCCTCCTCCATGGCAGATTGTAAGAAAGTAGGCTGACCATTAGCAATGAGTGGCAGACTGCTGGAGCGAGCGCCTCCACAGTGCCTCTGATTAAAAGAAAGGAAGAAGATGACCATTAGAATAGTGTCAGACTGCTTAGAGACAGATATTTACTTGGGATCCAAAAGTGGATGGAGGACAGAAAATCCCAAGCTGGAGGTGCGAGAGAATGGCACAATGAGGGCACGAAGTGCCGGCCTAAAGATGTTCAGTTTGGGACAGAGGTGCAGATTACATCGCTAAGCCTAAATTCCAATGCATTGGGCCTCATTACGACCCAGGCGTTAAGGGGTTAATGGCGCCGTAAAAGGTGTCGGCGCCGTTAAACCCTCAACGCCTAATTACAAGGTCCCTTTGTGGGTCCCGACCTTAACGGCTGGTCTGTACCAGCCGTTAATGTAGGGACCCGCAAAGGGACTGTTGAGGTAATTACGGTACCGCAATTTGCAGTACCGTAATTACCGCCTTCCCCATTCCCATTGAGCCCTATGGGGCAAAAATGGGAATGGGGAAGGGCCAATGGGAAATGGGGAATTACCGCCTGCCAACCTTGGAATGGGGTGGTAATTCCCCATTTCACCGTGGCGGACTCCGGCATAGACCATGGTGCTAATAGCGCCATGGTTTAGCGCCGGGGTCTTAATGAGGGCCATTGTCAGACTTTGACCAGTCTTGCATTACAATAGCCATTTATTACTGCTTTGCATGCATGTGGAGTCTAAAAACGTCTAACCCTTCAAACAAATTCCCCGTAGCCCCTTCATTTCAAGATGTTAAACATTTGTCAGTGAAAGATGTGTATATTGTGCTTTTAATCAACTACCAATAAACTCATACCCAAATTCCAACAGCCATCACAAAATGAAGAGGATTTATTACCAATCCTGGTTAACATTAAATTCCATCACCAACGTGGTGCTGCTGTTCCCTCTGACCCAATCAACTTCCCAGAAACCCAAATCATCGCTAAACGCAGGGGGGAAAAACCTGACGTGCAGCAATATTTCACCTATTTCCAAGTACCCATCCTTACACTAGCAGTTGTCTAGCTCTCTTACTGGTAAGCTTGAATGGCATAGAAGTCACTCTTGGAACACAGACTGGGTTAAATGCAATCTGACTTGTAACTCAAGTAATCTGACTATCTTCTACCTGTTATTACCAGAAATTAGGTTTTGAGATTCCAAGTGGGGACATGTTCCTACTAATCAAAATAAATATTTGATGGGTAGGAGCACCTAGGAGCAGCTGCACGGTATCTGGCATCACCTAGTACACAGGAAACATATCTGGAGAACTAGCAACTAGTAAATGGCATACCACAAATGTAACTTCCATTTGAGATCCAAACTATTGTCCATTATATATGCCTCATTTTAATGTGAATGGAACTGTGTTTGATCAGGTTTTTCTTTTTGTTATGGTGCAATTGTTTTGTGGAAAGTTTATTTTAAGCGATACACTAGCTTTTATTATTAATATACTGCATTTTACCATTAAATGTCTAACGTGTCATAATGCTCCTTTATACACATTCCAAAAACTGGTTATTTTCACATAGGTATATTTGAATGGCACCGGTTTGACTAGGGAGTCAACTGCAGCTCCTGGTATTGCTTGTTGTCAAGCTACCTTGGCTCTTTGAATCTACAAGCATGGGATAAATAGCTCCCAGCAATTTAACTTGCTGCATTCCATTTGAGGATGACAAAAGAGAACGAAATGGTCAGTCTTCCACATGGTGCCAACATTTTTCATATGGCTCAAAGATTTGCAAAATACATATTTTATTTATTAATTGCTAATTTTTTATAGCGCCTATACATCAAATGGAGTTTCAAAGTGGTACCAGAAAAAACAAGTGTGTGGGGGAGACAGGGAACCAAACAACAATGGTCCTTCTAGGCCTTGTGTCATTCGGATCGTGCAAGTGCAGTAACAAGGAGTGCAGTGAGGAGGAGCACAGGTAGGGGGGGGGAGGGAACATTCTAGGGTGGGAGGGAAGTATGGGGTAGCGTGGCAGCATACAAGAACGGGGGAGGAGTGGGAATAGGAGGGCCCATTGGGCTAGGCAAGTGTCAAGGGGAGGCCAGGTGGGCAAGTGCCAGGAGATGCAGAGAGTGAGGACCACATGCTAAGTGCGAGGACGGGGGTGACCAAGCTTGGTAGGGATGCACACCCCATCAGGCTAGTGAGGAGAAGGGGGCCCGGAAGACTTATCCAAGATAGGGAGACCGGAGTGCTGGGAAAGACTGGGCGAGGAGGGCCTGGTACCCTGTAGGACTCAGAAGGGACCAGGCAGCCAGTCTATGAGGCAGAGAGGGAGAGGAAAGGAAGAAGAGAAAAGCAGTTTCTTAAGAATCTTCTGGAATTTAAGGAGATTCGTCTCAGGCCTGAGAGGGGGCAGGGAGGACATTGCACAGGCAGGTTCCTGCCGAAGAGAGAGATCTACCCCCCGCTCTCTCCTTAGAAAAGCATCTGATCTGCAGACAATTGGAGCTAGAAAACTGAAGGGCTCCAGCAGGGAGTTATTTAGGAGATTTGGATGTAGAGCGGTCCTATGCCCCAGAAAGCCTTGTGAATGATTCAGAGGGTCTTGAACTTGATCCTGGCTGCCACAAGGAGCCACTTGAGAGATTTTAGGACTGGCAAGATGTGTACCATGGGCTTGAAGCCAAGGATAAGTCCCACAGTCCTATTCTGGATTAGCTTAAGGTGGTAAGGTAGGATAAAGGTAGATCGAGGAAGAGACTGTTGCAGTAGTCTAGTTTACATAGGACCAGAGCTCTGGAGACCTTGTGTTTCTCGGAACAGGTGAGGAAAGGGAGAATGCCTCTGAGGAGGTGCCGCTGAAAGTGGGCCTTCTTGGCAAGTCCACTATGTGAAGAGAGAGGAGTCGAAGAGGACGCCAAGGTTTTTAGCCTCACAAGAGGGTGAGGGCAGGGGACTCACGGAGGGTGGCCAGAGAGAAGGGGAGAAGGAGAGAGCAGGGGTCCCAATGAGAAGGATCTCAGTCGTTCTGCCATTAAGACAGAGATTGTTAGCAGTGCACCATACCTGAATAGCAATCACAGTCAGAAATGAGAGAGGAAGAAGAGGAGGAAGTAAGGGGAAGCTTGATGGTGAACTGTGTGAGTCCGCATAACACTGAAAGTGAGGAGAGAAGGTGGAGATCAGGTTGTCCAGAGGAGCAAAGTAGATGTTGAAGAGCCACGGTGAGAGGATAGAGCCCTAAGGGCCACCACTTATGGAGAGTGTGATGGAGGAAAGGAAAGGGCCAAGTAGAACCTGGCACAGTCAGTCAGATAGGAAGTCGATTTATAAGGGTGGCATGATTGGCCATGTCAAAGGCAGAGGAAGGATCGAGAAGGATGTGGACGGAGGAATAGCTGGAATCGAAATTTGAGAGCAAGTCTTCATGGGTCTTCAAGAGAGCAGTTTCTGTGCCTCTGGTTGCTCTGAAGTCTGGTGGCCGTGGAGACAACCAGCAAATTCAGTGTCCTGGATCAGTTGGGAGATGACCAACTTCTCCAAGAGTTTGCCCAGGAAGGGGGGTAATGGAGATAAGGCAGTAATTAGCAGGGCAGCAAGGGTCAGCTGAGGGCTTTTTAAGGAGAGGGTGCACAAGTGAGTGCTTGAGGGGTAGTAGGAAGGAGCTAGTGGCAAAGGAGTGACTGCAAAAATCAGCCAAGGCTGAAGCAAGGGAGGCAATGTTGTCCTTGATAGTTTGAAGAGCAGGGGAGCACCTGTGTGGAAGAGATTTTTATGGAGAGGACTTGCTTAGAGACCTCATCTGGTGCTATGGGTGAGTAGGAGGGAAGAGGAAAGGTGGGCCAAGTGAGGCCTGAGAGCGGGTGAACGAAAAGTGAGGGGAGGAGAGTGAGCACAGGATGTCCTGAGTTCTGGTTGTGAAGTGGGAGGGCTGCGCAGTGCAGAGGGCCTAGGATGGTAGAGAAGAAATGGAGAATCTAGTAGGATTGGCAAGTTCCTTGCAGATTTTGAACAGTTCAGCCATGTTGTTGGTGGCCCCAGAGATGCAGGCTTGGATATGGACCCTCTCCTTTGAATGGATAGAGCCTGTATTGCCTTTGGAGCAGGCGATAGGCCATTCTGTCAGTGGCTGTGCTTGAATCCAGCAACTCTGCACTTGCGTTTCAGAGAGGCTAAGTCAGAATCATATCAGGTGCGGATCCTCATCTTTCATCCAAGGTGTGTCTGGCTGAGTGGGTCAGACTGGAGGGTAGAATGGTGAGGGAAAGAGTCACAGAGGCTGCGGAAGAGTCCAGTGGCCGAATCAGGAGAGTGAAGGTGAGTATTGAAGTCTATGAGGAGGTAGAGGCCAGGAGAGAAGAGGTGAGGTCAGACCACTTTGAAAGGAAGTGGGAGACTGGACCAGGGGTCCTGTAGATGGTGGCAAGAGTCCGCGAGAGGACAGAAGAGACAGCAAGCCTGCAGAGGAGGCATTTGAAGGAAGAATATTACTGAGTGGGTATAATAGTAGCAGGGACTTATTCAGGGAAGATCAGAGCTACTCCAATTCAGCCCAGTTAGGCCTGAGCTTAGAGTGGATCTTGGAGCCCTCTGGGAGGAGTGTGTCAAAAGCAGTGACAGAGCTGGCAGTGAACCATGTCTCAGTGAGAGTGAGGACATCAATGTCAAAGTCTTCAATGAGGTGACAGATATCAGAGGATTGTTCAACAGCAGTGCAAGAGTTGAGGGTAGCTAAGTGAAGCTGGTTGCCAACTTTGAAGTTCTTCTGAGGAGGGGTGAAGGGATGTGGTAAACCAGTCAGTGGTGGCAAAGGTGTCAGGGTGGGGGTGGGGTGGCAGAAGGAGTGGCAGGACAAAGGAGTTGATGAGAGATGGTAGACACCTATCAAGAAGGAGAATGGTATGAGAGCCCTGGGCCATGACATTGCCATTTTGGTAGACATTAATGATGCACCTAGAGGATGGGAAGTGTGCCAAGAGCATTTCCCATCTGGGTCCACCATTAATGGGTAAAGAGTCCAAAGGTCTGTAGATGGAGTGAGAAAGAGGTGGTCATTGACTGCCTGGAAGAAGCACTGACGTAGGCGTCAGTGATGGGCAGGTCTGTATTGGAGGCCAGGAGATCTTTCTTGAACTTTTTCCTTCTAAGCTTTGGAAAAGAGGTAGGATAGGTGATGGAGTAGCAGTTAGAGTAAATAGGGGAGATGGATAGCACCACGGAGGTAGAGGGCAGAGATGGAAGCGTGGTTGATGCAGAGAATCTGCACAATGCACAATGAACTCACCAGGCGGCCTAGCAGCAACACAGGCACAGACAATTCAGGTGCACGAGAGGAAAGTCCAGGCCAGAGAAGAGGGACCTCAAGGCACAAACACGAGGGTGGAGTGATGTGCAGCATCACCAGATGGAAGGGGGATGTGTGGTGTAAGAGTCAAAAGGCAGAAGGGTTGTCATGCTGCTCATGTAGCAGATGGGGGCAAAGCATCAATTTATTTGTATTTGTATTTATTTTATTTGTATTGCACGCCGGGCCCATCTAGGCGCATTCCTTGAAAAATTACATCAGTTACATAGACAAGTACTTGTATTTGTTTGCTATGTGTCGCTAGGGTCTGATCCGTTTCCAGCAAGTTTTACAAAGCCCTGACATTAGGCCTCAGTATTGACCTACTCAGTTGCCTGCTGATGCTTCTTCAAGTAAGGGACTCCCGTTCAGACGGATGGCCTCATTGCTGGAAAAATGACAACTAACAACTATCTCTGTTGTCGGAACACTTCAAAAAACAGCACAACAGCCAGAAAATTGGACGATTCCTACTCAGGTAGTTGTGCCTCTTGTTCGGATGCTCAATTTGCTCCAAAGTACCTTACCCAGATGTTAAGGGTAAGGGTACTTATCCATGGAGCCCGTTTCCTCCACAACATCCACCACCCCCAGTGTCCCACTGTCTTGGTTTGTAGCTGGCTGGGAGGCCAGGGGTCATCGGTCTCAGATTCCCCTGAACACTGTATGTATTGGATGCTGTACTTTGCACTATGCACTCCCCATGGCCATCCCCCTTTCGGCTCTGATCTCCCACTTCTTGCTCAAGTTCCAGACTGCTATAAAAGTCAGTGGCTACTCATTCTGATGCACCTCTCCTCCCTGCACACCCGCTGTGAGCTCCCTGGCTTTGCACTCACTCACCACACCGTTGTCCAGTAAGGCAGTTATGAAGTAGGCTGAAGCTCCAGTGTTGCAGCCACTATTTAAAATGGCGGGTGTGACTGCTCCATGGAGACTTCAACTGAGCGGTAACCCCACTTGCCACTCTCTCCGGATGCAGGGAGCAGCTTCATTTGGTACTAGTGCTTACCCTGAGGCTGGGCAGTCATCCGCTCATATAGGCAAAGCGAGAACACTGATTGTGAGGTGCGTGGAAGCCCCTGCTGTGCCCGCCCCTGGTCCACTCTCTCCTATGCTCTTGCGGCAAGCCGCTCCCTCCCCCTGTTCCTCCAGTGGTAACTGCCGCTCTGCACTCCGCCTGCGCTGCCGCACCAGGCTCAGGCACCAACCCCCAAGTCTTCTTGGTCACTCTCTGACAAACAATTCTCAAAGTCCCTGCCGTATTGGCTTGGCTATAGGCGTTCATCATGGCAAATGACAGAGGCTGGTGTCCACAGTTATTGAAGAGGAGCGAATAGGATGCAGGAGGTGTCACTGTATTAGTACATCTCCAAAACATCCAAACATCTCCATGTCACCAAACATCGAGGCTCACTCGCAAGCAGGGACAATAGCAAAGCAGACATACATATGGTAATCAACACTGTGCAGGCAGAAAATGACACTATTCGGTTTCATTCTTACGTGGCTCTGCTGTGCAATTACCATTTTGCTACTCACTTATCCACCATGCAGTTTCCCCACTTCTCCTGTACCTTTCCAAAATATCCTATAGAACTTGCATATGTTGCTATGACATCCCACCCCATAGGTTTCTTTATACTGCATCATTCCCTCTACCTTCTAAGCTCTGTTCTCAGTCTTCCATTGTACACCCATGCTTTTTCCCCTGCATTGGAGTCCCTCTGTCATCTATTTTCCCAAGTTCTACCACGCAGCAAATGAAGGCATCTGACTCATGCCACTTTGTTACACTCCACCACCAGTCAGTGCGCACTACGTTCATATCCACACATCTAGGCCCGATTACATTACACCACCAGGAACACCATTTGATAGCTGCAGCAATGACACGCCACTATCCCCCACTAAATGGATTATACCAGTCCTTGGTTACTACCACTCATCCCCGACAGCACCTTCTCCTGACCCTCTCCAAGGTCATACCATGAAACTACCTCAAGGCAAGTATACTTGCCTCTTGCTTGTCCCCACCACTCACCTCCTACTCACTGCAATATCTAGATGTATTTCTCCTTCCCCATCAAACACATTGGCACCAGCACCTAGCCTCAAGTGTCATCCACGCTCCCCAAGTCCTGTCCCTTTGCTTGAGAACACAACAGCAAGCCTACCAGCCTGTGCCTCTGCCCACAAGGGGGTATCTAATTTCGGAATCCTTTCAGCACAAACGAGAAGCCAGACTCCTCTGTACACCACTCACCAAAAGCTAGTTGATGTGCCCTTGTGACATAGAATGCCCCTGCAACCCCTCTGCATCGGGGATAGAAGTTTGGAGAACAGTCTTTGGAAATAAAGCCAGTTTGCACAGACATGACCCCTCCGCAGACTCCTTACACCCTGCCTATCCCTGGCAATCTTGCTTGTTTCGTTTAGGTGGTTCAGTTCTATAGATCGTTTATCAAGTTTGTGTTGATTGTAAAATGCCAGGTCTTGAGTGTTTTCTGAAAAGTGAGGCTGTCCTGAAGTTTAAGAATGTCTTTCAGTAGAGTGATCTAGTTTGGTGGTCATAATTGTGAGCAAGGAGCCTCTATAGTGTTTCTTGAAGTGGCAAGGCAGTGTCAGGAGTGCAGTATTGCCAGAACATAAAGGCCTTATTGGCTGATCTTGTTTGGATTAGTTCTGCCCCATACCTTGCATTTCTTCCTTACACTGAATTCATGTTAAAAATAGCCTTGGCCCATGCATAGACATTTGTCAGGCACAGACATAACCTTGCCAGGTACTAACACCCTATGCTAGCAGTTGACATCTTATGGCCATGCCATACCATTATGTTAGTCCTTGGAAACTACAGATCTGAGGTCTACACAAAAGCTAAACGTTTGATTTGTCAGCCCGTTTTTGTCTAGGTCATGTTGTTGAGGTTCTAATGTTATAAATCCATTATGAATCACTATTCTAGAGTTTTTGACCAATATAGGTATGTGTGCATAGTCACATATTTCCTTTAACCAGGGATTTGTATTAGTGGTTGTTTACCTCAAGGAGCAAATCATGATTTCTATTTTGTTATATTTCAGTCTCTTCTGTGTCATCCATGTGTCCACATCATGAGACATCTGACAAGAGCGGGTTGTTTTATTTCTGTCTGATAAGAGTTTGAGGACTATAGGCCCCATTATATGTTTGGCGGTGTGGCCAAAAATGGTGCTAACACAGTTGTAATAAGCTACCACAGCATTAGAGCCGCATTACCACAATGCCGAACTATGGGTTTGAAGGTAAGCTGGAGGAAAACAAAACAACAAAAAGCTGGAGCTACTGCCGTCACTTTAGTTGCGCGAAAACTGCCATTCTGCCAAAATCCCCATGTAGTCCCATGGACCCCATGAATGGGGACTGACGCCACCATACTGCCACTTGTAATTTGGCGGTAATTCAGCCCGAGCAAGTGGCGGTAACAGTAAATCCCTTTGGTGGTATCTCAGCGGATTTACACTGAGATACCACCAAACTTGCAATGAGGTGCTATGTGCATGTTATCTGCCTAATTGCATGTTAGGTTATGCTTGCAGATGGGCTTTGGTATAGGAGGCATTTAAGTGGAGATGAGGGTGATACATGTGCTACTTCTCAGGTGATGTCTGGGTGTAACCCAAGAGGGAGATGTGGGTAGTTAAGTGGTTTTAGTTTGGTAGGTGAGGAATAATGTCATCCTGAGTTGTAGTCTCCCATTAAGAATGGAAATGCATGATAACCCACCCCCCGCCCCCATATACATGAATGCTGCAGGCCAGTATCACTGATTGACATTGAAGCAAAGATCCTTGTGAAAGCATTAGCAAATCATCTGCTCAGGTGATGTTGGCACTGGTGCATGCAGACCAATGCGGTTTCATGCCAGGGCGCGCCACTAGAATTAAAATTTGTTGGGTACATGTTGCAATAGACGGGGCATGTTTGATTGAGTACCCAATGGCTATCCCATCAGTTGACCCCGAGAAGGCCTTCCACTCGATCTCCTGGCAGTCCCTATGGGAGGTAATGTCAGGAATGGGATTCAGTGAAGAATATATGAGGTGGGTGAAGGTCCTCCACCATGTTATAGTGGAAACAATCAGAATAAATGGCCTCTCCTCTCATTTCTTTAATGCAACTGCTTCACTCCCTTCTCTCCCCCAACTGCCCCACCCCCTTCTCCCACATTGCCCCCTTTCTCCCAACTGCCCCCACATCCTGTTCCCCCAACTGGCCCCACCCCCCTGTCCACCAAACTGCCCCAGCCCCACTGTCCCCATCCCCACCATGTCCTCCCAACTGCCCCAACCCTCTTGTACCCCCAACTGACCCACCTACTTCTCCTCAAAAGTCCTTTACCCCCAAACCCTCTACCCAACTGCCCCTTCCTCTCCCAACTTACCCACCCCTCTTCTCACCAACTGCCCCCACCCCCTTCTCTCTCAAAGACCCTCTTCTCCTGAATTGCCCTACCCCAGTTCTCTCCCAAATGCCCTTTCTCCCCAACTTCTGCAGTCCTCTTATCCCCAATTGTGCCCCATCTCTCCCAGAACTACCCCACTACTCTTTTCCAACTGCCCCTTCTCTTTCAACTCCCCACCAGCTCCCTTCACCCCACCATCCTTCTCCCTCAAATGCCTTTCCACTCCTCCTCCACCAATTGCTGTTCCACCCCCAACTGCCCCATCTCCCTCAGCAGCTTCCTTTCTTCCCTAGCTGCCCCATCCCTTCTCCAAGTGCCCACCCCTTCTTCCCCAAACTAACATTTCTACTGCAACTGCCCCATCCCCTTCTCCAGGACTGCTCCCTTTCCCCCCCCAAGTGCACCCACCCCTATGTCCTCCAAACTGCCCCATCCTTCCTTGTCAAATGGCCTTCTCTCCCAAACCCTCTTCTCAACTGCCCCCTTCAACTCCCAATCGCCCCACCCCACTTCTCTCTCAACTACCCTCTTTTCCTCCTTAACTGCCCCACCTGGTCTCTCCCAACTGCCCCTTCTACCCAACTGCTGCAGTCTTCTCCCCCCAACTGTTCCACACCTCTCCCACAACTACCCCACCACTCTTCTCCAACATCCCTTTCTTCGTGCAACTGCCCCACCCCTTTTCTCCTCGAACAGCACCCTACCTCCTCAGCCCAACTGCCCCACCGCTCTTCTCCCTCAACTGCCACCATTAACTCCAACTTCTCCACCACCACCTCTCACCAAACTCTCCCCAGTCACCATTTTCCCCAACTGCCCCTTCTTTCCCAACTACCCCAGTTCTCCTTGCCCACATGCATAAAGTCTCTCCTTCTCAACTGCCCCCTCTCCAGCTGCCCTTTGGCTCCCAGATGCCCCTCCATCAACTGCTCCCCCAGCTGCTGCTTTAACGAAGCGCTGGCCCTCTTCCCCTCCCCTTACCCGTGTTTGTTCAAAAGCGGAGCCATCATTGTTTATTTTGATGATTCCGAGAAGTGCCATAAGAGTCCGAAGGGTACTTGGAAATTCCGAGCGATTGAACGGCTTCACAAAGAACATTTCCTGTGTTCCAGGTTTCAATTCGGCGCCAATGAAAGAAATTCAGCGCAAGGTATGCTGGGAACGGGGACTGAGGGGCGGGCATCACAAATGCACGGCATCCCGGGAGTTGTAGGCATGGATAGGGGGCTTGCAATTCTTATTGCTATGTCCTTTTCCGTAAGCTTCGCTTTGTGAACTACCCCGTCATTGCTCCTGCTGCAGGCTGACTGCGCATTGGTATCTACGGGACAGTGCAGTTCGTAATATTTAAAACCTGTTCACAATAAAACATTCACTGGCAAACAGCTGATTTTGCTAGAAAGGAGAGCAATGTGCCTTTTAATAAACGCTCTCAATTCATTTACAGTGGCTGATATCGGTGCTACATGTGTGTTGTAATAAAAATAAAACACTGTAGTTCCGTTATATAAAAAGAAATAGCTTGCACAACCGGTTTCATCCATAAAGTTCACAGCGTTCGTTCACAAACATGTTGGGTTAACTCATTTAGTTAGGAACAATCACTTTGCTACGCTTCCAGCTAGATGTTGTTGTATATGGCCGTGGGGGCCCACGCACACATGCAGACACAAACCACACAAGAATACGCGGGACGCGATGCTGCTTGCTCCGCGTCCCGGCGGGAACTGCCGCACGGGCGCCCTTTATTAAACTACGCATGCGCGGGACCATAACGAGGCCCGCACATGCGCACTAACACAACTGGGACGTCACATCCCTTTTTAACTTCAACCAAAACAACGTAAACAGTTAAACGCGCATCACCTTGCACGCCAGGTATTCCGGGCGGCCATATGACCACTTGAGTCTCACCTTGCCTCATTCAGTTCAGTCACGTGAGTCCAGAACATAGTCCTTGAAATGCCCGGGCAATCGCCTTTCACGGCGGGTAGGGTACCTTGGTGAGGCGGGAGGCGGAGGAGAATCGTCATGTTCCCGCCTCGATGTTTCCTTGTCTTGCCCCCTCTTCGGACCACCTGGCGGGCCCGCCTGCCCGCTCTCCAGATCTTCTGGCGGACCAGCCTGCCCTGCGTCTTCCTCTGCTGGTCCATTCTCTGCCGGTCTTTCAATGCGTTTGAAGAACGACCGGTTGCGCGTGACTGTCCCTCGGTCGCAGGCTGCCGTCACCATGGTGCCTTTGACGTGCGTTACCTTCCACGGGCGCGGCTCGAAGGGCAAGGACAACTTCCCCTCGGGGTGCCTGTTCCGGACCAACACTGCGTCACCCACTCGCACCTCCTTTTCTTGCAGGCCCCTCCTTTCACTTTCTTTATCATTGCGCCTGGCCCGTACGTCCCGGACACCATCATCGTCTATTATTCCGGGCAGCCGGCCATCCTCCTCCGGCAACATTCCCCTTGGGCATCGCCCAAATAGTGCCTCAGCTGGGGCCACTCTCGTGGACTGGTGGGGCGTTGTGCGGTATTCCCTCAGAAACTCCACGAGCTTCCTCTCCAGGTCTTCACCGCCGCAGGCGAAGATCCTCAGGACCTTGTTGAGAGTCCTCATCATTCTTTCGGCCTCCCTGTTGGCCCGTGGCCAGAGCGGGGACACCCTGCGATGCCGGATCCCCCTTTCACGGAGGTAGGTCGCGAATTGGCTGCCAGTGAAAGGTGGTCCATTTTCCGAGCACAGGAGGTCTGGGAATCCATGGGTGGCAAACATTTTGTCCAGTGCCTTCGTTGTAAACACTGTCGCCGTCGAGTGTACCACCTCCACCTCGGGATACCTGGACCATTGGTCCACTGCCACCAGAAAGTACATTCCCCGACCAGTCGAGCCAAAATCCACATGGACGGTTTCCCACGGACGGCAACTGCGCTCCATCGACCTTATCGGCGGAGCTCTGTCACCCGGGGCCGCCGCTTGACATGCGATGCACCTCCTTACGAAACTCTCCACTCGCCCCTCCAGGTCCGGAAACCAGACTTTGTTTCTCAGCCGAGCCTTCATTTTGACAATCCCCTGATGTCCAATGTGTGCAAGTTCGAGGATCCTTGACCGCAGTGCCCGCGGGATTACAATTTGCCGCCCTCGAAGTATGAGTCCATCGTCCGCGACTGAGAGTTCATCCTTGACCTTCCAGAGCGCTCGAAGGTCACTCTGCGCCTCCGCTTGCCGGCGGGAGTTGTCCTGCAGCACTTCCCTCCACTCGCCGCTTCTCACGGCATTCTTGACAATGGTGAACACTTCGTCCTTGGAACATTCCGTTGCCATCTCTAGCCTTGATATTGCCATCGGAAGGGACCCTTCCACCACCTGACACAACAGCCCGTGGCACTCATTCGCTCCGATGTCGGTGACAGCGCTCTCCTTGTTGGGATGGCGCGACAGGTAGTCAGCCGGGTTGTTCGTGCCTGGCCGGTATATGAGTTTCACCCCGTACTCCATCAGGGCTAGCATCCACCTCTCGATCCTGGGGGGGGGGGTTTGGAGGCTCCCCCTGCCAGAATGGGCAGGATTGGCTTGTGGTCCGTCACCACCACTACGGGTTTGCCCAGTATGTACAAACGGAAGTGGCGACAGCCCCACAGGATGGCTAGCGCTTCCCGTTCAATCTGTGAGTATCTCGTTTCCGTGTCCGAAAAGGCCTTACTCGCATACGCGATGGGGCGCATGTCTCCACGTGCGTCAGGTTGCATTAGCACCGCCCCCACTCCCACCGGACTAGCGTCAACCACCACCTCGGACTCCACTTTGGGGTTGATGTAGGCCATGGTGTCTCCATCCGACAGGGCATTCTTCAGAGTCTGGAACGCCTCCTGCTCATTGGCCCCCCATTTCCACTCAGCGTCGTTCCTTGTTAGCACTCTGAGTGGCTCCGCCAGCGACGCTAGCCCCTTGATGAAGCGCCCGCAATAAGTTACCATCCCCAGGAAGCTCCTCACTTCCGTAGGTGACTGGGGGGCGGGGGCTTCCTTAATGTCCTTCACTTTGGCTGGGTCGGGCGACACACCAGCTGTGTGGAATATGAACCCGAAGAAACCAATGCGGTCCTTGAAGAACTCACATTTTTGCCGATGGAGGGTAAGCCCCAAGTTCTTCAACCTCAGGAGCGTGTCCTCCAACCTCTTCATGTGTTCCCGTTCCGAGTCCGCGAAGACTAAAATGTCGTCGCTCATGTTCAGCACCCCTTTGAGACCAGCCAACGCTCCTCTAATGGTGTTCTGGAAAACTTCGGCGGCTGATGAGATGCCGAAGCTCAACCGTTTGAACTGGAAGAGGGCGTCATGCGTCGTAAACGTAGTTATGAACCGAGAGTCCGGGTGTAGTTCGAGCTGGTGGTAGCCCGCTCGTAGGTCTAACTTCGAGAACACTCTCGCCCCTTGAAGCTCTCCGATGATGTCATCCAGAGTGGGTGTAAGGTGCCTCTCCCTCTTAATAGCGGCGTTTGGGAGGCGCATGTCCACGTAGATTCTCACGGCCCCTGGTTGCTTTGGCTTGGGGGCCACCACTATCGGGGACACCCAGGGCGTTGGCCCCTCCACTCTCTCAATGATGTCCATCTCCACTAGTGATCGGAGCTCCTCCTCCACTTTCTCCCGCAGGTGAAACGGGATCCTGCGGTGCTTGAGGGCCGTCGGTCTGATCGACTCGTCGATGTGGAGGCGCACGGGGGGTGCTTTGAGTTTCCCAATGCCTTCGAAGATGCTCGAGAACCTGTCCAGCAGTGTCTCAATGTCTATCTGGTATACACCATATGCAAAATGAACCAGGTTAAGGGCTTCCGACGCCGCACAGCTGAGAAGTGAGTGGGGGCTCACGTCTGTAAAAAAGAATTTGGCCTTGATGCTCCTGCCCCCTTTTGACACCGGTGACACGAACACACCCTTGAGTGGTAGCGGTGTGTCCCCTCCAAAAGTAAATATCTTCGCCGTGGACATGTCCAGTGGCGGCGGGCCTGGAAGTTTCTGATAGTCCTCCTCTGCCAGCACACACACCGAAGCGCCTGTATCTATCAGTATCTGGGTCGGCACACCCAATATGTCCACCACGCACCTGGGCTGCCTCCTCCTTTTGTTCCCCGAGGCAATGTTGGAGATGAAGAAAACCTCTTCTTTGTCCTCGTCCTCTTCTTCCTCTTCCTCCGCGAGCTGCAGTTTCCGTATCTCCTGTTCGAGGGCAGCAATGTTGCGCTGCCTTCTGAATCCGCCGCCTCTCGCTCTCGCGGGACCTCTCTGTGTGGGGACAGGGGCCGGTGCGCAGCACATTCGAGCATAGTGCCCCAGACCATTGCACCGCCCGCACGACCTCATCTTGGCGGGGCACTCCTCCACGTGAGGTACGTCATATCTGCAGTCCGGACAAATCGACCCAGGCACGGACGGATGCCTGGTCTCCGATGCCTTCGGGGCCCACTTCTCTTTCTGCTTCGTTCTCTTGGACACGGCAAAGGCCTCCTCCCTCACATTTGGCCTGACCGCTGCGTCCATGCTCGCACCTCTGGACTCTGCTAGCTCGTACGTCCTCCCACTGTCAAGTATCTGTTGCAGTGACCATCCTGGCTCCCTCAGAACTTGACGTCGCAATTTGCCCGAACTGCAGCCCTGGAGCACCTGGTTCCTTATCATCAGCTCGTCGTTGTCCCAGCGGCACGTGCTGGCAATCACTCTCAGTCTGGCGCAGAACTGATCGAGAGATTCTTCCTCCCTTTGCCTCTCCCTGCAGAACAGGAACCTTTCGTAGTCGACATTTGACTGTGGGATGAAATGGTTCTCCAGCGCGGTCTTGACCGTGTCATACGTGACCACCGGTAGGGCAAATGATTCATAGATTCGCATAATGTCCAGGCCAGCTGAATACAGAAGGGTCGCCCTTTTTGCGTCGTCATTCGACGTCCCCGTCGCAGTAAAGTACATCTCCAACTTTTTGACCCATAGGAGCCACCTGGGACCCAACTTGGACGGGGGCCCCGACATGTCGAACTCCTGCATGGGCAGCAGCGAACCCCGTTGTGTCCTCACCACTCTTGTCGCCACTTCTGCTTCATCCTCACTGCTTGACATTTTCACAGGTCGCACAGGCACCTCTCTGTGTAATCGATGCCGCTAACCTGGTTGACGCGCTGTTCCGCACACCTTCCGCTGTGTCCCGTCACTGGCCGCGTGTCCGTTTCTTTTTTTTTTCGGATTGTCCCCAGGTTGCTGGGAACAACAAGAGTTCCAAAAATTGTTTTTTTATTTTTTTTTTCTTTTTCCGTGGCAGCGCACGAGCACCTGTGCAGGCCGCTACTGCCTCGAAGCAAACAAATGTTTTCGTCCTGTATTCTCGTGCCGGTGACGTGTGTCACACGCGAGCGCTGTGGCGCCGATCCCGCCTCGTCGCCAGATGTTGTATATGGCCGTGGGGGCCCACGCACACATGCAGACACAAACCACACAAGAATATGCGGGACGCGATGCTGCTTGCTCCGCGTCCCGGCGGGAACTGCCGCACGGGCGCACTTTATTAAACTACGCATGCGCGGGACCATAACGAGGCCCGCGCATGCGCACTAACACAACTGGGACGTCACAGATGTGAAGCTTACATATATAGCCTAATGTGTGAAGGCCCTTTTGTTTAAGGCAAACCTGCACAGTTCAGTGACTAATTCACGGTGTATTTTTTTATTTTATTGTTATGCCCACAAAACGGAGTCCTTTACATGGTTGTGGTAGTAGCTACCTTCAAACGGCAGACATCCAGAACCAAAGGCAAAGAAAATAGCCTGCTGGTTGAACTTCTACCTTAATCTGATGTAAGAGATTGCTCATACCAGGCAGTGGCGTCGCCAGGAATCAAATTTAGCCGGGGCACAGAAGGGGCCAAAGACAACAGTAGGTGGGCCAAAGACAAAAGTGGGAGGGATGCCTATAAAAGGTAATGTGTGACGTCACAAGCACTCCTGCAGAGAGGCTTTTGTGCACACCAACTACCCAAACCCCAATGCACCTCCTCTCCACACCAGAATGCAGGCACAAAACCATTCAGTGACTAATGGCCCAAAATTAGCAGTTTTGTGCACTACATTCTGATGGGAGGGGCTGCAAGCTGCTCTGCACCTTATGGAGGTCGCTGTGCAGAAGCCGGGCAGGAATACCCATGCCAGAATGCATACAAATATCACTGCTAGCTTGAGAGAAAAGG
The DNA here is from genome assembly GCF_040938575.1 of Ambystoma mexicanum. Classification (NCBI taxonomy): domain Eukaryota; kingdom Metazoa; phylum Chordata; class Amphibia; order Caudata; family Ambystomatidae; genus Ambystoma; species Ambystoma mexicanum. The sequence continues at coordinate 432,231,807 of NC_090927.1, read as the reverse complement.
AGAGTATTTGCTGTGTTATCTGCTCACATTTGCCTTAGTGAGTGTCACAAATAACACCACGAACAGAGAACACAGTCACTGCTTGCCTTAGGTAGGGGGGTACAGGATTTCAGGGGGGGGTCCCCCATGCTCCCCCCAAAACCCCCAAGTGACGCCACTGGTACCAGGCCATTGACATTTTTCCTAAGTAGTGGATGCTTGCTATACATTGCATTGATGAAGTTACCAGTGCACAAACAAGCCCCTTTCATCTTCACGTTCATGTTCTGTAAAAAATGTTCACTTCTTCTTTATATGTCCTATATTTTGGGAAATTGACTGTCGCTTCTGATTTTCCTGGCTTGCTTAGTTGGCACAAGGTTATTGCAGCGTTGGCTAATCATTGAGTATAAGTAGAGGTTTTTTCTTTTCTTTCGGTAACAACAATGAAGTGTCATTACTATGGCCTAAATTCACTAGACTAGCTGACTGCCAACTTTTTTAAACATCATTGTTTTTTATAGCCAGGAACAACCTCTTAAAAAACCTTTTAGCTAGAATGTAAGGTTCAGGCTCGAGGTGTCCGTACTTGATATTAATTCCCTGTTACCATCTGTCCTAAATGTTTATTATACTCTGCATTAGGTAGCATTACCCTCCCAAGTCCAACTTGGGTCCTTCCTCTCCTCTATCTCTCTCTCTACCTGTGGTGTTCCCCAGGGGTCTAACCTTTCTCCCTGGTTGTTTAAACAATACCTTGCATCTCTCGCCCACCGCATTGCTGCTCTCTGCTCCAATTATCAGTGCTATTCGGATGACACTCAGCTCGCTTTCAGGCTTTCAGGCTCCCCTCTGCCACATCCTCTCCTTCTCTCATCCTCATCGGCACACTTGCACCTTCTTTTCCTGCCACTCTCTGGCCGGCCTCCCTTGGCGCTCTTCCTGCTCCCACCTGTGAGGTTGAGCCTCGGGATCATCTTCGACTCCACACTCTCCTTCTCTCCTTACATCTCTGACGTCCCTAAGAAGTCAAACTACCAACTGCACCTCCTCAGAGGTATTCTTCCATTCCTCTCCTTCCCACCAAAGCTCTCTGTCTCCAGAGCTCCGGTTCTCTCTAGGCTTGACTACTGCAACAGCCTCTTTGTAAATCTGCCTGCCTCTACTCTTCGTCCTCTTCAATTCATCCAGAACAGGACTGCAAGAGTTGTCCTTGGCCTCAAGCCCAGGGATCGTATCTCTCGAGCCCTGAAATCTCTTCATTGGCTCCCAGTGGCTGCAAGGATCAAGTTCAAGACCCTTTGAATTGTCCCAAGTCCTTCTGGGGCCTGGGACCGCAATACCTCCAGCTCTCTCTTCAGAAATATCTTCCTACTTGAGCTCTTCGCTCATCCACCTCCAAATCCTTGAGGGCCAGGTGCTTCTCATAGCAATGAGCGGTGGCAGATCTCTCTTTTCTGCTGGTGCCTCCCTCTGGAACAGCCTCCCTGCCTCTCTGAAACTTGAGCGAAACCATCTCAGGTTCCAGAAGCATCTCAACACTTTCCTCTGTGCTTCTGCCTTCTCTCTTCCTCTTCCCTGCTGATCTCCTGTCTGATAGTGTCACACCGCGGCCGTGGAAACTCTGGGCAAGATGGAGGCGATATTGAGCCTCTCTACCGGTCCGTTTGACGCTCTAGTCGTCTTGGACCGGCAGGTATAAGAGGAGACCACGCCCCCTGCAACTCGCGTTGCAACTCGCATTCGTCGGTCTATTGACTTTCGCTTTGCTGCAGTGCCTCACTTACGAGTTTTTCCCTTGAATTTTGCCTGTGCCTTCCCTGGTTATCCCCTCTCGTTCAGACCCCTTTTTCTCCTGTCCAGCCTCTTTCACGAGTTTCTCTTACCTTCGGTCTGCCTTTCCGCGGCTGTTTGTTTCCCGACTTAGGCTCACTTTTCGAGTGCGCTTTCCGATTTCCGTTTCCCTTAATTTCTACCTCGGGGTCTAGTGGGCTCTGTTTACCTTCCGCTGTGTTTCTCGGGTCAGTCACATTCTTTTCTGTGTTTCACCCACCTTCTACTCTCTCTCGCTCGCTCTCTCTCTCGCTCTCTCTCTCTCTCTCTCTCTCTCGCTCTCTCTCTCTCTCTCTCGCGCTCTCTCTCTCTCTCTCTCTCTTTCTCGCTCTCTCTTTCTCTCGCTCTTTTTCTCCCTGGATTTCTCGGGTACTCTCACCTGCTTGTTATCGTCACCTCTTCTTGTTTTTTCCAGATTCCTATTGTGACTATCCTTACCTCTTTAGCCTCCTGTATCCTTTTCCATTTGCCTTCTGTTTGGAATAGTTCCTTGCTTCCAGCGAGCTGCCGAACCCCATTCTCTCACAGAGCTTCGCTTGGAGCGAACCCTTATCCAGGAAGATCAGGCCTTCGTTTAACTTGCTGTTTCACCTGATACGGGACTACACCAGCCTCTCCAGTCTTCCCATTGGATCGACCAATCCCATCGACTAACACACAGGGTTTTTTCTGCCATCAGGCTTTTTCCCTGTTTGAGGAACGGACTCCCCTGGGTTCGCCTGACTGCCAGATCCATAGGCGGGCAAGGTGGCCTCGGGGGGAGAACGTCCCTATCTCTTCGAACGCAAGAAGGGAAGAAGGACTATCAAGTCAAGTGACGAAAGAGAGATTTCCCAGACGGAAAGAAGAAGGAGACCGAGGCCATCGAACCCCACTGAAGACCCAGGTGAGGAGTCTCAGGGGGAAGGAACTTCATCATATTCTGACAGATTGCAACGCCATACAACCGGCATGGCCTCCTTGGAACAATACCAGGAGATGGTGACTGCTATTCAGGGCCTTCAAGCCGAGGTTCAGAATCTCCGAACCGAGAACACTAACCTACGCCAACAAGTAGCGGCACGAGAAGAAACCCGAGGCGATCTACCTCCCCTGACTTTTTCTTTTGGGAAGTATGATGGCAATCCGAAACTCCTAAAGGAATTCCTGAACGCTTGTATGATTTATTTCACGTTTCGACCAAGGGCATATGAACTGGATAGAGCCAAGGTAGGGTTTCTTGTTTCCAACCTTGCTGGCAACGCATTGGCTTGGGCAACCCCACTGATAGCACTCGCAGATCCTGCCATATCGGATTACTCTCAGTTCACTCAACTGCTGCGTTCCAGATTTGAGAGACCAGAGGTGCAGTATTCTTCCTATGAAGCCCTTCTAGATCTCCGTCAATGCAATCAAGATGTACAGACTTATGCCTCTACTTTTACCAAATTGGCCACAGACTCAGGATGGCCAGATTCGGCCCAGCAGACCCTTTTTCGCCGAGGCTTACAAGATGAGCTCAAGGATGAGCTAGCCAGGATGGCGCGTCCTACCTCCTTTCAAGAATTGGTTACGTTATCCCTGCAATTAGAGTACAGACTGCAGGAACGGAGGTTAGAAAGAAGGAGATTCAGACCACATCCCTCAGGAGGGATTCCCACTGCTAGTTCTTCTAACCGACCCCAACAGGAAGAGCCTATGCAGATAGGGACAACCCGAGGCCCTTTAACCCCGAGGAACGCAAGAGACGCAGAGACCTGGGTCTATGCATGTACTGCGGATCTCAGAAACATTTGCTCCGGAATTGTCCTGAGATACCCCCGAGACGCCCGGGAAACGCGCCTCCCCGGTCCTGAGCAGGGAAAGGAACCGGGCAGAATCGAAGAATCCCTGCAATTCCACCCACCAGGATCCTTCTGCGGATAATAACAGCCTTATGGTGTTTTCTGTGCGCCTTACCTTTGATTCCTCTCCATCTGTAGAAGTCTTAGCCATGCTGGATTGTGGTGCAGCCGGAAACTTTATTGATATCCAGTGGGCTCAAGAACAAGGCATACCCCTGCGTCGGAAGGCCTGCCCTTTGCCTGTAGAAGGGGTAGATGGAGCTCCCCTTTCCTCCGGTCCCATCATTAAGGAGACAGTTCCGGCTAACATGTCCTTGTCCCAGCACCAAGAACAAATCGTCTTTGATGTTATAAGAGCAGCTCATTTCCCAATCATCCTGGGCATACCCTGGCTACGTAAACATAATCCCAGGATTGATTGGTCTGCGAATACCGTCTGTTTTTTGTCACAGTACTGCTCGAAGGAATGTCTATCACAACCCCCTCCTTTGATGAGGAAGGGGATAGCACTCTCGACTTTCACGACAGTGGTCCAAACGATTCCACCGCGTTATCAGGAGTATGCTGAAATCTTCGAAGACAGACTACCTCGTACTCTACCCCCACATCGAGCCGAGGACTGCGGTATCGATCTAAAGCCTGAGGCATCTGTTCCTTTTGGTCGTATGTACCCTATGTCACTACCGGAAAGAAGAGCATTGAAGGAGTATTTGGATGCCAATCTGCAAAACGGTTTGATACAAGAATCCCATTCTCCGGCAGGGGCCTCAATGTTCTTCATTCCTAAGAAGGGTACTACGGAATTAAGACCGTGTATAGACTACCGTGGGCTGAACAGCCTGACTATCAGGGACAGGTACCCTATGCCCCTCATAAAGGAGGTACTTGAAGCAGTGGAAGGAGCCTCAATCTTTACAAAGCTAGACCTTCGAGGAGCCTATCATTTGTTGAGAATAAGGGAGGGAGATGAGTGGAAAACAGCTTTTAGAACTCCCTTGGGACACTTTGAGTATAGGGTAATGCCCTTCGGACTAGTGAATGCTCCTGCCGTGTTCCAACGTTTTGTAGATAAGATCTTCTCAGATATGCTATATATCTCGGTGGTGGTCTATTTAGACGATATTTTGATCTTCTCTTCCTCCCTCTCTGAACATCGAAGGCACGTCACGCAAGTTCTTCAAAGGTTGAGTGAACATCAACTACTGGTTAAACCCGAGAAATGTGTTTTTGAAGCCTCCTCAGTATCTTATTTAGGGTTCATTCTTTCTAAAGAGGGGGTACAGATGGATTCGGAGAAGGTTAAGGCAGTTCTTCAATGGCCCACTCCAAGGAATCCCAAGGATATACAGAGATTTCTGGGACTATCGAACTTTTACAGAAGATTTATTCCTAGCTTCTCGAATATTGTTCTACCAATCACCCGTTTGCTTAAGAAAGGTCAGAAGTTCGAATGGGATAAGGAGGCGGATCAGGCCTTTCTATTACTTAAGAGGACATTCACCACCGCTCCTATCCTAGTGCAACCAAATCAGTCTCTTCCTTTTGTGGTGGAGACGGATGCTTCCGGAGGTGCCATTGGAGCTGCTCTCCTACAATCAGGCAAAGACGGAGCAGAACATCCGGTAGCATATTATTCCAGAACTCTTACACCTAGTGAGAGGAACTACTCTGTGTTGGAACGAGAATTACTGGCGATTCGTCAGGCATGCATTGAATGGAGGCATTTACTTCAGGGGGCTGCCCATCCATTTCTGGTTCGCACTGACCACCGGAATCTTAAGGTTTTGCAACAGATGGAATGCCGCAATTCTCGTCACGCCCGATGGGCGTATTTCTTTTCCCAGTTCGACTTTGAGATAACCTACCTTCCAGGAAAGGAGAATGCCCTAGCGGACGCCCTGTCCCGCAGTCTGGAGCCCAAAGAAGATCAGGGCCTGGGTGAGATACTCTCTGGTAAGAGAATCCTAGGAATGGTCAACTCCTTCATACAAGAAGTAGAGCGCTCGACCAGTCTCTCTGAAGTCTCTCCCGACCATATGACCCTCATGGAAAGAAGAGGGAAGTTATACTTTCATCGAGGATCACTGTACTTACCATCGGAAAAACTCCAGACGCAAGCCTCATCCTGGTGCCATGACCTTCCTTCGGCAGGACATAAGGGCCATGGGGCAACACTACATCTGTTATCCAGATATTTCTGGTGGCCGACTATGGACCAGGACGTCAGAACATATGTGATGGCTTGTCCGGTATGTGCGGCTAATAAACCCATTACTCATCGGCCCATGGGGTTGCTCCAACAAGAACCTCTACCATCACAACCTTGGGAACACATTTCCACTGATTTCATCGTGGATCTCCCTCTCTCTATGGGATCCACAGCAATCATGGTTACGGTGGATACATTGAGCAAGATGGCTCACTTCTCTCCCTTGCCTGGCTTGCCTTCTGCATCCGAAACCGCCGAAGTGTTCCTGAGAGAAATAGTAAGATTGCATGGTCTACCTCGGACCATAGTTTCCGATAGGGGGTCCCAATTTACATCCTGATTCTGGTCAGCCTTATGTAGTGCTTTGGGGATAAAGAGAGCCTTATCCTCTGGTTATCATCCCCAAAGCAACGGACAAACGGAACGCCTAAATTCCACTCTCGAACAATATCTCCGTTGCTTTTGTCATCAGGAACAAGATAAGTGGAAGTCCTTTCTAACTTTAGCAGAATTTACTTACAACAACACCAAACATTCGGCAACTGGCTTCAGCCCCTTCTACTTCACCTACGGTTATCATCCGAGGCATATACCTCTCTTTGGGGTTCCTCCAACTTCAGTCCCTTCGGTAGACCAGCGTCTGTTTGATCTTCGATCCATCCAGAAGGAAGCAGCTCAGAAGCTGGAGGCAAGTAGGATTCGATACAAGAAGTATGCTGATAAGAAGAGATCTCCTAACCCCAAATGGGAAGTGGGGACTAAGGTCTGGTTGTCAACCAAATATCTCCCACGTTGGGTTCATCCTGGTAAATTCTCAGCCCGCTTTATAGGCCCATTTCCCATTTTGTCTCAAGTAAACCCAGTGGCCTTTCGATTACGTCTGCCTTCCAGTCTGAAAAGGATACACCCTGTTTTTCATACCTCCCTCCTGAAGGCTTATCATCCAGATCCCATGGGCCGTCGTATACCCTCCTCTATACACCAAGATCCCGAACCGGAAGAATATGAAGTGGAGAGGCTGGTTGATTCACGTTACAAGCATGGAACTATACAATATCTGGTCCAGTGGAAGGGATATTCTGTAGCAGAACGGTCTTGGGAGCCCAGATGTCATATCCACGCCCCACGACTTCTAAGACAGTTCCATCGCCTACATCCGGGAAAACCCGGGGGAGAGTCGATGAAGAGAGGGCATACTGTCACACCGCGGCCGTGGAAACTCTGGGCAAGATGGAGGCGATATTGAGCCTCTCTACCGGTCCGTTTGACGCTCTAGTCGTCTTGGACCGGCAGGTATAAGAGGAGACCACGCCCCCTGCAACTCGCGTTGCAACTCGCATTCGTCGGTCTATTGACTTTCGCTTTGCTGCAGTGCCTCACTTACGAGTTTTTCCCTTGAATTTTGCCTGTGCCTTCCCTGGTTATCCCCTCTCGTTCAGACCCCTTTTTCTCCTGTCCAGCCTCTTTCACGAGTTTCTCTTACCTTCGGTCTGCCTTTCCGCGGCTGTTTGTTTCCCGACTTAGGCTCACTTTTCGAGTGCGCTTTCCGATTTCCGTTTCCCTTAATTTCTACCTCGGGGTCTAGTGGGCTCTGTTTACCTTCCGCTGTGTTTCTCGGGTCAGTCACATTCTTTTCTGTGTTTCACCCACCTTCTACTCTCTCTCGCTCGCTCTCTCTCTCGCTCTCTCTCTCTCTCTCTCTCTCGCTCTCTCTCTCTCTCTCTCGCGCTCTCTCTCTCTCTCTCTCTCTTTCTCGCTCTCTCTTTCTCTCGCTCTCTTTCTCCCTGGATTTCTCGGGTACTCTCACCTGCTTGTTATCGTCACCTCTTCTTGTTTTCTCCAGATTCCTATTGTGACTATCCTTACCTCTTTAGCCTCCTGTATCCTTTTCCATTTGCCTTCTGTTTGGAATAGTTCCTTGCTTCCAGCGAGCTGCCGAACCCCATTCTCTCACAGAGCTTCGCTAGGAGCGAACCCTTATCCAGGAAGATCAGGCCTTCGTTTAACTTGCTGTTTCACCTGATACGGGACTACACCAGCCTCTCCAGTCTTCCCATCGGATCGACCAATCCCATCGACTAAAACACAGGGTTTTTTCTGCCATCAGGCTTTTTCCCTGTTTGAGGAACGGACTCCCCTGGGTTCACCTGACTGCCAGATCCATAGGCGGGCAAGGTGGCCTCGGGGGGAGAACGTCCCTATCTCTTCGAATGCAAGAAGGGAAGAAGGACTATCAAGTCAAGTGACGAAAGAGAGAGTTCCCAGACGGAAAGAAGAAGGAGACCGAGGCCATCGAACCCCACTGAAGACCCAGGTGAGGAGTCTCAGGGGGAAGGAACTTCATCATATTCTGACAGATAGTGCACTGGTCACCTGGCTACCTTCTGAACTTCGGGCCCAGGTCCCTGCCCTCCCAGTTGCACACCTGCACTGCCTCCTGGAAACCCTTGCACTTGGGTTTGTATCTGCAACCCTACAGTCCCTTACCTGAACTTATCAGGCACTTGTTGTCTGTACTTAACCCTTGCACTGCCAGCTGCTGGTTGCATTACTTGTTTTTGATTATGTGTCCTGCACTTGCCTTTCCTCCCCTTCCCCTGGCACTTTTCCTCTCCCCTGCACTTGCGCAATCTCAATGTCACTAGGGTTAGTAAGATTGTTGTCTTTGTCTTCCCTTTCTTTCCCCTCCCTTGCCTCGCCATACCTTGAAACACTTGTGTATAGGAGCGTTATGAATGTGATATCATATCATATCATACTATAAGCAACTTTGGGCTTCTATTTTCCCAAAGTCATTTATAATTTTGTCAGCTCACTTGTTGTGGTTTTTGTCAGCTTATCGCTTGATTGTGTGCTTGCCTGTAAAAACACGCATGAAAGGAGAACTAACGTCCATCCTTTCACAGCTTTTTCACACACATTGAAGCTGGGGCAGATTGCTTTTGTCAATCTCCTGGGTCACAGTGGCTGCTCAGGGGATTGGACGCCACAAGCAACTCACTGATTGCCTGCTGGCCACATTGTAAGGTGCAATCTTGATAAGAGGTTGCACAAGGGAGTGCGTGAGGAGTGAGGGGGAAGGGTCTAGCGGCAAAGGAGTGATTCAGAAATTGGCCAATGCTGGAGCAAGGGAGACAATGTTGTCCTTGATAGCTCTGGAGTAGCAGGGGAGCACTTGATTAGATGAGACTTTCTTAGAACAGAGTAGTTTAGAACCCTCATCAGTTGTTATGGGAGAAACATAGGGTAGGGGAGAGGAAGGCCCAGGGATGCCTGAGAGCGGGTGAGGAGTAGATGAGAGTGAGGACAAACTATCCTGAGTTTTAGAAATGAAGTTAGAGGCCAGAGAAGTGCAGAGAGCCAGGGAAGGCAGTAGGTTTGGTGAGTTCCATGTAGATTTTGAAAAGTTCAACCGTGCTGTTAGTGGCCGCAGAACTGCGGGCTTGGATATAGGCCCTCTCCTTTGAGTAGATGTAGTATCTGTATTGACTTTGGAGCTGACGGCAGGCCAGTTTGTCAGAAGATGTGCTCGAAGCCTGCCACTTCCACTCAGCCGCTCTGTACTTGCGTTTCAGAGCGACCAGGTTAGAATCATACCAGGAGGTGCACATGGAGGCAGGTTTCATGCAGATCCTCATGACAGCGGCAAGGATATCCTGAGTGTTGGACATGGAGAGATGAAGGTTAGTAAGGGATGTGTCAGAGTGAGAGTCAGTGGCAGGAGTAGGAGGGGAGTGAAGGTGGCAGCAGAAGTGTCAACTGACATTCGCTTCATAGGTCGAATGATCAAGAAGGAGGCAGGCAGTGCAGGTGGGTGCTTAGCAGGGGGGACGCAGGAGGTCCAGGTAAGAAAACAGGAGCGCATGATCAGACCAGCAAAGAGGAGTATTGAGAGGGTAGTAGATGGGGATGTTGAAGAGATGAGAGCATCCAAAGTGAGACCGGCTGAATGTGTCGGCACAGAGGGAAGAATTGAAATGAAAAGAGAGTCACATAGGTTGCAGAAGATCCAGAGGCTGCATCATGGGAGTTGAGGTGAATATTGAAGTCTCGGAGGAGGAGAAGCTTGGGGGAGGAGGCAAGGAGAGAAGATGTGAAGTCAGCCCATTCAGAGAGGAAGTGGGAGACCTGGCCAGAGGGTCTGTAGATGGTGGCCAGAGTGAGAGAGAGGACAGGAGAGACACCAAGTCTGCATACAAGGCATTCGAAAGAGAAGTAGGCCTGTGTGGGAATGAAAGTAGCAGGGATCCACTCAGCAAAGATCAGGGCAACTCCCCACCCCCCCAGGCTTGTTAGGCCTGGGCTTAGAGAGAATCTTGCACCCCACATGGAGGAGAGTGTAAAAACTAGTGACAGAGCTAGCAGTGAACCATGTCTCGGTGTGAGCGAGGATATCTAGGTTGAGGCCTTCAAGGAGGTGGTAGATGTTGGAGGAGTGTTTTACAGCAGAGCGAGAGTTCCAGGTAGCTAAGTGGAGCATGTTTCCACTTTTGAAGGTCATCCGAGGAAGGGTAGAGGAGTGTGGTACAGCCAACAGAGGTGGCAGAGGGGCCCAAGGGTTGATGGAAAGAGGAGTGGCATGAGAGGGGAGGAAGTTGATGAGAGAGGGAAGACGCCTATCAGGAAGGAGGAGGGTGGGCTGAGAGCGCAGGACCATGACAGTGCCATATAGGTAGATATTAATGATGACCATAGAGGACAGGAAGGATGGCACGAGTTCCTCCCAATGGTTGCCACAATTAATGGGAGAGGAAGAAGAAGGGGAGAGCACAGAGACCATAAGGGGAATCCAAAGGTCCGGCAAAGGGATGGCAAAGAGGATGTCAGTAAAAGTCTGCATGGAAGAAGCATTGACATAGGTGTCAGTGATTGGCAGGCCTGGATTGTAGAATTGGATATCCTTCTTGAATCTTTTCCTTCCATACCTCGTCAGAGGTATAGGACAGAAGATAGAAAAGCAATTAGGGAAGATAGGGGAGATTGAGAGCACCATTGAGGGAGAGTGCAGAGAGAAGGAAGGGGGAGAGAGGGAGATACTGCAGAGCACGACACCAGCTACAACCAGCACTGACACAATCTAGAGTCAAGTGTCCAGGAGGGGAAAAAGGCCTAGGTTACAACATATAGCAGAAAGAACCTAGATAGAGGGATAGAGGGTAAAACCTAATTATTACACACAGCAGCAAATGCAAGAACAAACAGATTTGACTTTCCTAAAAAAGAGGGAAAAGCCTAATTATAAAAACAGCAGCAAATGCAAGAGCACACAGCTTCAACTGTCCTAGAAAAGAGGGGAAAAGCCTAATTTGTAAACAAAGCAGCAAATGCAAGAACATACATCTTCAACTTTCCTAGAAGGGATGAAAAGACATACAGGCTAATTAGGTCAAATCACTGATGCCAGATAAGGATATCATATAACTGCCAAGTGCAGTAGACTGCAGTGTTAGATAATATAAGTAACAAGAGACTAGGGAAAGTTAAACAGGGAGCAGTAATGTCTGTTCCCCCTGCCCGCACCTTTCTTACATTGTCAGTCGCTGCTGATTGACAGCTGTGCTGCATGCTCCCATGGCGAACACTGGCAAACACCCTGTGGAACTGCAACAGTGGGAGCTGCCCTTTGCCTCAGGGCCCTTGGCCGTAGGGAGGCTGCATGGGCAGGGTGCTACCCTAGGGTCTTGACTTAAGGGGCAACTCAACCAATCAGGGATCAGGGCGGTCTGGGAGGAGGGCGGGCAGGTGGGAGCCCAGAAAAGGGCTCAGACAGAGAGCCAGGGCCAAGAAAAGCCGAGAAGGCTACTAAGGGATTATTTAAATCAAGAATCCTGGCACAAAGAGCAGAAGTTCCACCCCTTACCACGAGGATGTGTGCAGCATAGAAAGCGGGCCACTCCTTGGTATCCAGTAATTAACACACGTTTAAATGGAGCCTGGTTGTACCATTCACGGATCGGGGTAGGATTTGAGTAGGGTGGGGAAGAGGGAACCCGGAAAAGGGTTCAGGCAGGGAGCCGGGGCAGAGACAAGCCTAGAAGGCTACTAATGGCATATTTAAAATCAAGAATCCTGACACAAAGAGCAGGCGCTCCACACCTTACCATGAGGACAGTCTTAGCATAGAAAGCGGGAAGCAGGCCCCTCTTTGGTATCAAGTAATTAACACAAGGTTCAATGGAGCCTGGGGAAACAATGAGGGTTGGGCGGCCTGGGGGGAGGTCAGAGAAGGTATCCAGTGCTGTTACCAAAATGTAAATAACGAATGAAATATCAACGAAAAAATACAGAAAAATAAATCTATAGGAGTTGGGGTAAAGGGTTAAAAGTTGTAGGGGTGGTTTAGGGTGGGGTTACAAGCATGGGGAAATGGGATGTTGGGGTGCCCAATTTAAAAAAGAAATGGATATTTTTTTTCCTGTAATATTTCATTCATTGAAATACATATTGGTAACATCACATGGAAAACCGGCGGGGAGGAGGCAACCCAGAAAAGGACTCAGGCAGGGTGCTGGGGCCAAGACCAGCCGAGAAGGCTACTAATGGATTTCATGCACATTATGATGCAATTCTTAGTGTTTAGTTGAGGAAGGGAAACCCCTTTTAGAAGTTAGGGACACATACGGATTTCTCTTTATTTTTAGAAAGAATAAAAGTCTATAGCCAATACCATTCCACCTGTGGGTCAGTATCCTTCTTCTGTACCCATACAATACATAACATTCAGGTACAGGAGAGTGGACAAAGTGCAACGTTATGAGGTTTAGGCGACAGAGGAAAGTACAGTGGGCATTGCGTAGATACGTCAGGAGAGAGGCAGAATAGGTGAAAAGGCGATTCCTCTTCTGACAGTAGGAGGACTTTAGGGTTGGATTTAAAGAGTGGTAGAGAATGAATTGAGTGGAGCAGCAGAGGAAGTCCGTTCCTGAGTAGGGGAGGGACAAGATATATAGAGATCGGAAATGAAAAATAGCACAGGGGAGAGAAGGAGTGGCGGCCAGGAGGTGTGCTGAGGATGATCTTAAAGTGTGTGGGGGAGAGTAGGTGGGGAGGTGGGCAGTTAGGTAAGGAGAGACATGATCATTTATTATTTTGAAGAGGATGAGAAGAAGCTTTTGTTTAGCTCTTAAGTTTCACCAATGAATTTGGTGGTGGGACGAGGAATTAAAGGTAAATCGAGGAAGGTTGAAAAGTGTGTGGACAGCAAAGGTTAGGACGTTGTGCAGTGGTGAGAAAGCATAGTTGGGAAGGCCATAGTGTAGACTAGCACAGTAATCAGTTTTAGAGAGGACTAGTGTGGTTATTATGTGTTTGTCAGTGTTGAAAGGACGAATATGGTGTATTTTGTTGATATTTAGGAGGTTTAGTCTGGCAGCCGTAGCAGATTTCAAGATAAAGAGCAAAACGTTGTGAGGTGGGTCAAACACAACACCAAGGTTGCGAGCAGAAGGAGAGTAAAGATGGTAGTCAGGAGAGAAAAATAAGAGAGGGGAGAGTGGGGGATTGTGTGTTGGGTAGTTAAGGAGATAACTTTGGTTTTCATGGAGTTGAGCATGAGCGAGTGAGATGCCATCCAATATTGAATGGCATTGAGACAGTGAGAGATGCTGTCTCTTAGTTTGTTAGATAGATAGAGAAAATCTAGGAATATCTGGGTGTCATCAGCAAAAAGCTGATATTTGAATGTGCAGGAGGAGCTGAGGGCACAGAGAACAGAGGTATAGAGAGTAAAGAGACAAGGACCTAGGACTGATGTAGGACTGACCCTTGGCGAACTCCAATAGTGAAAGGGGTCGCTGGGGAGGAAAGTTTATTCGAGGGCATTTGGAAGTGCCTAGGGGCAAGGAAGGAGGATATCCAATCAAGGGCTTTATCTTTAAAGCCAAGGAGAGACGGTTTGGCTAGGTGGTCAGAATGGTTGTGTCAGACCTGCGTATAGCTGCATTCTCAACCCAACCATGGAATCCGCATGCGCACAACCCTCCCACCTTGGTTGACAAAAGATGCCTACTTTGAATATACACGCCACCTCCAGGCAATCAATCGGGGGAAGAGGGTTAGGCAGATGTTGTGTATAGGTATGGGGTAGTTAGGGTATCCAGAAAGAGAGTTTGGACCTGCAAATGGATAGGCTAAATGTATAGAGTACAGACATGCAATTACATTTAAAACCTGTCTCACACTTTTGCCCTGTTGCTCACTTATTTACAGACCTTCCTGACATCTAGCCACACGATGTATGTCTTTGAATTCTACAGTGATTCATTTGACCTTGACCAAAATGCTCTTCTTTGAGCCAAATTCACATAGACCTCCCAACTAGAGTACACATGACTTCCTTTTTTTCACTGCTGTTCCATCAATGTCCTGCTCATTTCCCAAAGACTTGCACCCCACATCCCCCTCTGTTGCCAAATACATCATATGTGCTCCCACCCTACTAGCACAGTAATTTCCACACTCCTCGTATGATCCACAGTTACTAACAGTTCAAACATTAAGCCTTTGCTGCAATAGAAATCAGAACACGGTGGTCATAATTTGCCCCCTGTTACATTTAGAAATTATAACGTGCACCGTGTGTGAAATGCCCATTAGCTGAGGCCCTCCAACCCACGAGCGAGTTCAGGGGCATGGATGAACCGGTGTTGAGCAGCTGGAGGCCATACCACCACCTCCTGCTGATCACCCAACTCAAGTTTTGCGCTCTGCAGTCACTGCTGTGTCCCGGGAACTAAAGAAGTGTTGTCTTCTGCTTATTCAAGCAAGAGTGCACAATCACCACGGCAGCCTGGCAGCCTGAATGCACACTGCCACGGCCTAAGTCCTTTGCTGTGGTCTGGATGAAGAACGCCAGCCCAGCGTTCTAAGGTTGCAAAATCTTAGTGGTGGCTGATAGCATGGCATGCATGTGCTTCCAGGTGCAATCACAAGCACCAGCTGAAGCACACCACCTGCTTATCAATGTTGAGCAGCACGTGACTTTAGCCCTCAGATGGCTGAGTTATGTAGTCCCAGCCAGAGCCTCCATTTCCCGAAACTTTAAACCACTCTGGCGCAGGCTACAGATCCTCCTTTCCCTTTCTTAACATGTTGCCAGTATCAAAGGCCACAGAGAGGTCAAGAACGATGATGATAGAAGACAGGCTGGCATGACGAGAGGAGGAAATGAAGTTGTTTAAATTGAGAAGGGTTGCTTTAGTAGAGTGAAGCAAGATTGCAGTGGGTCCCAAAAGCTTTGCGTATACAGATGATTGGAGAATCAGTTAAATAAAATTGTTTCCAGGATTTTGGAGTATGGAGGAAAAAGGTAAGTAGGATGAAAATTTACAGGATTGTTAGGGTCAAGGATGGCTTTCTTTAAAATGGGATGACAGTGATCAATTTGTAAGATGAAGGGAAAGTGGATGTATCAAGGTAGGCATTGAAAAGGGCCGTAAGGTACAGGAAAACAGTGGGTTTTATACGTTTCACTAGTTGAGGGGTGAAAGGATCAGCAAGGGCACAAAAAGGGTTCACTGCAAGGTGAAGGGCATATATGTCTTATTTATTTATTTATAGTGCGTTTTTAGATGACTAGCATCTTTTTCACACTTGCCACACATAATACAACTTGTAAAAATAAGAATATACACTTTTGCACATTTTCATTTTAAAGCATATAAAAATTGTTACAATCCTATTAATATTAATAAACAAAAATATACCATTCACCATGTAAAACAAACTTGAAATCACTTTCCATTAATGTCCTCCATTTCGGCTATTCTTTTGATGATTATCTCCCACACATGGAACGCTGCATTACTTAAAACTGATGACTTAGCTGCAAACAACTCACTCCAAAACAAGTCAGTATTGGGATTGCTGTATTTTTCATATGCTCGCTTGTATGCAACCCCTAATTCCTCACATTGGGTTAAAAGGTGTCTGGCCGTCTCAATGTATCTCCCACATAATCTGCATAGTCTTTGCTCTCTTGGGATGCCTCTCCAAGCACCCGTATTTTCCAGCATATATGTCTTCAGTGTCAGTGGGGTTGAAGGTGGGCATGGTGGTGAGAGTGGAGGGTAGGAGTGGTGGAATGTAGTGGGCAGGAGGGGATTAGGAGGTCATTTCTTTAAGATCTCTCTAATGGTAGATAAATTAGAGGCAAAGTAGACAGCGGGAAAATTAGCAGAGATAGTGGAAGAAATGGAGGAGAATTTAGGGAGGGAGAGAATAGAGTTTAGATATTTTTGGAGGTGTCTAGGTTCAGAGGATTGAGAGGAAATAAGAGCAGTAGAATTCATGTTTGGCAGCATCAAGAGCTGAGGAGTAGATTGAAAGAGTTAGAGGTAGATATGGATATCAGGGACAGATATAGTTTTTTGCCAGGTGCAAAGGTCTTTTGCATGGCTGTTTCCAGGGTGCTGGTGGGAGGTGTGAACCATGGTAGTGGGGAGGAGGTTTTAGGCCTGAAAGTGGATATAGGGAAATGGGTGCACAGGGGGGCCTGAAGAAATGTGTTGAAATTGGAGAAGGATTCATCAGGGGTTGGGAAGGTGAGTCAGGCAAATGAGGAAAGCGAGTGGTGTAGGTCAAAGGGGTAGATGGGGAGTACAGTGGTCGGAAACTCACGCTTAGTAACAGTCATAGAAAATGGCAGGAGGAAGGAGGAGGAGGGTGCATGATGGAGGCAAAGACTATTGAGTGGTCAGACGGAGAGGGGGCAGTCGATATTTTGGTGGCTGAGAGTAGAGATGAAAAGAAGGTTGAGGGAATCTCGGTTAGCATGGGTGGGCAGAGAGTGGATGAAAGAGAAAGAGTGATGATGGAAAAGGGAGGTAAAGTCAGAGGTTGTGACTATGGAGTGAGAGGAAAGGTTAAAGTTATCTAAGACAATGAGATGGTGAGTCAATTAATTTGAGGAGGTGGTCAAAAAATTGGCCTTCCGTACCAGGAGGCCGTAGGGAGAGATGATGTGAATATTGTAAATTGCAGTGATAGTAGAGGTAGTGTATTCGAATAGGGAAATTGGTAGGTTATTGGGGTGAGTAGAGATAGGGAATTTGGAAGATGAAAATAGAGTCACTGCACCAACCCTACCGTGAAGAGAGTGGCAGAAGGTATAGAGGGGGTCGTGGAGGGCAGCAGTGTTGCAGAATCAGAGGGAGAGATCAAGATTTCAGTGAGGGGAATATGGTTGAGAGAGGGGGACTGGAAGTCCTTATCCCCAAGAGGGGAGTCTCTGTCTGTGAGGTCTCATTACCACCAGCCCTGGGGGGAAGACTGCATAGCAGGCTCACCTCCTTAGCCTCACAGAAAAGGGCTCCTCTCTAGGGAGTAGTGACGACATCCCATGAATCATCACATCTGGTAACACCTGAGAATGCTGCAACCCATAAACACATAACCTTTGTATTCAATCCTTTTTTTCAATATAAATAGAATTCTTTCTACATTTTTAAAGTCATATGAGTACTGCGAAGTACGCGGACGAGAGGTCTGTCTCCAGACACTTCATGATATTGTTAGCGTTTGAATGATGTCACTTTATGACAGTTGATTTCAGTTAAAACCTTAAACGGATATTGTGTTCCAATGAAATAGTTGTCAGATGTGTAAACCATTGAATAAGCTCAGCTTCGCAACCTTTTACAAAGCTCAGTAAAGGAAAAGACCTTATGTAATGTTGCACATGTGGCAATCCTGATAGGTAGTAACATTAATTTATTGGCCTGTTAATGCTGGAGTAATCAAAGTATTCAATTTGTGTTCTGCACAAGGGCTGGGGAAGCCTGTATGTTTGAATGACCTGCAGCATTTAAAAATAAAAACAGCCAACATGTGTTTTTCAAACAAAGGAAGAGTCTTTGGCAAGGTAATTGGGGTGGCCTCTATGGTCCACAGAGAGACTCAGTCCTTCCTTGAGAAGACTGGTTACTGACTTAGATAGAAGACCATGGGCCTCATTCCAAGGTTGGCGGTAGCCGTGCCTGTTTTACAGGCAGGGCTACTGTCAACCTGGCATCCATCACCGCCACCTGCGAATGGGCAATTACCAGCCCATTACGAGTTGAATGGGCCGGTAATTGCCCATTCGCGGGTGGTGGTGTTACCGCACTCCCCATCCCCATTCTGCCGCATAGGGCAGAATGGTGATGGGAAGCATGGATGCACTGGCACCGTTAATAACGGTGCCGGTGCATCCGCGGGTTTTGCTCGTGGGTGCCGCACTGCCCGCCAGGTCAGACCTGGCGGGCTGTCAGGCACCCGCGAGTAAAACTCATACTTTGGTGGTACGGTGTGAATAGCGCCAGTGCCATACCAGCACCATTCACACCGTATCGCCAAAGTTATAATGAGGCCCCATGGATGGTCAGTTCGGATGACTGATTATTGATGGAATGTTCCTCTTGGCAGGTACACTATAACGAGCAATCTCTTGTTTGTATTGCATGTGTTGGGGCCTATTATAAGGCAGCACGTAGGTGCTGGAAAAGCCTGGGCAATTAGAATTTGTGTGGGTCTGTGAGAAGTGGATTGCAATGTGCCTTTCAGCATTCAGAGTTTACCAGTCCTTTCATGGAAGGAATGCATCTCTAGGTGGACCATAGAGGCAACCCCAATATGTTGATTACTCCAGCATTAACTGGCCAATAAATCACTGTTACTACCTATCCTGACTGCCTCATGTGCGAATTTGCCTCAGGTCTCTTCCTTTACCCAGTTTAACATTTTACGGTCTTTGTTGGGTGAGCGCCCACCTAGGCACATGCTGTAGGCATCACCATTGAAATACTATCCTCTCAACACAGCCCCAGCATATGGGATTGCTTGGTTCATCATCATTCCTGTTTACAAAGCTCCTTTAATCATTTCACAAACTTAATGTTTGCCAATGGTTTACAAAAATGTAAACTACATGCAATACCTTGCATTTACAATGTCTACTTTTTTGTAAACCTAACCAATTTAATGGTTCAAAAGGTTTACACATTTTCGTGAATCATTAAAACAATAGGTATGCAACATCGTTGGAAACCATTGTAAATCTTTTGTTAATGGTTTACAAAACATTTGTAAAACTTCAATCCATAGGTTAGGTATGGTTTGCAAACAAGCAAACAATTGTAAACACTACGTTTTGCACGTAGTTTACATTTTTGTAAAATGTTTGCAAACTAAGTGTACACGCAGTCAAATGTTTTGTAAACGTCAAGTAGACATTAGGTTTGCAAAATATTTACAATAGCTGTGTAAACTGTTGTAAAGTTGAGGTTATGCCATGGTGTACCAATCTGAGAACATTTGTAAACTATTGTTTTCATGCAGTGCCAAGACTCATGGTGAGTGCTAATAGTAGGGCTTTCCCTACCTCATCCTTGTCATCCTCTTCATCCTCCTCTGCATCCTCACACCTGTTCCCTTCTCCAGGACCTTGGGGAGGTGGTGGTGGTGGAGGGTTTGGGGCTGGTGCTGAGGCAGAAGTAGCTGCAGCGGCCAGGTTTCCATCTTCAATGGTGTCAGGAGGCACAGCAAAGGCAGAAATTTGCAGAATATAAAATTCACCAGTGTCTGTCCTGGAACTCCAAAAACAGAATGAGAAGCAGCTCCGGGATGTGGCCTTTTATAGGGGTGCTGGGGAATGCTTCACATTTTCAAAAAACAAAAAGGGTTTAAAAAGCTCCAAAAAGTATGCAGATCGCTAGGGATATGGTCCGGGAGATGTGCAAGGGTGAAGTTTCACAGGAAAATATTTGGGGGCCCGGACTGTGTTCCCGAACAAGGACCCACGATTAGCGTGGGTGCAGTCACATGATCATGTTGCAGACACGTTTGTGAATGGGACGGGTGTCCGTAGGACACCAAATGGACGGGGACAGTTATACGCATGCGTGCGAGTGTTCTACTGACAGTGTTCGTGTCCCGAACTAACTAAAAGTGCGCCACATATGCCGCGGACATTTGCAGACAGGTGCAATGTTTGTAGGAACCAAGTATGTGATACGCATGCATGCAGGTGTTCTACGGAGAGTGTTCAAGTCCCCGAACTAATTAAATGTGCATCATGACTTTGCGGACAGGCGGACGGGCTATGTGTTCTACGGACATGTTCAATCTGGTTGCGGACAATGCGAACAGGGGGTATGTTCTTAGGACACCTTATTTTGAATAATTGCAGACATTCGGATGGGTTTTGTGTTCTGCGGACACCTCCATTTTGATTGCGAACAGTGCGGACAGATATGGTGTCCTTAGGACACCCCCATTTTGGTTAATTGCGGACATCCCGGACACCCCCGCTGTCCGCGGACACCCTAATGGCCTTTAAAAAAAAACAGAGGAACATAGCAACATCATAAATAATATTTTATTATTGTAGACAAATATAAAAATTATGAAATAGAGGAGGAAGCAGAAATTGATACAATTACAGGGGAATTAGGGTTGTTTACATGTTGGATGGTAGGGGAGGAAGGGATTGAAGTCTCATCATAACATTTTTGGTGATGGGTATTTTTGATGATGGTTGCCTGGGACATGGAGAAGGGGTACATGTAAATGTGGGACAGTGATATTAAATTTTTTCCTTGATATGGTTCTCTACAAAGTTTTTCAAAATAATGAAATTGGTCATTAATTGAACGATTTTTTGCTGTAAACACTGCAGATGATTTTGCAAGGTGTCTGTTTCAGTATTATTCCTATTGTCTGTATCTTCTGTAGAAAAATGTGTTAAGCACACATACATTCATGTTTATTAATTGGCTTATTTAGAGAAGAGTAGTGTCTACCATTAGTATCACTATTTTCACTAATTTCGTCCTGAGGAAAATGTTTTTCTAGCCACACCAAAGTACTAGGCAGTTCTGTGTAAAAACCAAAAAAAAAATTGTTCAGTGGATCCTACTACAGAAAGTTTATAAATATAGGAATTACTGTAGTGTACTTACCAGTTTTTTTTTTTTTTTTAGCTTTCCTGTTACTGCTTTGTAGGTGTGATGTTGATATTTGCTGTGCAGTTTCTATGAGGTAATTCTGCTGGAGGCATATGTTATTTTTTTTGGTATGTTCCATTATGTTTCATATGCTATGTAATTGGACTGTTGGCGTCTTACATATACAGTTTGCACTTTTTATTTATTTTTTAATGTAATTTATTTATATGCTGCTCTTTGAATATTTTCAGTGCTTGTATTGCATGATAGATACATGTACTGATGTATCTATGCTTAGTTGTGCCTAGCCCTAGGAGAGCCCTCGCTGGTCTATTGCATTTAGCCTACGCTAACCTCCTAATTGCTGATGTATCTATGCTTAGTTGTGCCTAGCCCTAGGAGAGCCCTCGCTGGTCTATCGCATTTAGCCTACGCTAACCACCTAATTGCTGATGTATCTATGCTTAGTTGTGCCTAGCCCTAGGTGAGCCCTCGCTGGTCTATTGCATTTAGCCCACGCTAACCTCCTAATTGCTGATGTATCTATGCTTAGTTGTGCCTAGCCCTAGGTGAGCCCTCGCTGGTCTATTGCATTTAGCCTACGCTAACCTCCTAATTGCTGATGCATCTATGCTTAGTTGTGCCTAGCCCTAGGTGAGCCCTCGCTGGTCTATTGCATTTAGCCTACGCTAACCTCCTAATTTTTGATGTATCTATGCTTAGTTGTGCCTAGCCCTAGGTTAGCCCTAACTGCTGATGTATCTGTGTTTAGCTGCTCTTAGCCCTAGGTGAGCCCTCACTGGACTACTGCATTCAGCCTACTCTAACTTCCTAATGCAGCTGTGCTCAATAGTCTATTCACTGACGCACCTGTGCCTGGTCACTCCTAGCTCTGCATAGTCATTTGCTGCTACACCGCCTTTATCGCACATACTACACTCTGCCAATATCACCACACAGTGACTCGTTATGTTGCTGCACCTTTACTCTATCGGCTACCTCACTGCACTCTGGACCACAGTTACTCTCCTGAGTGGTCCTGTGCTAAGTGCCTTACTACTGCCACATTTAACTTATACGACTAAGGTGGCTCACACCTCTACCATGCCTCCTGACCTGACCCCTGTTTCGGAGCCATCAGTCCATTACCCCACTACACCTACTGCACTCCCTTCACCAAGTTCTACCCAAATTCTCAACCTACTGCACGACACTAATCCCTACCTCAACTACCCCGCCTTATGGCTACAACACTTTGCCACTAAACCCACACCTAAACAACCTTGCCCGCTATATCTGAGAAATCTCAGACTTAGATCCAGATTCCTGTACGTACCAAAACGTCAACTCACCACCCACACCAACCAATCCAACACCAGCCAATCCCAGCTTGCGCAGACTCCACCCGACAGACTTAAGTCACCGCCCAAAAATAAGGTGAGGGGTGCTCTTATCAATGCCAGATCCCTCACCGCCCATGCCCTGGATATCGCTGATCTCATTACCACACAAAATCTCGACTTCATCGCCATTACGGAAACGTGGCTTCACACAGCCTCTGGCCCTTTACTGGCACTTGCCATTCCTAACGGATACTCCATTATCAGAAATGACCGCAACTCCAACCTCTCCAGAGGTGGCGGAGTCGCATTCATCCACAAAGATGACATCAACATAAGACCGATCCCTAACACACAACTCTGTTCTGCGGAGTCAATTTCAGTCAAACTCTCTCTTTCCCACAACAGCACAGCTACCTTGCACCTCATTTATAGACCTCCGGGTCCACTTGGTACCTTTTCTAATGACATCTCTACCACCTTGGCAGACAATACTAAACCTAACTCCCAAGTTCTACTCCTGGGTGACCTCAACCTCGGATTACTAGACCCTAATGATTTTCATGCTAGTGAGATCGCCAGCAATATCTCAAACCTAGGTTTCTCTCATCGCATCCTCAAACCTACCCATTCCAAAGGGAGGACGCTTGATTGGATTGCTGACTTAAACTGTAACACGCACATCATCTCTAATGACCCGTGCGCCTGGTCCGACCACCACATAATCATTTTTGACATACCTACCATAGATTCCCACATCAAACCCATCATTGCGCCATCCATTCCTACCAGAAACAAAAAGGATATCACCAAGGCCAAACTTATACCCTTGATCCTGCCCACTCTCAATAATCCTGCCCTTTCATCAGACGACCGAACGGTCATGGTGGACATCTTCAATCAAACCATGCTCAAAGCTATCAACACTATAGCACCCTTCAAAACTAGGAAACCAAAACAGCGAGCACATCTCAACTCTTGGTTCACGCCTTACCTTAGAACGGTCCGCAAAGCAAAGCGGAGCGCTGAAGCACTTTGGAAAAGCCTACCTAGCGAGACAAACAAAGACAACCTCTTTTTAGCAACCCTTAATTACAAGGAGGCAATCCTATTAGCCAAAAAAGAGACCTACAATCAATGCATCTCTCAGGCGGAATCCAACACCAAGGAGCTATTCAAAATTCTTAAGGAATTAGAAAACCCTTCCTCCACCCCGGATAACTGCAATAAAGACAGCCCCTGGTGCGAAAACATTCAAAAAGCCCTCCTTAATAAAATATTCACATTACAGGCCAAAATTAATATTAAACAAAACTGCCTACAAAATAGCAACTTGCCTAGAAACCCACCATTCACACACCCCTTTTAGCTTCACCCCTCTCACCACCAACGAGGTGGAAAGCATCATCAGCAAAATGAAACCTTCCAATTGTCAAGGTGACTCTTGTCCCGCACCTATCATCAAGGAATCTGTACATGAGCTCGCACATTTCATCACTGAATTTATCAATTCCTCATTCCACTCGGGCATTGTTCCCGATAATCTTAAAGACGCCTGGGTCATCCCTCTGCTGAAAAAACCTAAACTGGACCCTAGTATCCCCACCAATTACAGACCAATCACCACGGTCCCCTTCTTGTTGAAAATTCTGGACAGGGCTGCGTACTTACAAATTCAAAAATATTTAGACAACAACAACTTGCTTGGCACAAGACAATCTGGTTTCCGTCCCAAACATGGGACTGAAACAGCACTACTAGATTTGAAAACCCAAATTGAGGACCTAAAAGATAATGGCAAATTAGCCCTACTATTACTCCTAGACCTATCAGCAGCTTTTGACCTGGTCAACCACGAAATCCTCTGTCGCCACTTGAAGTCTGCCGTCCACTTCTCCACTAAAGCTACCAAATGGATGAGCTCCTTCTTGGACAACAGACAAATGAGGGTAGTCTCACCCACAGCGGTTGCAGAACCTTCCCCTGTCCCTTGCGGGGTACCCCAGGGCTCATGCACCTCACCTACTTTATATAATGTCTTCACTAAACCACTGTTTGATGTCCTTGATTATCTGGGTGTCACCTACACCAATTACGCCGATGACACCCAGATACTCATCCCAATCACAGGAGACTACTTAGCGGATACAAAAGCCTTGAATGACATTTATCAAGTCATCCAAGCTTGGATGGCCCAGCATGAGCTTTGTCTTAACGACGATAAGACGGAGCTCCTCATCCTGGGATCCCAACAACGACTGAACAGACTTCACACCGCTTTCAAGAAGTTCATTATTGATGGTAACACTATCAAAGTCTCATCTGACACCAAAACGTTAGGAATTTACCTTGACTCCACCCTATCCCTCAACAGAAAAACCAATTCAGTTGTCTCAGCTTCTGCCCACACATGTAAGCTTATCACAGCTTGTCGCCCCTTCCTTACCAAACAGAACTGTACGATCCTACCCAGGACACTGGTTATGTCCAAACTAGATTATTGTAATGCCCTATATCTTGGGACCAGCCAACATAACCTGAACAAGCTTCAGGTTACACAGAATAATGCAATCAGAGCTGCCATCAACATCTCCAGATCCGCTCACATCTCTGAGACTAGGAGAAGTTTACACTGGCTATCAGTGACACAAGGAATTGCGCTGAAATCGCTCACGCTCACATACAAATGCCTGAACAACCAGGCCCCTACCTACCTTGCCACACGCTTCTCCCACTACACTCCTACCGGTCTACTCAGATCTGCTCAAGCACACGCTCTGACCATCCCCAGATACAAACTGCAGAAAGCTGGGGGAAGCAGCTTCCCGGTCCTTGCCTCCACACTCTGGAACTACATTCCCGCAACTATTAGATCCATACACTCCCTTACCATTTTCAAACAAAGAACCAAATTATGGTTAGTCTCTAATGTTGTCTAAACTACCAATGTATTACAGGCTCATATTATACCTCTGCTTGTATATCTCCTCGCTACCTGTTAATATTGCAATGTGCACTTTGCATTAACAACTTATACTCTGTGACTGTAAATAATCCTGTACATTATACTGTTTCTATGCCATGTTGTAACTTGTACTGTAAATTTACACCCTGTACTGTGAATTTACACCCTGTGCCAAGATATGCGCCCGGTTGCCCTTGGGCCTGGCTGAGCTATATAAATAAATAAAATACAAATACAAATACAAATACAAATAGTAAGATACTCCCTGGGTTTTGGATAGTGTTGATGTTGACCGAGTCCATCCGCGGACATACGCACGGTTTGCGGACTTCAGAACCACTAACGTAGGTCAGGGGGTTCAATATGTTGTATATTATATGTATATAAACTAAGGGAATCCTACTAAAACCTATCAAATTCCTGATATCTATATCTATAGTCAGTGAAAAAATCTTTTTTAAGAGGATGTTATGGTTAAGTTGCGCTACTAAAAACCTATGCATTTCAGTGAACAAACTTTGTTAAAGGGACGGTATGCGCTACTAAAAACCTCTGAAATTTAGTGAAAAAACTTTGTTAAATGGTTGTTATAGTTTTAAGTAAAACCGAAAAACCCAAGAAATTCGCCATTTATGGTAAGCTAAGCAACCATAACTCGTGCCACCACCATGCACTGCTAAGATGAATACCCATGACATCAAAGATGACATCACAAATGACAACACATATGCGTTTAGTTTTAATGTACAGTCTCTACAAGGGATTGTTTTTATAATGTGGGCATAAAAAAGTAAAAAAATCATTGGAAGAACTATCATTTGCCAAACAGTTCATTAGGTGATGCATTGCTATAAACATCATTGTGTTATTGATTTCTTTCCAGTACATGAATGAACTTGGATATAAATGTAGGCATTCTCTGCTGCATGCGCCATAGAGCTGCAATATTCAATACCTTACTATGTTGGATAGTAAAATGATGAATCCTTCAATTTAGCATTTTGTGCACTGTGACACATATACTAAGTACCTAACAATGCCTTCTTTACTGCATAATTGTAGTAGTACACATAAGATATAAAAAGACCACAATGCATATAATTATGAGTATATACAAGGAAAGTAAAGTAAAGAAAAAACAGCAGCATTACCAGAAAGTGTTCATAACCTGCCTATTTAAGTTACTGCACAGACATGATTGCTGTATCACAAAGCTGCTTATTCCCTTATGTTTATGTGTTGTATAATTTAAGTGAATTCTAAGGAAAGTAGTGTAAGTACATAAAAGAAGAGTAAGGTATAGAAACAGAGTTCCTTTTGCATTTTTACTTCCTGACTGTTACTGAAAAAAAACCTGGCCTAGATATGTTAGTGAATAAAAAAGAAGGGGAAATAAGATATGTAATGTTATTAGTGATGTCATGAATGACATTTGTGATGTCATGTTTGATGTCATGGGTATTAGTCTTAGCAGTGCATGGTGGTGGTGTGAGATATGGTTGCTTAATTTACCATAACTGGCGAATTTCTAGGGTTTTTCAGTTTTACTTAAAACCATAACGTCCATTTAAAAAAGTTTTTTCACTGAATTTCATACATTTTTAGTAGCGCAACTTAACCATAACGTCCCGTTAACACTGTTTTTTCACTGATATATATACATATGATTTATGTATGCAAATGTGTTTTTTAAATGCAACTTTGCAGAACACAAAGCTATAATAAACCTGTTCCAGGTGATTTCCACAATACCACAGGACACAATGTTTGAAAATTCACAGCTTGCAAATCAGGCTTGCAAAGTTACACTTAATTAAGGCTACTGTTGTCACCGCGGAGCTCAAAGTGCTTTATGAGTTCGCTCATGCAACAATCGGATCTTCATTTAAAAGAAGAACATCTCTATGCCTTTGCAAATTAAATTTAAAATGCAAATAAAAAAATGAACGTTTCCTTTTTTTGTGTTGCTTCTAAAGTAGGAAAAACAGTGTGGCAAAGGGGAAGGGATCATACTTTTTTAGATGAAGATTTTAAATAAATTGTTTGTGCCATATTTTTAAGGATGCTGGAACATGTCTTGTTCTTTTCAGGAAAAAGAGCCTTTGTATGTCTGGCTAAAATGCAAATTTCCATTTGTAGTGCTATAACTGGGAAAAGAAAGGTAAGAACACGATAGTGCTGCCTTATCCATTAGGAACTTGTCAAACAAAAATGCTTTGGGCAATGCTGTATTCCGCCGAACTTTCAAATGCCAGTAAAATCTCAGATTTTCACATGGTAGGTTGACAGATCGCCAGGGATCAGAGTTTCTGACTTTGGGACCTGGTAGTCGCACAGGGGAGCCTGCATTCTCAAGAGACTCAGCAACACTCTAGAATAAAAGGGTGGGCTGTGCTGGGTCCCAAATAGAAATGTCAAGATGGGTTGGTATTTTACAGTAGTGCTGGTAGTTGGAGGTAAGGACACAGGGTGAAAGGTTATGAAGTTCTCTGGTGAATACATGTTTTTGTCTTATATCCTTGTGCCCTTAATCTTCATTGGAACAAGCTGTAACAAGCAACAGGAAATGTACTTCTTAACTGTTAACGAAGCAAGCAAACGGCTTTCAAAATTCCTTTTTTGTAATAATTTACTAAGCCTTACCGAGGCATGTGTAGAGCACAACTAATGTAAACTAGCTCCATAAACATGAAAATGTTCTATGCAATGTATTAAATTCTCAGAGAGTAAACAACCTATAGAAGAGAAACGATTATCACTGCATGGTAAAGGTTATTTGAGCATTCCAAATGTTGCAGCTGGTCCGATAGCACAGCTCACTTTGACATGTGTGCAGAGCCTGCTTACGCAGGTTCGAATCCTGGCAGGGCCAAACTCAGCATTTCATCCTTCCGAGGTCGATAAATGAGCACCACACACTGTGGGTAATAATTAGCAGCGCTCAGATGCCTGAGGGTTCGTAGTGCTCTATAAATTCTAAATTGTTAATATTAAATGCATGATAAGTGCTTGAGAAATGTTAAGTGAGCATGTCTCTCTGTCTATGGAATGCTAGGGCATCCATGCATTTTCAGCAGTATGATATGCAAGAATGCATGGTGGGTTTTGCCTCTCATCTTAAAAACCTTTTGAAAAAGGCCTTGTGGCACAGGTGTGTTCCTGTGCACTTGAATTGTTGTGGTGTATGGGTTAAGCTGAAAATTGTACACGGACCACTTGTACAAGTCTTGGACACTGGCAGCACTAGCAAGCTATTGCCTGGATTGGGTTGTATTTAGTTCATGCCACAGAAACTGCAAAGTATAAGGTAATACAAGTGAAAGTTAAGCACATGCACTGTCTAAACTTTGTTTGTCCACCGCAAGCGCTATTGTACCTTTCTGGGCATACAGTCTGCAGGTATTGATGGGATGTGCTTGTGATCTTAAACACAGTCAGGTAGTCGGGTTAAATGAGGACATCGATGCAAATCGCATTGTGAATAGCAATAGAAGAGCAATTGTGATGCACCTCAATATGATGATTTGTGGAATAGGCTGCAGCCTCAAGTCGGCATTAGACTGTGTTCCTTGCTATGAATAGTATTCTAAGAACGCCTGTCAAATCAAAGTGTGCCAAACAGAGGAGGATGGACGCTGGCTCTGAATGGTATAGAAAGCTATTGTTATAGCATTATATAGGACCCCTAGCCCCCTTTTAAAGTGCCTTTACCAGAGTAACCTGCACTATTACAAAATGCAATTAAAATGTTAAATAATTAACCAGACATGTTTATACCAATACAAGGTAGAACTTCGGCTCTGAGTAAAATAAAATAGAGATTTCGAATTTGGTTTACTCATCTTTATACATGTTTAGAAAGAAGGGGGCAATGATGCTGATATCTTTTTATTGGCATATATATGATGGGTATGCAAAAGGGCACATATTTTTGGAATGGTAGCACAACAAACATATCCTGTCCAAAACGTCATCCATTCCTCTTGCACACTATAAGGGGTACACAGTAACTGTTCGACAATACACCGTCTGGTGTAATATTCTTATTATTTTTATTTTCAATGTTTTTTCACTAAAAAAGGGGAAAACATACAAACATAACAAAGCACACATCAGAGTAATGTTTCCTCTTTTGTAGGAATAAACCTGCCTGCTAGAAACATGTGCTTTTGTAAAACTTTTAATGGAGCAGAAAATAGCTGCACACACATTTTCAATGTTCGATTACACATATGCACAAAGTACAGATGTTTAATAGTAAACTCACAGGTGCAGAAGCCCAGGCAAACAACCACCCCCTCTCAGGCATCTAGCACAACCATGCCATTAACAACTGTTGATTATTTTTTACTTCATTGATTAGAGCACAATGGTGCAAATTGCCACATATTAGCGAAACACCTGAAGTGTTCCCAACAAATGCCATATTTTCTCAGAGAAATCCAAGCAAATGATGCAGAAAGGAAAGAAATGTCTCATATTTGTCAGCACGCCTTACGCAAACATGAGCGTGCCACTCTTTAAAGAAAATCACGTTTGTGCCACATGCCACAGTGTACACTAAGGCAAACACTGCAGATATGTAAAATAATGCGCATACTGCAGGTCACACTCTACAGGTGGTGTTATCACACCACACTGCTACAACAGGGAGACTTTTTATTTTGTCAAGTTTTAATTTTTTTCTAGCATCAAGAAATATGAAAACAGGAGACATTGTTTCCATGACATCTGGCTCTATTAAATACTGGATAAAGATGTCCTATTGTGTTTCATACACACACCTGTGTGACACAAGAGGGTTCAAACATCAGCCTATGTGCTCTTAAAGACAGCGTTGGCACATGATAAATTAAGTGACAAATCTTGACAAGAACACAGACCTGAAATCTATCATCATGTTCCATGGTCTGCACTGTGAGTGCTGTAAGGGTGGAGAAACTTCTCAGCAGCTATTGGGCTACACAGTGGTTCCTACAGCATCCAGTCAAATGTTACGTGAGGTGGTGTGCCTGTGGGAATTGCCAGCCTGATCACTATCACCCAGACTGTCAATTGTTGTGGCATCATTCTCCAACCACAAGTTGAAACAGCCCTACTGCAATAGCCTGAAGAGAAATGCTTTCATCGCCCATTTCCAATGCTGTCATTGAGGTTGGCACACCTCAAGAACTTTAAATTATAAAATAACAAAACAGAGAAATTCTGGAAGTCACTTGAATCTAGTCAGATGGTGTGAAAACAATACTGAAAATATCTAACTTGTCTGGAGTCACTTCAGATTGTAAGAACAACGACAAATGGGTCCACACACAATTAAACTATAATGGTGCATGAGCCGACCCTGGACAAATCCGCTGTAAGTGGAATTCTGATGCAATGTACAGCTGTTCTGATCACTGTCAATAAGAGGAGCTGTTGTTGTGCAAATACTACAATTGTTCCATGACATCATCACTCCAATGCAAAAGAGGGTGCCCGGGGGGAACGCAAAGCATTTCCCCCGGGGTTATTTTGGCGCTGCACAGGCCAGCGAGATGGCCTGCGTGCGCCCCCTGGGGGTATTTAAGTGGCAGGGAAGGTTTGGGAAGCAGACGATGGTTGGGACTTGAGATTGACCAGTCCTGGTCGCTGATCCCAAGCCTTCCCTGATTTTGGGCCTGGTTAAGGGTTTCTGTGTGAGGTGAGGAGCTGGTTAGGATAATTTTGTTGGCTAGGCAGTTAGCGTTATAAAAAAAATGTTTATACGGAGGTACCGTAAATAAGGTACCTCCATTTACTTTAGGTAGTTTGGATTCGCCGGGCTTGCCCGCCTTCTTTTAACTGGTGGGTGGGATTTCTGGGCCTGGTGTAGTTTTGCTCCGTCAGGCATTTTATTTTCGAAAGTGTCGCTGGGGATCTGATTGGGTGCCGTCGGTACCTCCGCAGCCAGCTACAGCTGTTCTAGGGAGCCCCTGGGTCGGGAGGTGGTCGCGGGTCCACTCTCTCCGGTAAGGGGTGTTAGGAAATTGGGAAGCTGCCCCTTGCAGCTCCCTCCCCAACCGTTTAGTTTTAGCTGCTTGGCGTGGGGCTGCTACGTGGCTCTTCAGCGCAGGAGAGCGTGCTTGTCACAGGTGGCAGTGCAAATCCCTTTATAGGACTGCACTGTTATTTTCTGTGTAGTTTAATAGCTGTGTCGTTTTTCCCCGCACAGCTTGTGTCAGTGTGGTTTCTGTTTTTTCTGGCCCCCCTTTTTGTGAGGGTAGTTTGGTTTGTGGCTATTGGGTATTTGATGGGTCTATTGGGGTGTCAGGTAGGGGTTATCAGGCAGGGTAGTAGTTATAAAAAAAAATAATATTTAAAAGATGTTGCAGGAATTTTTATTAGGCTTATTATTAGATAAGAGGTGTTTATTATTCCTATAGGGCTATATTGTTGGGTTGTTTACCCTTTTTTCAGGGCGTTTAATTTTAGTGGTAGTTGCCCCCGGGTAGGGTCTGGCTCGGGAGTATTATTCAGTTAGGTGACTATCCAAGGGGCATATTTTTAGTGCGCTGATATAGTATTTGCACCGTGGGTTGTCAAGGAGCCAGTAAGAAGGGTTTGGTGGGGCCTAGAAATTATTAGCAGGGCATCTAAGGCCCAACTGGAAGGGGCGGTGACCGAGGTCACGGGAGAGAGGGTGGTAGGTGGAGGTAGGCCGCAGGACAGAGCATCGGCAGATGGGACTCTCGCGGCAGTGGTGGCTTGCACCCCTGCGGCGGGTAGAGGGGAGGTATGGTAATCCAGGGGCAGGAAGATGAGGAGGGAGATTGACAGGAAAGCGTCCAGGGGAGAAATGCTTGCGGGTGGGGAGTCAGTTATGGAGGAGACTAGTAATTACCAAGGGGACGTAGGGGATGCTAGGAGTGTCCAGACGGGGGTAGGTCAAAGGGGCCATGGAGCTGAGGATGAGGGCGCGCAGATTGGTGTGATAGGACAGAGGGGCAAGGGGGGTAAATACCTGCAGAAGAGTGCAGGTGGGAGAAGGAGAGAGACGTCCCCATCAATTAGTGAGGTAAAGGGGGGGCGTGGAACGGCCCCCCGGCTAGGAGGATTTTGGGCAGAGGGTGCTGCGCAGCCCCCGCTGTTCCAGAGGATGAATATGAAGAGGGTTTAAGAACAGCCCCTCCTCGGTCAACGCGAGGACAGTCTAGAGGGTGCAGCACGGCCTCTGGCGATGAGGATCACAGGGTGGAGAAGAGCACACCTCGCCTGAGAGAAGAGGACCAGGAATGGGTTTCTGCTGCCCCGCCAAGAAGACGACAAAGGAGTGGCGGGGCGGACGCCCCGGGCTCACAAGATGAGGATCTACTCAACCCGAGCTCACATCAACAATGGTATTTCAGGGGTGTTGAATTTGGGATGGAGGAATATGTGGGGCAGTGGGAGGATGAACGTTATAGGGTGGTAAGGAGGAGGGGGAAGGAGAGAGGGGGTTTTAGGTGGGATTGTGAAAGACAGGAGCAAGTGTGTTCGGGGGCAAGAGGTCGAGGGAACAATTAACTGGGTGAGACTGCTGACATGTTTTGTCCCGCAGTAGGAACCCAGTAAGAAAAGAGATGAGGAGCATCAGAGTGGAGGCCAGACCGCAGTCGTCGATGGCAGGATGGAAAGAGGTGAGCGGGAAAGGGACTGGTCAACTACATGGCAGAGGGGGGACATGAGAACGGGGGCAGGGAATGAAGAATCTGGTTTGCAAGGGGTAAGGAGAGAGATTGGTGTACAGGCTATTGGAGCCTTTGTGGGGGAAAAAGGAAATTGCTCTGTGGAGGTACAAATGACAAGGTGGTTCAGCCATTGGCGCTAGAGGTACAGGTTTCAAAAGAAAAAGAAGTTGAAGTGAAGGGCAAGGAGAAAAAGCAACCTTACATGGGCACCACAAAACCTTTGGGTGTGCACTTGATGGCAGCGACTAAGGATAAGATTCAGGCAGGGGAATTTGTGGATGTGTTTAAGCTGCTCCATAGGGAAGTGAGGGCAAAGGAGGGTTCCAAGGAAGAAGAGAGAGAGCTGGCATTGCGCTCTAGGGTCCCAGTGACAATTGAAAATTGGACATCGGCATTTATTATCTACACTAATGTCTATTGTGAGAAATGTCCGGAGCGATGCGTGGCCCTGCTAAAATATATGCATGTGATTAGGAAGGCATTTACAATTTTTGGGGGTTTTGCAGGGGTGCGTTATGATGAAGAATTTAGAGCAAGAATGGCGGAGGACAGTCAGGCTGTCTGGGGGGAAATAGATATGGATTTATGGCTGCAGTGGATGGCACCAACGAGGCCTGCCCTGACATTGCACACAGCGAGTGGCCTGCCTGTGCCTTTCCGGCCCTTTCTTGGTCACCCTGCCCATGAGGGGGTGGACGGAGGAGGTAGCGGGCAGCCCTCAGCAGCATGTTGGGCATTTAATAAGGACGGCTGCACAAGGAACTTATGTAGGTTTAGATATGAATGTAGCAAATGTGCAGGGAAGCACCCTCTCACTCAGTGTTTCCAACAAGGAGACAGGGGGAGGGGAGAGGATCCGGCAGAGGGGTTGTGGGAAAAGGCTTTTTTTTTTTTTATTTAAAGAAACTACAGTTTAAAAACAAGGCAAAGACTTTTGTTTCAAAAAGACAGAAAAGGAATCCTTACACCATCTACAAATAATGATAAAGTCCAAAATATACAAAATACAGATGAAAAGAAAAGACAGGAATGAGACAAGAAGAAAAAAACAGAGTTCTTAACATTTGCTTTCAAGTATCATAACATGATGTTGCGCATCCCGCTCTGTTCATACATATCGCAGTCTTTCAATCCAGCGCAAAAAAGAATTTGATTAGACATCTACTTTTAAAATCATGTCCATGAAGTTTACAGTTGCATAGACAAGTTTTATATTATTCCCTGAGATGCACCTGGCCCACCACCCGTTCATGTTATCATCTAAAGGAGCAAACTTTCCAAGGTGAAGTGATCGTTGGTTTACAGTCTGTTCGCACTCAATTAGCAAGTGTTTTGATGTTTCAATAGCCATTCCACAAAAACGACAAAGATTATCTTTTATTGACTTGTCCTTTCTTTTCCAGAGCATTTCCTTTGTTTTTAAGTTATTTGTCCTGAGCCTCAGAAATTGTTCTCGATGGTGACGAGAAGGACATTTAAGTAAATATTGTGGGTATATATTTTGTTTTTTATAATCATGTGCCAAGGATTGGACTGAATCCATCTTGTGTCGAGCTTCTTGATTTATAATCCATGCCCACTTTTCAAATATCTTCTTGGCGTGTTGGGGGCGGTTTAATAGCTCTTGGTTATTGATATCAGCTGCCTTCAAGAAAGACTTTAGTCGGCGAAACCAGAGACTAAGTAGGTTTTTGCTGTTTGGATCGTACTCATTTCCAATATATGATATGCTGGCGACGGAAACTCTAGAGACATCTTTCGCATTGCCGCAATAGAGTTCCATATTACTCTTGTATGTAGCGAATTTATTGACAATTCATGTCTCAGTGCCGTCATAGAAGTCGATTGTGGTAGTCTTAACACATACTGCCAGAAACCCCTTTCCAACAAATGCCAGTTTTGCTCATTGACATTCCACCCCGCCTCGGCACCAAAGCTTATGATTGGCATTACTTTTTGCAGATAAAATCTGAGGACAGGTTCCAATGAAAACTTTCCGTAGCTTCTATTGATTTTTGCTCCTTGCAAGGCAAGCATCTGAATTTTTGATTTCATCTCTTGCACCCAATGATATTCGCAGACCGAGTTGTTAAATTAGATTCCCAGATATCTCATGGAATCTACAGAGGCGATGCGTTCTCCAGCAACCGTCCACTTAAACGATTTGTCTTTCTTATTTTTTACATTCCCAATTGACACAATTTTTGTTTCTGATGTATTGATCGTTAGCTCATTGCTAGCCTTATACTCGTGTAGGGATGCAAATAGTCGCTGGAGTCCTATTTGAGTTCTATCCAACAATACCTGATCATCTGCATATATAATGCATCTGATCGGGATCCGATTAACCATTGGTGGAAAACAATGAACTTGTGCAAGATGGTTCGGCAGGTCGGCCAAGAAGAGCTTGAAAAGCTGTGCAGCAAGAGGGCACCATTGTTTGACTCCCTTTTGCGTTGCAATCGTATCTGATAGGGCCCCACAATTATTTAACCTTACTTTCATAGAAGTTTGAGTATGAAGTGCCATAATTGGTTCAAGAAGGTTTGCCGGACATTGCCATTTTGCCAATTTTGCCCAGAGTAGACCGCGATTAACACTGTCAAACGCCTGTTTCATATTTACAAATGCAAGATGAATTTTGCCATTTGCCTTTTGCGTTTCCAATGTCAAGATGGTGAGGATTAACAGGTTGACATCAACCCCGACACCTTTCGTGAATCCAGTTTGGCGGATGTCTATAATCTGAGATTCCTCAGTCCATTTTACAAGTTGTTTGCATAGGTTTGATCCAAAAATGTTCCCAATCGTATCAGGGAGGGCAATTGGACGATGGTTGTTAGGATCGTCTTGGTTGCCCCTCTTGTGGATTGGAACCACTATTGCAGTGGTCCATGATTCGGGTCGTTTTCTTGACGCTGCAATATTTGAGTACAGCTTTCCGATAAAGCAAGCCCAATCATAAGGATATTTTTTGAACGCCACATTTGAGATCAAATCAGGTCCGACAGCGCGTGAGTTTTTTAGTGCTGTTATTGCTCTCACAATCTCATCCTGTGACATTTCGACGGCCCATTGGGTTTCCTTCACATTCCTTATTTCCGTTGTCTCAATTGATGGTTTCTTAAAGACCATGGAAAAATGCGAAACCCAAGCATCTCCTGAGATTGTATTTGTTGGCTTAGGTGTATATTTTGAACAATCCTTATTCAGGATCTGCCAAATGTCTTGTGTGTCCTTTGTCACAAGTAGGCTTAGCATTAATTCCGCCCGGTTTGATCAACGATAATGGAGTGAGATTTTGCCCAGTTTCGGTATGACGCACATCTGGCTTTAACCGCTTCTTGGACATCTTTCCTCGGCATACCTTTTTTTATTGCTCTCAGATTTCTCCTTTTTTCTTTTTTTCTTCATGCAGAACTTTGCTGTACAGATGTTTATGTGATCGTCCATAGCGCATAGAAGACCTTGCATCGATGATGTAATCAGTCAATAGCGGAATATAATCGATTCCATGTCCAGCTGGGATATTCATGAGCTTAGTGCCAAGGCTTTGTATCTGGTTTCCGTTTACTCGGAGACGGTTTCCGCCAGCATTCACTTCTATGGGCAATTTGTAGGTAATGTCAGATATGGTCACATCCATCATGCAATTAAATTTCAAGATACAGTGATCGCTATGTTTCATTTTTTAGATTTGTAAATCAATGGTTATTGATTCAATGTTTCTAGAAACCCATATATAATCAAGGATGCTATGGGATGTTTCACGATGCCAAGTTGCTTTTGCAGGAACATCCCCTTTTGCAGAGCCATTTAACATAAAGCGGTCACGAGTCCTAATGGCGTTTTGCCATCGCGTGCCTCTTGCATCTAGAAGTTATTCTGGTAAAATCTTATAGGCCTGCAAATTTGGATCGTACTGGAACCAGGTGCAATTTAAGTCTCTTCAGCAAATCACAGACAGGTTGTTATAAGATAGCATAGATTTATCGATTACCTGTGTGATTGCATTTACAAAATCATTTGTACCGATTTTTGCGGGGTTCCAATATCCATTGATTATTAGTATATGCTTCCAGGACTGAGTAAGTTTTTCCATTGTATGAATGATTGTGCCTTGCACAAACAGGTTTGGATTGACCGAAACTGGAGCCGATCATTTTTTAGTTATTCTCACCATCGTAAGTAGGCCACAGCTTGGACGCCCTTTAACGTTTCTTACAGCCAGATTTAGCAAAGAGGTAAACCCATCGCGCATTGGAGCATTGCATAGCCATGTTTCTTGTAGACAGATTATAAATACGTTTTCCAGGGGGTTGTTGAATTCATTGAATAGGTGTTTAAATCCACGTGTGTTCCAAAATAGGATCGTACATGGACAATCGTGATCTGTCAGTGATGGCTAGAAGGTGCAGTGCTTATTTAGGTTTCCTTTTTTGGTTGATAGTGAGTTTGACAAAGGTCGATGTTGACTTGTGTTCTGCAAAAGGCTCATGGATTTCCATAGGTTTATTGAGTCAACACGTTTCGGATTATGTTGGGAAGTCTTTGTTCCTGTTTTTTCTCGTGAGACACAATCCTTGTTGGGTTCAACCGAAATCTCGAATCCGAAAAACAGAAGGTCTTCACTGGCTCTTAATACAGTGTTTCGTACTCCTGCCGAATCAATGTGTAGAAGCACTTGATCTGAGTATTTTTCAGTTGCGTATTCTACAATCTTTATATCGTTTGATACGATAGTACGCAACAATGGAATGCATTTAAACAATTTCATATTCGTTCGATTTAGGTTGACTTCCGATTCATCACTTTGGATGTTTTGTAATCGTAATTTGCAGCATTTCAAAGGACTTTTGGTAGTTTTGTTGACATGAACCCTTGTTTTAAAGTGCACGTGCTGTTTACGTTGATTTGCCGTAAATTTCGGGTTTAACCTTTGGTCCTCAGCACGTTCATCAGGTTCCTGAGCTACAATATCATGCTGTCTAGGCAAATGCTCGGACCTGGATTTCACACAGGCCGTCTTAGTATCCTTAGGGTTCAGACCGCTTTCCCTCCTTAATGCATGTTGATGCGAGCTAGAAGCAATAGTCACCTCTTGATCATCATCTATCAAATATGTGGATAGATCACACAGATCTATTGTAGAGGGTTCGGATGAGGATCCATTTGTTTCAGACTCAGAGATAATTCTTCTTCGTTTTTGAGCTTGTTTTTGCTTTCCGTTGTCATTATGGACTAGGGTTTTTTTATAGCCAAATCCCTTTGGTTTTTTCACCAATGTCTCTTTGAAGTAGGCAAGCTTTGGTGGTGATGATAAGTTTCTTATGAATTTCTTTACCTTTGTGTTTCCCGGCCTTTTGCCCATCTTTGCTGTTCTTCGTGCTTCGGCAGTGCCTACAATTTCTTTTATAGCAATCAGATTTTTAGAGTTGGTTATTGGTATTGTGGGTCTTGCTGTGCCAGTAAAGCTACCAAATGATGAGAAATGTTTCTCCAGCAAAGTCGATGGCTCTTGAATAGGCAACGCACCTTCAATATCTCCCACTCCTTCACTTCTCTCGTCATAGTCAGAGCCATTAATTGGAGATGGTTGTGATCCCTTTGCATTTTTGATATTCTCAACA
The DNA here is from genome assembly GCF_040938575.1 of Ambystoma mexicanum. NCBI lineage: Eukaryota > Metazoa > Chordata > Amphibia > Caudata > Ambystomatidae > Ambystoma > Ambystoma mexicanum. The sequence continues at coordinate 432,193,419 of NC_090927.1, read as the reverse complement.
GGTAGGTTTTTGGGACAGCCAATCCCATCCGCAGGTTTAGATGCAGTTAAGATAGGCTGAAGCTCAACATGGCGACCATTGGACAAGGAATCCTTGCCGATTTGATTTTCATTTGCCTCGGAGTCTACAACCGCATGCGCCATATTGGATCTTTCTATGTTGGTATGTTTAGTACATCTTCCGGTACAAACACCAGCATCAGGGTCATTCTTTTTTCGCATCCATTTGATAGCTTCCAAGAGGCCTTCAGTTAGGTTGTCATTTTGGCAGTGGTGTCGAGCAGCTAGGTCACATAGCCTTTGCTGCCACTGTATTGTTAAATCAGCTTCAGCTTGTATTTTGTTTTTTTAGGAAGCAGTTGAAATTTTCGATTTGCTCCAATTTTAGATTCAAGTTTGACAACATTGCTCCTTGGTCGTGGATCGTGTCTCTTAGGGCTTCATAAAGTTTCTCAAATGGAACCATGGCTAAAGATGATGCTGCCAAAACATTGTTATGGATTTGCATTGCTGCTGCGGAAGATAGACTAGCCTTTGCGGGTGCGTGAGAGAAATTTTCTGCCTCAATACTTGAATGATTCGAAAGATCCTCATTCGGCATTTGGGCTTCTGATAGGAGCCCATTGCTTTGAGCTAGCGATCGTCTTTTTGCATTGTTTTGTGTCCTTGCAGACCCCATTGGAGTACTTGTCTTAGTCTTCGCAAATTCTGAAAGACCAAAAGGCAAGTTAGCTCGCAGTGGTCTTTTTAATGCATCAGGGGTTTTGTGTTTGTTGTTATTTTCAGCCAATGTCTCTGCATATAGAGCTGATGGTTCTGGGACGGTAAACTGTTCCAGGGAGTGCCGGGTTTCCGCCGTAACAGGTGGTTTGGGAAGCTGATGTATATTGGCCTGACAGTACGGTCTTGGTATGTCCTGCAATAAAGGACCCGTGCCTGTCATTGTAGCCAATGCCTCCGTTTTTTCAGCTGGTTTAGATTCTGGCAGAATGTCCTCGATTTGATGAATCACGGGCTGTTCAGCTTCATTTGTGTCGTTGATGGTCAAGTCTAGTGATTTCAATGGTCGTCCAACAGAAGGCTCTTGGATACACTTATTTAGCACTGCATGATATCGTAGCACCTTTTTCCCACCAGGTGCCAACCCAACATCTTTTGTTGCCTGTGCGTCCATAAATTTGTGCCCTTCTATGGCAGTGTACGACCCTTTATCAGCTGAGGTAGAACTGGCCTCAGAAGTATATTCCGTTGCACGTGCATCAGCTTCATCTCTCTGGCCTCCAGATAAAGTCATGTCAATGATGTTATTTTTGGCAGCAGTGGCACTTACTGGCTCTGTGCCTTGCATTGTAGTATCCAATATTTTGGGCCGTGAGCCTTGTGCACATTGTAAATCGTTTTTCTCGGGATCATTTGGTATAGATTCGGCAATCGGAACCAACATCAGATCAGCATCGGAAATTTCAAAAGGTGAATAAAAGAGATCTGGAGTTCAGGGCTTATTGTCAGTTTCCTCATTTCAGGCATCGGATTAGCGACTGGTTCCAGATTATTTAAGGACTTTTACTCCAATTAAATTGGAGGTGCTGGAGAAGTGGTTGGAATTTTATCTAGACAGGGAAGGCGCTCAGATTTTGGGTGAGGGCTTTGGTCATGGTTTCAGGCTGGGTTATCAGGGGCCAAGAAGGCGGCAGTGGGCGGAAAATTTGAAGTCAGAAAAAGAAAATGTGGAGGTGGTGAGACAAAAATTGGGCAAGGAAATAGCGGCAAGGAGGATAGTAGGGCCATTTGATGATCTGCTGGGTGATTTGTGCCTAAGAAAGCCCCGGGGGAATTCAGATTGATGCACCATTTGTCATGGCCCGAGGGCATGGCTGTTAATGATTTCATTGGCCCTGAGGAATGCGGGGTTGTATATGCAAGTGTGGACCAGGTGGTGGATTTGGTGAGGAAAGCGGGGTGCGCTGCCTTTATGGCCAAGTGTGACATTAAGGCGGCCTTCAGGTTGTTGCCGGTGCACCCAGAGGATTTTTGCCTGTTGGGTTTGCAATTTGAGGACCGCATATACATCGACAAAGCTTTGCCAATGGGGTGCACAATTTCTTGCGCCTTGTTTGAGAGTTTCAGTTGCTTCTTGCAGTGGGTTTTTTCATACAGTTCCGGTTGGAAAAGTTTTATGTATTACCTAGATGATTTTCTGTTTATTAGCGGGGCAGAAGGAGAGAGGGATTGTGAGGAGATGCTAAAGTTGTTTCAGGATTTGATGGGGGAGTTAGGTGTGCCTCTAGCAGAAGACAACACAGAAGGGCCGGCAGTGGTCTTGACTTTACTAGGGATTGAACTGGATTCAGTGGCCATGACCTCACGCTTGCACAATGTGAGCAAACTGGTAGGATTGATGGAGAAAGCGGTGGAGGCCAAAACACTGATGCTAGTGGAAATGCAGAGATTGGTGGGGCATTGGAATTTTGCATGCAAGAAAGTGAATTTCAACATTGACAACGGATGCGTGGTTCATGTAGTGAACAGGCAGTCAGCCAGGGATCAGAGGGTGGCGAGACTGATGAGAGAGTTTGTTCTGCGTTGCATGAAATTGAATGTGGTGCTTAAGGCAACACATGTGCCAGGGAAGGATAATGGCATCGCTGATGCATTATCTCATTTTCAATGGCAGAGATTCTGTGGATTGGCTCCAGATGCAGATCAGGAGGGGCAGCGGATTCCGGAGGAGCTGTGGAAAATAGGAAGCTGATAGCGCTTGCATTGGTGGAGGGATCACTTGCTCCGGCATCTAGAGAGGCGTATAGGAGAGCTTGGGAGGATGTTTTAGGAGGGGGAGCCCATAGTTGGAAGGGTAGGGGGGATGCAGAAGAATGGAGAAGGGATGATGTCACTAACTTGAGGTGCATGGATAGGGGCTGGTCTAGGGCAACTATAATGGGGAAATTGGCAGGGATTGCTTTTTATGGGAATTGGTTTTGGGGTTTTCAGCCGAGCGGTGGAGAAATGGCAAACAGGATGTTGGAAGGATGGGCAAGGGAAAGTGAGAGGGAAAAGGATAAGAGGAGACCGGTATCAGCAGAATTGCTAACAAGGTTGTGTCAGGCTGTGGGGGGGTTTGCTGGTCGGCTTGGGAAGGAGAGTTGTTTGCGACTTGCTTTACTTGGCTATTTTTTGGGGCTTTTAGGGTTTCTGAGCTGGTGGGGGGAAAAAGAGGGGTAGGTGGACTGCGTTGGGAAGATGTTCAACTTACTGAGTTCGGTTTGGTCATCAAGATCAAGAGGTCTAAGACAAATCAAAAAGGAAAGGGCTCCTGGGTTTTGCTGGGTCGGGGGAGCAAGGATTTATGCCCGGTTCGGACAGGTTTGGTGTGGAAGGAGCGTTGTGTGGGGAGGACTGGTTTGGTTTTTCAGCATGAGGATGGGGCACCAGTATCAGCGGTGCAAGTTCTGGGGGTAATGCGAAAGGTTCTGGTAGTGGTAGGGGAAAAGGCGAAGGATTTTGGAACTCATTCATTTAGGATGGGGGCAGCATCTGAAGGTAGTAGGCTGGGCTTATTAGAGGATAAGGTGAAAAGTTTGGGGCGTTGGAAGTCAGGGAGATACAAAGGGTTTGTCAGGGACTTGGGCAAAAGGGATGTTTGAAAGCAGTTTTCAGAGTATCTCAGGAGAGTTGCATGTAGGAGGATGGTGGTGATTTGTAAGTGATTTTTGTAATTTCATTTTCAGATGCTGCTCGGAGGCCGGGGGAGATGGCGCAGATCTGGATTGGGGACACTCAATTGTTAAGTGGGCAGGGAAAGAAGCAGAGAAAAGGGTTTTTGGCAGGCAATTGGGTTGCAGCTATAACGAGGTATTGGTAAGATGATCTGGTTTAGGGGGGCTTCGCTGGGATCAGCTACTGCCTATGTTTGCAGGATTGAGGGAACGCCATGGGGCCCCAGAGGGGGTGATCATTCATGCGGGGAAAAATGACCTGGTAAGAGATACAGGTGTGGCTCTCCTTAGGAAAATGACATGGGTCTGAGAAATGTTGCCTCAAACATGTGTAATTTGGACTAAATGTTTGCCACAGGCAGTTTGGAGGGGAGCGAGAAGTGAGGGAGCGATAGTGCGGGCAAGGAAGGGGATAAACAGAGAGATGGTAAAGTTTTGTGCCTAGGCGGCAGTACAGGTTTTGGACCACAAAGAAATAGTTTATGAAGGCTTCCTGATATTTAGAGAGGATGGTGTCCATTTGTCAGTTTTTAGAAATACTCATTATTTCTCAGAATGTACCTGGTTGGTGAGATATATGGTAAAGAGTTGGAAGTAGAAAGGAATGGTGATGGGGGTGGGGCAGAAAGAACACCTCGGTGGAGGGTTTTTCTGTTGCTGGCGGCATGGCCCCTTTAGTTGTGGGGGGAGGGAAGCACAATGGGGGAATGGCATGGGAAAGGTTGGGGGTGGTGCTGTTTGCACAAACGGGCTACCCCGGAGAACAGGCATTGAACCTGAAGGGACATGGCCCCGGGGAGAAAACGGGACACCTAGAGAACTGGTAAGCAGACGTTAGGGACCAAGGGATAGTTAGGGAGTAAGTGGATTTATATAATTATTTAATTGTTGAGGGGAAAATGAAAGTCTTGAATTATTAATTGGTTGTTTAAAATAGTTTGTTAGTTTGTAAGGCCAGGGAGCCAGGTAAGCGGTAATTTCTAAGCTTTGGATTGTCGCATTAAAGAGACCTTTTCCACTATAAATGAGTCTGGGTTTTTGTGCAGTAAGCCAACATGATATGCATATTGCATCAAGCAACCATAATGCCGCTGATGATTGGATTGCTTTAAACTTTCTGCAAGGATTTCCAAGTGATTGGGAATTCATTGATGAAAAAAGCACTGTATGTTCTTTGTTTAAAAGTATGTTTTATACACAGGATAGTAGAATTTTTCAGAACTTTTTGAACTTTTCAGAACTGAAGCCTATAAACTGAAAGAAGATATTTTACTGTGATTGATATATTTTCTTTAAGAGATGTACATTTGGTTTTGGCAAATACAATGATAGGTAAACGGCTGGCTATGTGATCTGTGAAATTGTATTCTTTTGATGCAATTTTGTTCAAAGCTAGCAACAAATAAACAACCCTTGCGATACACATATTTTTGCAAAAACATTATTTACAAAAAATGTGATTAAAACGTTTATGCTATAAAATGTTTCCTTAATAAAAATGTCCAAATTTCAACATGTTTAAAATTATTCAGATGCACATGCATACGCACGTTTTTAATGGTATTAATCATATTGTTTCCCCTTGCACTACACACATGAAGTCATGTTTTAGAATTTCAATTTCAAGAGGTAGTATAAGAATGTGATTGTTTCAAATTCACTAGCGCTATTTACCGGATCTGTAACAACTTTGGGCAGGGGTGTCATATATCTGGGTTTCTTGCAGTACTACAAGCCATTTCAGCCACCCTAAATACCACATTTGAACTACAGGACCAGCTCAGAACACCTGGAGCTGTTTAGCTTTAAATGAAATGCACATAGGTGACCTTACATGCTAACCATAAATACCCCCATTTCAGCTACAGGAGTTGTACATCATGTCTTTGCAGCTTTATAGGTGTACATGAAATACATGCACACATACCATGTTGTGTGCAAGACCTAAACCATTTTACAGTATGATTACAACATCACTACTGAGCACCTGAAAATACTTCCAACCGTAGAAAGTACATTATTCACTGCACGTGGTAAGAAAGGCAGGACTTGCATCAATTCTTGCACATACTTAGAAAGACATGGGGGTGCTTTGGAAGATCATTTTTAAATATATGAAAATACAAAACGTGTACTTAGAGCAGCTGGGAGTGTACACAGTAATCTTGTGCTAATCTTATACGTAGCCGTATCGCCGTAAATTGAACTGCCCTTGTGGCACTAAATCATATCCCCCGCCCCCGGTGCTGACATCACTAGATGCGTACAGCCCATTTCACAATGCGAATGCACGTCTCGTGTCAATGTTCTCTGTGCGCCAGCTAATGACGTGTCTCCAAGGAAATGGCAAGACGCCTCTTTCCTCAATTAGTATAAACAAACCGCTTCTCATCAGACAACATCAGAGTTGCTTTTACAATCATTTCACGCTCTTTTTTTGTATTTCCTGTGACTCGTTTCTGCTCTGTTCAGCTATCTTCATTTCTCATAGCCTGTGCGAACAGATAATAGTACTAGCATTACTATTGATTTGGATTTTCTCATATAATGGCAACAATACAGCCCTACCAGTACGAGCCAGAGTATTCTGAGGTGGAATTAGTTGAAAAAGAAAGATGCAGAAATGATGGGGCATCGGACGACAGTTGGGAGGACAAATCACCAGATCCTGAGCCAGAGCCTATATGCATGGAAGACGGCACCACCTGGTGTACCTGCAATCGGTGCAAGCTCATGCCAACTGAGGAGGAGGACTGCTGCTGCAGAGAAAACTATGGATGCTTGGCCTACATATCGGAAGACAAGACACGGCCACAATGCGTTACCGAGCTTCATGACTTCAGGGCAGCCTGCCTCACAAGGTCCGTGTTGAGGATTATGACGGTGCTTATGCACAAACTTTGCGCAATAGTTCGCCATCGCAATCTAAGTAACAAGTAAGTGTACTCTAGATGTGATGTAATTTATGGCCACTAACATTTCATGTTTGTCTGATCTATTGACGTAACTTTGATCTATCACTGCCAAATGAATGTATTCTGGCAATTCAATACATCTCTCACGATTTGGGGAAATCATAGTGGTCATCTTATGTGTCTCTCACGTACAACCAAGAAACAATATTTCTCTGTCCCCCAAATGTTATGGATTGCATGGGTGTTCACTTTTGTACTGTGTCTACACTTTAAAGCCCAAGTTGATTGATCTATGAAATAAGATTTGTACTGACAACTATGCCATATGATACAAGATTGCATTTTCAACTAAGGTTTGTAGAGTGCGACTTGAGTTACCAAGGTAACTCACTCCAGGGTGCCTAAAACCCCTCCCACACCCCGTGTGGTACCCAGACAAAGTGGCACCACTTTTGGAGGCTTCTGTGGAGAAGCCCGCCAAAAAGTGGAACAAAGGGCTCGACTCGGGTTGGAGTCACAGAAGAGAACACAAACGCCATTTTAGAATCAGTTCTGGCAAAAAATACCAACCGGTGAATTAATATTAAATAAATAAACTGGCGGTATGTTCTAGGCTATGAGAATTAAATAATTAAAGTTGGTAGCCTCGAACAATGGGAAAATCCCATAGGGATATATTCGCGGTCGAATATAAAAAGTAGTATCCACTGCCACCGTCCACAATATGATGGTTTGTACCGGTTTCTGTTAATAATTTGGGACTAGTAAAGCCAATGGTGAATTTACATGCCCTGGGAGACAGTAGTCTCTGCGCGGAGGGTGCTGTGTAACACACATAGTAAAAACAAATGAGACCCTATGGAGTAAAGGATCCCATAGCCCATAAAACACATTAACAGTCAAAGGAACACCATAAATCATGTCCAAGAGTGGGAGAAAAAGAGTCTCACTCTTGGCAGGAGAAAAAAAAAACTCCAGAAATCCAGCAAAGCTGCTGGGGGACTCACTAGGTTAGAAAATTCAGCCTAAAGAGAGAATACTCCCTAACACTCTTCCACAGGTGGTACAGGCTGGTGGCTTATCATTCATTTACATTGGGATTCATGTGAGGCTTGCATACCGCGTTCAACGAGTAATACCCGACTGTGTTGTTGGTGCCATTCGAGCCAAATTCCCCAGTGACAGCGGTCAGTACAGGGGATTTTCCCACACTGTGCTGCAACCCGAAGTATACAATTTGTAGTACATTTGTGCCATCAACATCAGCAACAAAATAAAATAAAAGTCATCTTTTATAAATAGTTGTTTACATTTTTCATTGAATGAAGCACACGCTCATTTGTCCTGGCATGGCTGGCAGGGTGGGAATGGCCAAGGTGCCAAACACTGTGTACACTTCAAAGGTATCTTCCGTGGAGGGGCCATTGCTCACATGGCCTAGCCAGACCCAGTGTCTCCAGGCAGGCTCCCCTGAAGCAGGCAGCGCCCCTGCAATCCACATAAGTGTGGCTCCACTCAGCAGTGTTCCAGCACTTTTTTGCATGCCTCATGCCCCTCCATCCCCCCTCCAGTATCAATGGCAGTTCGCATCTGTGGCCGTGCCCTCTCAAGGGGGCTGGCAGAGTGGGAATGGCCAAGGTGCCAAACACCATCTACACTTCAAAGGTATCTTCCACACAGGGGTCTTTGCTCACATGGCCTAGCCAGATCCAATGTTTCCAGGCAGGCTCCCCTGAAGCAGGCCGCGCCCCTGTTATCCACATAAGGGTATTTCCATTGATCAGTGTTCCGGCCCTTTTCTGCATGCCTCATGCACTTCCATCCCCCCTCCATTATCAATGGCAGTTCACACCTGTGGCCGTGCCCTCCCAAGGGGGCTGGCAGGGTAGGAATGCCCAAGGTGCCAAACACCATGTACACTTCAATGGTATCTTCCACGCATTGGCCATTGCTCACATGGCCTAGCTAGAACCGTGTTTCCAGGCAGGCTCCTCTGAAGTGGGCCGCACCCCTGCAATCCACCAAGGGTGTTTCGGCCCTTTTCTGCATCACGTACACACCCACTTTTCTAATTCTTTATAAACCCCTTGATAGTTATCCTGAGAACATCTGTGAGCACTGGAAGTCAACTTGTGATTGTGCTACCTGTTCTCCTGCTACTAACTACCCTGCTTGCTGAATTCAATTGTTTGTTAGTCAAGGTAAGGGCAGGTCCCCTAATCATCTTTTTCTGATCTCAATTTGTATATCAAATGAATCTACGTAGTAGGGTAATGTTCATTCATCTCAATGTCTTTACCATTGTCTGCTGTTTAAAGTGTTCTGATCTCGATATATAGCAAATTTCATCAATGTCAATTGTGACAGAATTGCATCTTTCTCGAACCATGTCTATAAGCATGTTTCATTTTGATGCATGAAAGTACATTCAACAGATGAGTAACACGTTACGATTTATGTCACATCAATCAATTCTGTATGAAAGTTATCCCGGTGCATATTCAACTACGCTACACAGGTTTTGCTTCTTTGAACAAAAGAAACATTGCATAGAAAATGTTGATATAATCCCATCAATTCAGTATAATTATTTTGTGATTATGTGTACTTCCTTTATACAGATTTTTCAAGAATGCCTGCTTGTATGGTTTTCGGTTGCCGTTCTAGGAGACATGTCAAAAATATGGGCACTATCATGCATAAATTCCCTACAAATATTGATTTAATAAGATTTAATGGGTTTGACGTTGTGGATTTCCAGTGGACAAGCTTGAAAGTAGAGTCAAAGCTGTCTTGGGAGACTCGAGGGTGAATCAAGGGCTAATCGATTCCACATCTGCAGCCTGCACTTTACCCCGGATATGTACGACCAATCGCAGTACACAACAAAGCATCCACTCAGAACGTCTCGTAAATTGCTTCCAAATGCAATTACAACTCCAAGTTCCATTAAGCTGTTTTCATCCATACTAAAACAAGTACTGTTTTACAGGGGGATGCTGGTACTTCGACTACAATTACATCATGCTTTGGAGCTGGTCCAGAGTTTGAGGTATGCGTACTGACAGTTTCCTTGAATGAAAGAAAGTAAATCCTACATAGGATACTATTAGACAGTGACAGTCTTATAAACATGCAGTCTTTCAAACTTTTATAATTTCAGTTCTAACAATTTCTCCCTAATGCAGAATACATTGCAAAATGTTTGAGGGCAACATTACAATCAATATGTTTGGCAAAGTGATCTCTGATCGAGTACACTTGCCATCAATCAGATGAAATTTGAAATGTATATTTTGACTAAATGACGTACACTGTTTACGAGGGTATGTATGTATTTTTTATCAACATTCTATTCAAGGTATATATACAAGGTCTGGAATTAGAAGAGGAGGCACAGGAATCAGAGGTGGTGGACAAGCTTGCTGGTGCGATCGTTACAGAGAAGACCACAGTTTCACAGAAAATCAAGAAAACAAGGGTAAATAAAAATGTGTTTTTTGTTTTTTCAAAGTGTTTTGGGCTGGTGTTTTCTTCATAACATGTTTTTTTATTTAACGTGCTATTTACTGTATGTGTGATTTACATTGAACATGTTTTTACAACCCATCTCTTAAAGGCCCAGAAGGAAAAGAAGTATAAAGACTCAGACAACATATGAAACCAAAGATGCTGCTTGCCAAACAGATTTCACCATGGAGCAACTACTATTTGAGGCGCAGCATTGTCCAGTCAATAAGCAGATTCAAGATGCTTATGTCCAATGGCCAGAAAATGAATTGAATGTGACCGGCGAAGCCAGCAAAGTGTTATTGGACCATTGCTACGATGTGAGAACTCGACAAGATGAAGATGAAACTGAATATAATGAAGATGCAGGACGATTGGCTAATAAAGAAGCAGAAATACATTGTATTCGACAGCTGCCTGGTAGAGATTATACTGATGCTGAAATCTGTGCATCCAGTGAGGATGAAAATATGCGGGGAGCCATTGTTGATTGTGAAACTCCAAGCCACCTGTGCCCACCTCCATCATACATTTTCATGGTCCGCTCAACCGATGCTGGGCAAAGTGCCAGCTGGAAATCTACTGTGTTCAGCAGCTCTACTTTTCAATGTCTCTACTTTTAGTAAGTTGTCTGTTTTTTTTCAATTTGTGGGACTTCAGTTCCTTGCTAAAACGCAGTACTACAAATAGAGAATTTTTATTGCCCGCTATTAGTCAAGCCTGGAAAATCGGGCAAATGTCAATTGAAAGGATATTCTCTGGCAAACGGTTCAGGCTGGCTGTTGATGGACAGTGTTGCAGCCCCAGATGTTCAACAAAGTACTGCACAAACCACTTTCCGGACATGGAAACTAAAAAAAATGTTTAGTTCGGAGGTCGTGCAGGTTTCCGAATATAAATTCTCAGTGGCCATGGAGAAACATGGTTTCATTAAATCCATCGAACATCTTCAATTGAGGGGAATGCAAATAGACCTCGTAGCCACTGACAGACATGTTTCAATAGCCAAGGCCATGCGATTGCAGTTTCCAAACATTTGCCATCAATTTGATGTATGGCACATTGCCAAATCAATCAATAAATAAATCACAGCTGAAGGTAAATAAAAAAAGGGTTCTGAAAATATTTCACAGTGGTCCCAGTCTTTCAGCAACCATCTTTGGTGCAGCTCCAAAACTTGTGATGGGTCTGTGGAAATTCTACTTGAAAAATGGCACTCATTGATGCACCACTGTTCCTACGTTCACTCATGGACAGAAAACCAACATTTTCATCAACGTGCACATGGACCTTTATTGGAAGAACAGGAATGCAAGAAGAAGTGGTTGGTTCCATCTTCACCTCCACACAAAGCTCTTCAGAAGATTCTGTTTGATAAAACTCATTCAAGAGACCTGAAGGGACTCACAGAATTCTGTCACACACAATTTGAGCCTAAAGTACAGCCCCAAGAGGTTGCATTTCAGCATAGACAGTATGCAATATCAAACATTACTAGCGGTATTAGCGCACAACGCGAACAAAGTGAGAGAACAATCGGGAACTGTGGGAAACTTTGGGATGCTTTGTTACACAATGGCCTTTGCAAAAAGAAGCAAAAAATGGGTGGCAAAGCCAATATACCAGGAACAGAAATTCAATGTTGTGAAAGATCTCACTTTGACTGTGTTGGACATGCATAGTCATGGAATCGATCATGATTTTGTTCCTAGGACACATACATTGCCACAAAACATTACAAACGTGCCCTGTCCACCAAAAGTGGATCTCGTTGAAAAGTTGACTTCCCGGTATAAATGATTAGCAGCGGTGTGTATGTTCCACGTTTGTACATTGTACATGACCAATGGAAATCTATTTGACTTGAATTTCAAAGCTATTTAAAGTATTAAGAAGTCTTAAGTGTCCAAATTGTCTTTTCAAATGTATCCTCTTTTTCAATTGTTTTTGCAAAAAGTGCCTGGTAGAGGATGCCATACAGTGTAACTCTGTGTTTTCCACCTTCCCACTTTTGGCCAGCTCTTGTGGGTCCTTCACTGATCAGGGCACGGGTGGGACAGATGGATATCGGCATATAAGCAAATGCGGGGTCTGCAGTTGCCTTAGCATGCATGTCTCCAAATAGACAGAATAAATACACGTTCCACTAAGGAATGAGAGCTAAGCTAAATAACAAACTCTGCATGCAAGAACTAATGACTGTAAGCAAAACATTGCATGAAAGGGTGCTATTGGTGTGAAATAGGTGCATTCTGACCTATATTTCTACGGGGGCATGTGTTAGGGGTAGTTGCTTTCGGATGCCTTATCAGAAGTGCTGATCTTTGATCTGCGGCTTTTGGAGTCTTACGATTTCAAACACAGTGGGCATAGGTGTTAGTGTTATCAAAATATATGACCACTCTAGACTAGGTATATGGTAGGTGAATTTGTGGTGGTGCGAGGTAGGGTCTGGTGACCAGATGCGTTCAAAGGGAATAGGGGTCCTGGGTTCAGGGGACCGCGGCCTGTCAGGGAGGGGTTGGAAATGGCATGAGTCAGTCAGCAGAGATGGGTGGTTCACTAAGGTTGGAGGAGGCCCTGGTCTCACATTCTTTGATGAGCACATTTTGTCAGGGCTTGATACTCGCTACTTGCAAAAATGAATAGCTGCATTTCTGTGAGAATAGGAGACACACTAAGCTCACAGAGGACAGATGTGGTGTGGGCTGGCTGTGTGCGGTGCTGCGAGAGGGAGAGTGAACAGTTCACCATAGGGGCAAAGGGCCTTGAAAAAGCAGGCGTTTGGAAGGAAACTAAATGGAGTTCAAAGAATACACATTAGTACAGCGTTAATGCACTTATACGAAACATGGGTGATGTAAATAGGTACAGGAGGGGTGGAGATGTCTCCCACCTTAGCTTATACGTCATTTGCCCAGTATGAGAATGGTTCAGGGGGTTGGGATATACTGCCTCTCCTCCAACATTTGTTAGTGCACGGGAAGTTCAATGGAGATGGAAGGGCACTTGGATTTATGACTTGTCAGTGTCTCACGTTATCCGCAGAGCACATTCCTATGCAAAAACAGGGCGCACACAGATGTGACAATGGGGAGGACACTAAATGGAACTGTTGTCATAAAATAATGGAATCACTATCAATATAGAAGAGTAAAAAAGTATTCGCGATGGCGTGGCATTGGTGGATGCCAGCAACCAATTTGTTTGTTTTTCAAACATATTTCAAAGGCCACATTGGTCGGCCGGGCTAATCACTCCCATGGGAGTTAAGGTCACTGTGTTTGATATTGCTTGTGGGCTGTTCACACCAACGCATCCTGTACAGTATGTTTTTGATTTGTAGCTTTCCTTCACCAAAAGGAAACTTAGCATACTCGCTCCTAAAATGGTTTAATTGTTTATTGTCCCTGGAAGAAAGGCAGGATGCGCTATTGATTGAACAATGGGAGGTGTGTAATACCAGCAAAAATGATAAGATTCACCATTTCAAAACTGGACAAACGAACATGTAATTTGTAATTTCATTTTATGAAAATGGTTGATCTGAACAGACACTCTGCTTTACGCCAAGAGAATGGAAATACCAAATACAATGTACGTTTTACTGTAGACGAGTTTATAGACGAACGAGTCAAGGTTTTTTTTCTGACTGGTATTGCTGGCTTACATTGTAATGGGTTTTTGGTTGGGTCATATTGTGACGACACGCAAACACAACCTGTATGTATTTGTCTTTGTCCCGGGCATGGAGTCCACATCTGGGTTCCCCCAGGTTCCACCAACGCCAAGTTCGTTGTTGATATTCTGTTATAATGTGGTCTATGTGTTGTTCGAATTCTTCCATCAGCTTCCGCATCCCATTGTGAGCTAAACATACTCCACAGCACTAACCTCTCAAGCACATCGTAGACTACAACTTTCCACAATGTTTTCTCTGTGTTTCCATTGTTTCTGGTTTGTGTTCATTATTAGGTTTCACCCGGTGCAGAATTAAAGGGTAAATGGATAAATTAGAATAAAGAACGGCAAATAAGATATATTTCTGTTATGTTTTTTACAAAGCTACTTCCTTCCTTTCTGCGAATGTCATTGATTCCAGATACCCAGTGACGGGTTCTTCAGCAGGCAGTGGCAGATACACCTAAGTGGCTGGCTTACAATGATGCTGATGTGGGGCGATCGCCCCGGACCGATCTACCCTTTCGCCGTAGCAGCGACAAGGAGTAACCTGACATCTTTTACGGTGGTCTAGCAAGAAGCTGATGCTGAAGTATTGCAATTCAAGGTGCACTCAATGTGCTTATTCTACCGAAAGGAACACTGTGCCTCATGATAAAGATTTGATGTTTGAAAACAAAGAAATTAAAAATGTGGTTGAATATGGAAATTGGCAGATGTTCTTGGAGCGTTTATTGTGAAATAAAAGCCCATTATAAATTGTGGAGTATTAGTGTTTCCTTTAAAAATAGTGTTTTCTATTCCCATTTGGGATGCACTGTGCTGTGAGAGGATGTGTGTAGGTTCTGCGTCAACTAATGTTAAGACTTAGGTGATGACTTGGAGCGTATGGCTACGCTGCCCACTAACGTCATGAAAATAGGTGGGGAATATCGTTAGGAATAGTGATGTCAGCTTCAGGGGTGGGGGATATGATTTAGTGCAACAAGGGCAGCTCAACTTACGGCGCTTGCAGCAACGGATAAGATTAGCTCAAGATGGCCATGCCGCGCTGCCTGATTTTGCATGTGTAAAAGTGTGGAAAACTAATGTCAGGTGCATAGGAAATATTTTTATGATCGTTCATAGTTTGCTTAAAACCACATGCCCGAACGCTCGGAACAATAATATTTTTGAGCGCACTATCCCTTTAATGAAATCATCTAGGTCTACAGATATCAACTGTAGTGGAAACTAAGCATCACTGTGCACAAAGATTAATTTACACCCTTAATAAGCTGTAGACAAATATATCTTAAACATACTTGATTTTAGAAGCATTTTCTTAGTGCAATTGACAAAGCAAAAACAGACCAAAAGAACATTGCTTTTAAAAGCACCAATGTATATCACAATTTTGCATCTGGACGTAACACGCATACATGTTAATAGAAATAATCAGATTTACAATTGCAATTCACTGGACTATTGTTTGTTATTGCTGAAAGCCAATGTATGTTGATTGTCTTATGAGAATGGATTAAAGGTTAAGATCGTGATTAATATCTTTTTATGAATTGTGGTGGTTAAACGAACACACATGCACATGATACATTAGTCATACGTTTTAATAAACACTTTAAAAATATACATCATTTTGGTAATGTTTAAACCTTCAAGAATTCCAGTAGCTGGTCTAAGGAGTACAAATACATATTCTAATTTTATCATCAATAAACTTGCAATTGAAAGCTACTGTTATTATTATTTTTACAGTATTTACTGAACGCTGACCGAGCTTCGGGAAAGTGTACTCATAACAGATTGATTTAAACAGATATTTCCCATTTACATGGGTGGAAGTAGATGAGATAATGGCATATTTAGATGCATGGTGTAAGAAGTAGAGAAAATCAATTACTCACTGGCTCATTCATTTCTATTTTTGGACAAAGGATTAGCGACAGTTCTCATTTAATACTTAAGCCGATCAAGTGGCACAGCGAGTACAGCGCTCGCTTTGACATCAGTACAGAGCCTGCGAACGCAGGTTCGAATCCCGGCAGCGCCAAACTCAGCGTTTCATCCTTCCGAGGTCGATAAATGAGCACCACACACCGTGGGTAATAATAAGCAGCGCTCAGATACCTAAGGGTTCGTAGCGCTATATAAATGCCAAATTATTATTATTATTATTATGAATATCAGAATGGAAACCCCATGAAAAGGTGTACATTTGGTTATCACCACACTAAGGAGAGTCCCTATCTTTGGGGCAAGAGTTCAGAAGGTTGCCAGGGCTAAAATACATGTCAACTGATTTCCTTGTTTGCTCACTCTTTTGCCAACGTGGGGCTGTGCTGGTTGTCAGAGTTCTCAGATGCAGAAATTCACAATGACAAATTCATGGTTCTTGGCATTCATGTCTGTCAGAATCGTATGCCGGCTGCCACACTGGGAGACAAAGTAAATGAAGACTGGGGAGAGGAGGAGGGCTGCATTTTTCTCGAAGGGGGAAGAGGATTCCCCAATGATTGCTGAGGAGGAGGAGCCATGTGCTCTTTGTGGATGCCAGTTCATGAGTCTGGGCTACAGAGCACTGCCGTTCGTTTGAGTTGGTGTTGCAGGCAGAGGCATTGGTCGAGGCATCAGTTGTCAGAGTGGAGTGGTGCTACAACTGAATGCCCCATCAGAGACAAGCACAGAGACTTGGCAAAGAGGGCCCTGTGTGGATGCATCCACTGAGACCATGGAGGAGCAGGCATGCATGTTGGTTATTTGGGAGGTAGGAGTGTCTCAAGCTCTCTGAAGGAGATGTGTGATTTGGGTCTTGTTTGGGTCATTGGTTATATCCACCCAAAAGTGTCTAACTGCAGTTGCAGACAAGGGGCAGGACTTTCTGGAAGTGACACAGGGGGTGACCACTCTGTGGAGGAGCTGAAGCAGGACATGGACACACCTGAGGGGGAGGAGGAGCCAGACCATGAACAAGAAGAAGACGCAAAAGAGGAGCCTCTTCTTACCATGATGGAGGGGAACAGCGAGGAGCAGCCTCAATGAGCAGTGTCCTCAAATACCACATATCCCACAGAGTCTATTTCACCCTACCACAAGGGAATACTGTCAGGGCAGAGGAGCCTGAGGGCTTTTGCACAGTGGAGGGATGTGGGGAGTGGATTAAGTGGATGCACAAGGAAAATAACAAAGGGGGCGTGGGTTAGAGACCATGGCATTAAAGAACCACATGCCGCTGCATGTGCGTGTGCCACAGGAGGGTGCCCCAAGTGAATGGGTCCACAGAGGTGGTGATCTTCCCTTTGCTATCACTTTCCCCTCTAGAGGAGATTCCTAGCATGTCGAGGGCATGGGTGCAGCACTGACATGAAATCAGGTACTCCATGAACACAACTGTGCATCCGTCCAGCCATCCCAATTGGTATCAGTGGTAGTGGAAACCTGAGGCAATTGCTAGCTTTACCAGCGCAATCACTATGAGCAGTTGGTGGGGTGCACCACCATCAACAACATGCAGGACCTCTTCAATGAGAACATGTGACATGGGGATACTTACTGTCTTTATTGTGTGCTGCAAGTTAGCACCAAAGACCTTTAATATGTAGTGTACAGCCTGCACAGGCAAAGGGAGGAACACCACCTATCCCTCTTTTAGGGCATTGTGCAGAATGGAAGGACACTACTCATAAGGGTAGGATTGGGCAGACAGTGGGACTCCCTCACCCATGGAAGTTGTAGCAGTCTGTCGGAGAGCTGGAGAACTTTAGTGGATGTTGCACACTGTAAAATACCTGAGAAATCTAGAAGGCAGTGGTGCCATGTGAAAATACCTGAAATCAGGTATTCCATGTAGAATGTGAATACCTTTAAAAAGTCTGCGATCAGGATTAAAAAAAACATTACTTGTAAAAGATAGCCAAGCAGTGAAATGTGTGAGGCAGAAACTGATTTAGTTACAATCATTACTTTAGCTCTCTGCTTTCAAAGCACATGAACCACAAGACAATCCTACTCCACATTTGAATGTTTGGCATGTGTTGAGTAACACATCATCAGCATCATCTTCCAAGCTTGTGTTTTGCCTCTGGTTAGATGACCCATAGTCTTCCACAATTAATTACTCATTCATTTTTATAAATAACAATTGTTTTGCATGTGGTGCTACACGTGTTCTCCTATACTTAGTGGCAACAGCCCTGCCTCCAATAAACGCTCACTCAGACTGCACATTTGTAGGTATCTGCTTAGGAACTGTACACCATTTGCAAACATGCTAGCAAACAGATGGACTGCTTGCTGTATTGTACTTTTATGGGTCCTTATCCTTTTCTGGTGCTGAAGTTGGAGGTGCTGTTGGAGTTATAGAAGCCACATAATGATATGATGTGATTTTTGATCTGCAAAGGGAGGTCTATTTCACAAAAAGACTGCACACAAGTAAGATGTGAGCTCCAGTTAATACTACCGGGTATGCATCTGTGGTGGTGTCATTCTCCTTTTCCACCTCAGTGTCACAGCCTGACCCAGTTGTTGGGACGACATAAATAGGGATCTCAGATATAAAATGCCTCATCTGTTATTCTGCCATGATCTCCATTAAACAGATTTTCCAATATCTCCCACCTGCCCTGCAGATGCTAGGAGGAAGTGAAAGTGCACTCTACTGTGTTAGTCTTGGAGGATATATATTGTCATGGTGCAATACCTGTCTATTTTGTTTCACTGGTCTATGTAACCCTGTAGTGACATTTGAGGGTCAAATGGAATATTATTTGGATTATTCCCTCAACTGAGCATGTGTTTTTATTCATAGTAAATTCTGTATTTATTTAGTTAACATTTGAAACAAATGTTACACTTCTTTGTTTTTTGTTTTATTATCTTTTTAAGCCTCTTGGGCTGAAATAAAGACAATTGTGATGATGAACACGTGCAATTCTGAACTTGCACACAGTAGGGCTGATTCAGAAGTGAAAAGACAACAAGCAGCTTGTCTCCCCCCTACCGATTGCAACTTTCAGTGTGGCCATATTTTTTTCAAATGTGTTCCACTGTGTGTCACTGGCCCCCCATAATCTCAGCTTCTTTCACCCAGGTAAAACAAGTGAGCATTAAGGGGAGATGTTTTTGGCTCCTCTTGGTTTTCCTCCTAAATGTTATGCAATGGCACGTGTCGTGTCCTTTCAGATCATGGGCACTGACTGATGTGACACCCAGCTTCCTGAACCTTTGCTGGTCCATCCAAGGTAAATCAGGCAAGTGTAATTCTCCCACAAGCTGCCCCAGTGTTTACCAGCCCCACCCACCTATCCTCCCATTGGTCACCCAATGTAATGTGTATTATTCACTCACTTCAAGTGTTGGACACTGACTGATGTCTTACCAGCTGCGCTGAATCTCTGCTCTTTAAGTCACAGGTTATTCGGGTGAGAATCAATCTCCTACAAGATGCACTCAGGGTTTCCAAGCTCCTTTTCAAGGTGCTGCTCGATGCCACATGTTACACCCTCTTGGTTCAAGATATGGACACTTCCCGCTGTCTCGTAGCTTCCCGAGATTTGTGCTGCCCCACCTAGGTATATCAGACAAGTGTGACTCTCCCAACATCCGCTATCTGCTATCAGGGATTCCTATCTCCTCCTGTTCCTCTTGCTAATTTTCACCCGATGGCATGTGTTAAACCCACACATATAAAATGTTGTTGCGTAGCATGTCACCTGCCTCCCTAAATCTCTGATTCCCTAACACTCCAGTAAATCAGGTGCATGTGACTCCCCCACAAGCTGCCCTCAGAGATTCCCATATCTTCTCTTCCTGCTTCCACTCCTAGATGTTACGTTACGGCACATATCTCCAGCACTTGCGTCAAGAGAATGGCACTGATTGATATGTAACAAGCCCCTCTAAATCTCTGGACATGGCACTTGTCTGCTTCACCCATTCCAATACAGTGAACGTGCACCACAATGCTGCATAAGCATAACCAACCTTACATCCCACTCTCTGGCATGGTACCAGTTTCTCACTACCTCTTTCTACCTTTCTTTCAACGTCTTCTGTAAATATGTCAACACCTCTGGAAATGCCTTAAGCTTGCCACCAACTGCAACCCCTGCCTCTCTACAGCTGAGAGCGAACAGGCGCCTCAGCCATGTGTCCTCCTTTAAAACATGTGGAAGAGCTCAGAAAAACGTTTCAAAATGTTCATTTGACGTCTGTCCTTGATCAATTACCCAACATTTGGGTGAACTAGATTAATTCTGGGAAAGTTACTTGATGCCGATTTGGTATACACTAACGAACAGTGAAGAGCTTCAAAGACATTCTAGTTGGCTTCCCATGGTTATAATCAGGGCTTTAAGTGGGGTAAGAAATCGAGGGGGGGGCCCTCGTTTGGGGGCGTGGCTTGTGGGAGGGGCGTGGCCTAAAAAGTACGCAAATCGTAGGGTATACACACAAATATATATAAATGTTATATATTTGTGTGCCTACCTTACTATGGTTTGTGTACTATGCAAGCCATGTTTTCTAAACATAGAAATATGTAACATATTTCTACGTTTATAAAAGATGGCTTGCAAAGTACACAAACCATAGTAAGGTACGCACACAAATATATAACATTTATATATATTTGTGTGCATACCCTACGGTTTGCCTAGTTTTCAGGCCATCTTTTCTAACATTTCAGGTTTATAAAAGATGGCTTTGAAAGTACACAATTCAAGCCATCTTTTATAAAGCTTTGACTACGGACAAAATTGTCCATCGGCAAAGCTTTATAAAAGATGGCTTGAAATGTGTACTTTCAAAGCCATCTTTTATAAACCTCGAAATATGTCGAGGAATCCCCAGGTTCGCCGAGGGTTAAAGACGCCTCGGCGACCTGGGGAAACAAAGGGACAGTAACTGCCTCTGGTGACCTCTCGCGCGGGGGTCACCAGATGCAGTTACTATGACTGACGGAAGTGGCAGCCAGTCACAGCGTCGCTGTGGCTGGTTGCCACTTCTGTCAGCTTGCCTGACTTCATTGCAGGAGCATCATCCCGTCGCGGCTGCGGCCGCGACGGGATAATGCATCCCGCCAATGTTGCGGTAGGACGGAGCCCCGGCAGGCCCCGGCCCACTTTAAGCACTGGTTATAATGCACTAAACTATGCTGTATGCTGTGGGGTTTATCTTCGTTTTCTGGCTTGTTTGTTGGACAGAAACACGTAAAAGAGCCACTAAAATGTGTGAAAATGTAAGAGTTGTAGTGTGACTGGATGCCTACTAACTTATTAACAGAAATACCAGGGCTGATATCTCTCTGACACCTGAAGGTCGCAGAAATCCTAACGGACTGTTCACATGTGAAGAAGGATATGTTGTGACAGCTCGTGTATCATCATTATCTTCAAGGACGATATGCAATATTGTTCAGAAGTTCCAATGACCAACCCACTTTAGTCTTGTATGATGAGCAAGCAATTCATGTTTATGATTGTTTTAACGTTATTCTGCATGCCTTTTTTGCGATGATATCTGCCTGGCTTTCCAAGTGAGTGTATTCTCTTAAGTGACAACAAATTCCAGACCAGTGATGTGGCCTTTTTGACAGTCATAAGTCAGTAACAAAGATTCCTATATTAGTAGTGTTACTGGAAAATTCTGTTGGCTTTGGACACCCATGCGATTAAGGATGTTAACTTACTGTTTGCTGCTTGCATTGTGCTTCAATTATTTGTATACTTCTTGCTCTACTGTGACTTAATTTGCTTTTCTTAGGCACATTTGTTTGCATATGTCTACAACAGACACTGTCTGGTTGTGTGGTGTACTTCTTTGATCTGTCACACTTTTTGCAATCACATGTCCATGGTGAAGGGCAGCAAGGTTATGATCATCACTAGAGCAAGTTGTGCATTCTTTCACTTTTTTCCCCATCTTTACCAAAGATTTCAGGGGAGCATATACAATCGCTGTCATCATCATCCAGATGGGGACATGAGAATGAATGGCCATGCCTCTCCTCATCACCATCACTATTTTCAGCTTCACCAAAAGGAAACACTTTCACTGTTATCTCAGTGTTACCTCCTTCTTAGAATTTCCACTGTATGACCTACCGTATCACAATAGTTTGCCTACACCACAACAGCAACCAATCAGATGATCCAGCTTATTGCCATTATGAGTGAAAAGGGATGGGGCCCGAGGTTCAACACTTTCCATTTGTTGAGTACCAGATAGGGTGCTGGGGGGTGCTCCAGGTACACTGCTTATGGAAGACTTCTCCTACTCACATGAATGCATGACTGTGCCACACAGGTTCTTCTTGGAGTTGGGTTCACTGTTGTTTCCTACATGATCAAGGCTTCCTGCATGCTCAAGATTTGGTTCAGGTCACATATTTCAGTTTGCTTTCTCATCAAAGAACATATTGATTGATTGATTGGCATGCATGTAATAAAGTGAAATCCACTAAGAAAAGAGTCGTCATTAACACGCATACAACCCTGAGAAACTGCCTAGGTAACTGAAACTGCGTGGAACCATGCAGCTGTATGAATTTTGAAGTTCACTAGTGCCATCTTTGTAAAAGTAGGCAGTGCATTCAATAACGGTTGCAACATACAGGGGAATAAAACAAGAAAGGCTTATGGGTGACTCCAAAATATAGTACAAATGCGACCTTTTATATGTTAGTTTTAAGAACTGCTTGTTTCAGGCTTTGTAGAAGTGTTAATCTCATAGCAGGCTCCTACCTGGTAGCACACATTTAGAAACACTGGCTTATCCTGATTTAACAGAGTATATAAACCATTGAATGAGTTTAATACATCTGCAAAACTATTTGCACTGCCAAGTCCCGGCTCTTGACAACATATCACACTAGACCACAGGACGGCATGTTACAGTGATTTAATCTGTTCAAAAACATATCATCACACACTGATGTCCTTTCATGTAATATCACACAGTCTATCATCATACAACAGATGACGAATTGCACCAAAGATCTATGTGCCAGGTCAGAGAGATTATCTTTCAGGGTTAGCTACCTGTTCCATAATCGATTGCAATTCTCTGTTGTCATCCTCCTTCTAATTTCTGCTAGTCTTGCTGTCACTCGACTCCCGATATAAATGTACCATCCATAAATAGAAAGGTTCACATTAAATTAGGGCATTTACAATTATGGAAAATAAAGTTGCAAAGAAAATACTAAATTAAATGGAGGATATTTGATATAATATATATTTTTAGAAATGTTTAAACTATAACTTCAATCTTAAATTTCAATGTTAAGAAACCTTTTAATATAGTGGTGTAGACTTTTTTGAATTTGTCAAAAGATGCAAATATTTTGATTTTCTTTTGTATGTGCAAGTCACTTTCTTAATTTCAACAGACATGTACCTAATAATCATTTTAGAATGTATTTCATGTTTATATTAAGTGTATGTTTAACACTTTATTTTGAGTTTATATATTTTTACATGAGTTGTGTGCCACATTTTTCTTTTGCATTTAATTTAATGTTTATTAAAATGTTTAAAACTTTTCTTATAATATGCTTACATGTTTGACAATGTATAAGGTTTTTGTATTTTTGCAACTGAATTTCCTTTTTTTATAAATGGTAATTGTTTTAGAAAGTATCATAGTCCCTAACAAAATGTAACAATGCATTCTACTATATTGAATTGTTTTACAAGTGTAACATATGCAATGTAAGTTCAAACTTTAATTTCAAAGCCCAATGCCTCCCTCATCCTACCTACAGAGAAAACATGGGGAATAGCTAGTCTTCATCTTCTCCCTTCGATCTTTTCCCCTCTGCCATTCTATGTGATTTTCTACCTCTGTCCGGGGGGACGGGGGGCGGTGGGTGTGTGTGTGTGTGTGTGTGTGTATTGTATTGAGCACTCAAAAACAAATCAAATGCTGCAAAGATGAGACATGGGCCTCATTACGAATTGGCCGGTATTCTGGAGGTAAATCCGCTGGAATACTGCCCAACAGAATTACAGCAACCACCACTTGGTCCGGCGGATTCACTGCCGGATTACAAGTGGTGGTGGCTGTGCTAGTCCCCATTCATTTGGTGTCTAGGACTCCATTGGGGAATGTGGTGGAATTACTGCCGATTTTGCCAATTTATCAATGGAAAGAAGTAGGATTTGCCTCTACCACGATGCTGGAGGTACATTTCCCACTATGTAGAAAAAGAGAGCAATCTGCATATTCCCTGATCCCTCCAGGTACTGCAAACTGTATACAGACAATTGATCAGGGCGACCCCGGTTGTACAATAGAACAGACAAACCAGTTTATAACAAAAATCGCATATTGTGTATTAATGCAAGAAAACTAATAAGTATTACATACAGCAAATCATAAATGATTGAACCAGACACATTCCCAACAGAATAAAACATTTCTAACAACGTGAGAAGCTTTCGGTACACTTTTTTAATGGTCTAATGGCCAACAATGTACAGCCCCTTGCATTTAAAGGGCAGTTTTCTTATCAGTGTTGAATTAAACATCAAATATTTGGTTCCTGGTTATGTGTTGGAGACAAATATACATAAAGAGTCGACACAATTGTGTTTCGGCCTGTTGCTGTTTAGATGGATGGCAGTGGATACAATGGGTGTTCATTAGGACCAGGAATTGTCGTCTGGGTTCTTCATAACCTTTCCTGTGGTGCAGATCTATAACAAAACAAATGTGCAATACTGAGTGTTCATGCCTGGGATAAAAATATATAGAAAGCTCTGTAAGTAGCTTAAGTAGTGTCCCCACGTTGGCAAACCTACCATGCTTTAGTAATGTAGCACGTGGTATTGGATGTAGCCGCATTGCTACATTTCGGCCATGCTTTTCACCCAGTAGTATATGTGTTTTGGGACTCTAATTTTCCTGATATACACCCTGTTGGAGAAAACAGGAATGAGGAAATCCAGAACTAGTTAGGCTATATAGAAGGCATGTACTAGCATAATGCTGCCTGTCTAGAATACCAGACTTGTAAGAGTTGTCATAAACGTACCATATTCATGAAAAGTATTGCGCATGGATGGTCAGCCCAACATAGGAGGCTCCTCAAGGGTCCATATTAATTCGTGCTGCACACCTATCCAGGGTAAATTGCAAATAAATTGCAATAAATCAGACTGCTTGCTGTCGTAAGGTATCACTGTTCCTAGGCACGAGATACAATAGCTAGTATACAGCCCTACCCAACCTGGCCCTGCTCCCAGATGTGGAGCGCTTCCTGTTATGGCACGCAGCTAAGACGCTCTGTATTACTCCCGAGATAGTGGTGTCTTACCGTGGTGTTTCTGAATGGCAAAGTCTCCCGTTCACTCCTTGTCATGTGTAAACGCTGGGAGCGAAAATCGATTTGTGATATTTTGCTGCGTCTGTGGCCAACACAGCGTTGCCTAGCTCAAAAAGCGATTAAACGGTCAGTCATCTTTTAATGGACCTATATAGATGGTAGCCACTACAGACTAGTGGTCTCTGTATACCACAATATTGGTGCTTGTGTAAAAAAAGGTCTGAACCTGCTTGGAATCTATAGAAATAGATATAATTAAATTCCTGGGTTGGTATCGGGTGAATACGGTAACCTCGACCTAGTAAAATGGGCATCGACATACATGCATGCTAACGTGGCAGGATAAAGCACTGTTCCTATTGCAAAAAGGTGAGCATTGTGCCTACTGTGGATGCAAGCTCCCAAACCATAGTGTGTCCAGGATCTGGGCACACAGTGCCGCTATGGTCCCACATAAATAGTATGGAGGCACTTGTGTGGTGGTAAGCTGGCATAGGGACCACTGCCAGAAGACTGTATCAACCCGAGGGATCTCCTTCCCCTATTATCACTGCTATAACTTTATGTGATAGCTCCCTATGACTCCCATATTACTAGTGTAAAATCGCTTCACAGTATATAATTTGTGCATTCAGAAAATGCCTTTAATTATGCTCATATTAAAGGTGCCTCCTTGTTTGCATGTTCTATTGTACAACCGGTGTCACCCTGATCAATTGTTTGTATACAGGTAAATTCTCCTTTCCGGGGACAAACATGTAGTATCGCGGTGCGTAAAAGTAGCGGTAATTCTGTAACTGATATATTTTTCCCACATAACCATACTCATAATGAGTAAAATAGTTTAAAAAGAAAACAAATTGCCTGTTCTTTAGCATGAAAATTGTGAGGCACACAAAGCAGTAAAAAGGGAGATGTTTTTTCCAGTCACATCGATGACCTGTTACTCACTTCGCAGGCCAGCCATGAGAGAGATACCAGACGTGGATGAGGTATAATGTCTAGTCTGGTGCTGCCTACAGTACAGGGTATCATCTATCACTATTAAGCTTTTGACATGGCAAGGCATACATGATTTGTGTGAAATTAGTTCAAGAACATCAGGATATGTTGTAGGAATAATTCTCGGCACACACACATTGGTGATAAGAGTTACCATAGGATAGTGAATTTAATTTAGGATACATCTGAAACCTCCATAGTATGGAGTGAGCCTGAAGCTCACTCAAGCCAGACCTAAACTCTCTACGTACTAATTAACGCATTCCCCTTCAAGGTAACAAACCTACAAACTTTTAAAGTGCCTGACCAAAGAGGAGATTCATTATTCCCTGTTGCAACCATTGGTCGAAGTGAGTGGGAATGGTCGGGAGTGGTGTTCCACTACTTTTATTTTTTACTGTTCACAGCTCTATTACTTTTTGCAACCATTTTCCACATCTTAGAACTGTTCTTTATGAAGTTAAAGACACTTCTTCACTTTACCACCGATATCAGCTGCAGCTAAACAGAAATCTGTTTCAACTCAACTGGCTGTAAACCAGCACGACTGCAACCCTTGAAAAATGTGTTTCACGTTGCTCCCTTCCTTCCTACTCTGTCCCCCACCAGAGTCATAGTTCCTCTACTTTTTTGGTACACTTCAATCACTGGTTGCAACTCAGATTGAGACATTCTCTATTGTGAGTAATAATCTCTTTGGCAACAGGAGTCTCATGGATACAATTACACACTTAGGGTAGTGTCAGTTTCACATTGCTAAGTGGGACATTTCATGGTACACAACGAAAGAAAACTAAACAAAGCCCGCCCCTGCTCAGATCAATGCTGTAGAGTTACCACATTTACAATTTTCGAAAGTCAAAGAGGTTACAAATCCACCAGACAGTTTCCCAAGTTTAACCAAAACAGAAGAGCAATGTCCGCAAAGTGTTTCACAACCTCTGGCATTGGTCTGTGCAACCAATTACACTAACGTTTTTAAGTCTGCTATATCATTACATAAGGAGAAAGACCAACTGGTAATCAGGCTTGGCCAGACACTAAAAGTGGCATTCCAACCCAGTCACATCCTTTCTGCACAGGACTACAAGCAACCCAGGGCATGTTACGCCCTCACTGGGCAATTCCAGTGAGATGTGATTTGGGTTTCTATGCAAGGGAAGCTTGCCAACGAATCAGGGCATACCCATTCCTCTTGATTTTAGAATAATTGAAGAGTGATGGCTGGAAGATTCAAAATGAATTATAACCTGGTCAGTGGGACCCGCAGTGAAGAGGACTGTGGAAACAGAGAACCCTGGGGTGTGATCACAAACATATCAAAAGCATTAATTTAGGTCTCCAATCTGGTGTCATTCCCCAATCCTCTAAAACTGCCAAAGTTATTCCTCGGAAAAAAGGTAACCTCAACACCTCTGATACATGTTACTTTCACCCTATTAATCTTTTACCATACTGTTCTAAAACTTTGGAACATCTGATCCATGCACAGGATTCCTCTGCCATTCCACAGAGACAGCACTCTTGCTTGTATCCAATTTCATCCTAAATGCTCATCATCGCAAGCTTGTTTCTATTTTGTTTCTTTTTGACCTTAATGCTGCATTTGAAACTGTCGATCACAATACGTTATTAAGTTCTCTTTCTTCACTTGGTATTTATAGAACTGCTTTGTCTTGCTTTGCTTCTTATTTGGTCTCTTTTTTTCTGTGTTTCGGAATGGTAAATTGTCATCTTCCTTATCTCTTCCCTTTGTGACCCCCAAGGTTCAGTCTTAGGGCTACTTTATATTAAAACATTTATTTCTGGCTTTGTGTTCTATGCACATTGTTATGCTCACAAAACATCATTTTCTTTTCCTGAATTTTCTTCTGATATTCAAAAACATCTATCTTCCTGTGCTTTAGCCATTAAATCCTGGATGGCTACTCACCATAAGCCTTAAAACACTGATGATCTTTTCTTTCCTGCATCCAATCTGGTCTTAAGCTGATAGTTTTTAAAAAAACAATTAAAAAAGACTGATTTAGAAAGATCACTCTGTGACCGCACAGAGCAGTGTTTCTATATCAGACTGTCACACACAGCCCTGCCGCACACAAGTGCGTGCAGGGGCTGATAGGCAGACCAGTACCCAGAAACGCCAATGGGGGAGAACGGGCAAGTGTTTGTGTGTTGATTTTCCGTGTTTGTGTGTGTGTTGCATGTTTGTGTGCGTTTTCATACCTGGGGGAGTCTTGGGTGGGGAGGGAGGTGACATCTTCTCTTACCTCTGTTTCCTTCCAACCTTTCATTTTACCAATTACTGACTCTGCACTTAATCTTGGTATTATTTTGGACTGAAAAACACACATTTCAGTGACTGATTGTTTCTACTGTTCATACTTGTCGTTTTCAGCTTCATAAATGTCATATGATTTATCCTCTTCTGACATTTTCCACTACTAAATTACTCTTACAAACTCTATTATTATCGACATTGCAGTACTTATGTTCTCTGTATGTCGATATATCTCAGTATGTTGTGCTGCCTCTTTGTTCAATTCATTTGTCAAGTCATCCGGATTTGATTCCCACTTAGCATGTGTTGATTTAAAATCTGTTCATGCTCGTGACGCTGGCTATTTTTGCAATCTGCTCTCCTAGTATCAAAATACGTGTGCCTTATGCTCTGCTTTTCATTATATCCTCTATAACCTATGTCCTCCATGTACCTCTTATTGCTTTCGAGCCTTTCATCTTTTGGCTCCCACATTTTGGAATTCTTTCCCCTTTGACACTTGTACCCCGATTCATGGATTATTTGCGACGAAAAAAGCGGGATTTGTGCGCCATTCTGCCGGCAAATCCCTGTTTAACAAATGGGGATTTCGTGCAGAATGGCGCACAAATCCCGTTTTTTTCGGCGCAAATAATCCATGAATCAGGGACTTTGATCCTCTCCTATACATTCTGGCTTTAGAAAATGGTTGAAAGATCATTGTCATCTTAAATTATGTTTTATTTTGTTTGTTTTCTTTTTTCAAACACTGCTTTAATTATTGAGATTATTGGAATGGTTCATTTTTTGGTACTATTATTCTTCTGAAAAGCCCATTTGATAAATGCACTATATAAATACCATAGAATAAGTACATAGATAGATAAATAAATACATACATGTCCAGGGTAGCTCCAAGGTCTAAGATGGTGGCAGGCCTTTCTGTAAGGTGGGTCCAGCCCCTGTACAATACACATGACCTCAGGCACATGTTCATCGGAAGATAGCCAATATACAGGTGCAGGTCATACCCCTAAACTTCACCCAAAAGGAAGAAGGAACAGGCTGTACAATCCAGATATGTGTGATTTCACCAAAAACACTTCACCTAATGGAGAAATCTTCACAATTCTTTTCTTAAAATGTTGTTCTATTATGCTGGTGAGACCTCCAAACCACCCCCACTTCCCCCTACCTTATCCCATACCCTTACCTCACTCCCATCTATGTTTTAAAATGTACCTACTTACCTAACCAATTTGGCGAAAAAGAAATTTAAGGATTACTGAGTAGGTGAAATTGGATTCAGTAAAATCTACGGTATTGTTAAAATCCAACCAGCACAGGCCAATAGCAACATCCATTGGGAGAGCTGGCTGAAGAAGTGCAACAGAACCTGGAAGACCCCTGCCTGGGGACCAACAGTGAAGAGAGCTAAACAATGAATCCCAGGAAAGAGTGGCAACTGGTACTCTGCAAGATGAGAGAAACATGGAGAAGAGAAGAGGAATATATCTTGAAAGAAGGAAATAATTTGAGGCTAGAGGAGGGGAGTAAGAGTGTGCTTCAGGAAGGAGCTTCTGGGTTGCTGAAAACAGGGGGAGGCATTATGGAAGGTATATATTTGGATTTGATAGAGGGGATAGAGATTCTTTGGGATCAAAGGGAGAGGGTATCCCTTTGAAAAAAGTGAGGCATTGGGTGACAAACATGACAACTGAACTAGGAGGGGGGATGCATAAAGATAGTGATATCAGGTCAGAATGGCAGTAGAGCAATTTTGCACTAGCACCTTTGGGTGTTCTTTATGCGCAAAAGGGAATTGCCATAATACATGACCTCACACTTAAATAACTGGACAGGCTCAAAGAAAATGGCAAAATACTACTTTATCATTAGTTCAATAAAGTAGAGAAACATGGCGAACAACAAATCATTGCCCACATTCTCTCAGTTACATTTCTGTTACACAAAAGG
The DNA here is from genome assembly GCF_040938575.1 of Ambystoma mexicanum. Lineage (NCBI taxonomy): Eukaryota > Metazoa > Chordata > Amphibia > Caudata > Ambystomatidae > Ambystoma > Ambystoma mexicanum. The sequence goes on along the minus strand of NC_090927.1, from coordinate 432,163,033 downwards.
CTTTATAGCTCGACGTGTGACAGCTATGATGCGTCAGCTATGATGTCATCCTATGTGGCAAATAATAAAACCTATTGGGCGTAGGGATTGGTTAGGGTAAAGTTTTTATACGTCTTAGTAACATCATTGGCTGCCCCTCTTCTGACAGTTATACCTTGAACTTCCCTGTAACTATGCATAATACAGGTTATAGCAGCATAACAGCAGTGGATGGGCCCCTGCAACAAAGTATGCTCACTGTTGCATAGGCTCTTATGATTGGTTGGCATTCTCTCCCAACCTGGGACATTCAGCTTGCCAGCAACATATAATCAAAGCAAAATCCAGGTGCAGAGAACAATGTCAGACTACTGCCCTCTTTCCCAATTAGTCTACAATCTCTCATCAGACAAACCTTCAGCCAAGGCTTCTTCTTTGAACTTGACCTTGCTGAATGTTCTCTTCCCTGGAACTTTGAGGGGAGTTAAGGTACATTGTTATCTTTGCCTGGAGCTTATAAATAGGTCTTGTTTTCTGGTCTTGCACCATGTGTGAAGAGAAATTGTTTTTGTACATTTGGCTTTCTTTTTAGTGCTATTTGATTTACTTATCCTGGGTGTCATGACTCTCTTTATCCTCTGGAGACTTGGTTTCTCCATCTCACATGTTCTTTCTGCATCTTTAATTGTTCAATAATTGACATTCACAAATGTTCACTCATTTACTTAATCCAAGACAAATATGTCCTGCGTACATTTCTTAATCTCACTTTCTCCCTTTGCTTCTTGCTGTGGCATCCTTCATCTCTGGCCAACAGCTATCCTTGGTTGGTGTGTGAATCCATTTTCCAGCATCTGTCAGTTTTGCAAGCCTGGTCTCACTCCTTCAAGCTTTTTGCTTACTTTTATTCAGAGCCGACATCCATCTTTTCAACATGGACACTTCACCCGTATTATACGTGTTTCTGTGTATGTACATTTACTGCTCTTATGGTTACTTATCTTCTTTGTATATATGGTTTCTTCTCACTCGTATACCTATTTACTTTGTTTTTTCTGTTACATCTTCATTCTTTAAGTATTCATATATAATGAGTGGCGGGTTCTATCAATGACATACACATCTGCTTCACTACATTCCCACCCTGTAGAGGATGGAGTCCTAGAGCACCTCCTCCTCACAAATGTTCTTCATTTTTCTTCCACATAATGACTTATTTGGAATACATATCTTAGTCACCCCCCTCAGGTGACCTGCATTCTTTATGTGTTCATCCACACTCCAGGTCATATGGCAACACTCCCCAGTTGGCTGACAAAACACCAAATGCCCTGCATAGTTATTATGATCCTTGGGGTAACAAAACTGTGTTCCTGGGTGTGCCAGAGGACTTTCTCTCAGGTGCTCACCAGTGGTGTTTTCAGTCTGTGTGTGCTTGTCATTCACAGCATTCACATCAATCATTATCTTCATACCAATTGCTTTCTTTGCTGTCTTCTTGAACTGTTTTATGATTATTCTCATAGGACAGAATTCCAACAAAACTAACACTAGTATTGCTACATGTAGTTTGAAGGCATTTGCCAAACAGGTTGAAACCCATGAAAACAGGGACAAAAAACAATCTTCATCCTCAGTCTACTTCTTCCATCATATTTGTATGCATGGTTGACAGCATAGTTATTACTTCTGTCAGAGTTCCATTTTCTCCATCGTGGGCAAGGTCTAGGTACAGCAAGAAGACCCAATCTTTGTGCATACGCCCCCTTCCATTGCTGTAATTAAGTCCAGTACATACCTGTTCTGGAGGGCTATGAGTCTGATGGCCCTCGGTTCTGCTTTGATTTTATTAAATCCTTGTATTGTCATGTTGATCGCTTGTAGCAGCTCCCACCTATTGATTTGTAACCACTTGGCGTTTACCGCAGTTTGAATTCCTGGAATGAAAATAGCTGTAAATATCATTGCCGTTCTGCTGAACAATTTATGCTCATCTGGAATGTCATGATAGGCGTCATTTATTTTGCTGAGACGTAATTCTCAGTCTTTTGTTGAATAAGGTTAAACACATTTTTGTTTCCCTGTGGTGTTTATCAATTTTTGGGAAACCTATGATCTGCAGGTCTCTTTCTGGTACTACTAGGGCTGCCATGTTCGTCAGTACGAATGAACAAACTCCTCCCCATTCTGGTGGCAACTTCATATATGCTCTTGATCCACAGGCCCAGTAATCGACCCCCAGGACTGCTGTTCCTCCCTTCATACCTGGTATCTCAGAAACACAACCACAATTGAGGTTTTCTCCAACTATTATGATGCCATTATTTCTGAAGCATAGGGACGCATTCTGCAGTGGTAATATCTGCAATGTCCAGCGTCATTGTCGACCCACGTTAGCAACCTTGTGATCCTAGGCCATTGGTCCTTGCATTCCTTTTTTGCATTTACCACAACTGTTTCCCATTGTCGTAACAATGTCATTGCCTTGCAAATGATCAAAGTATCAGCCCATTCCTCAGGAATAAGGGCTGTTCCTTTGATTCATAATTGACATTTCTTATCCTTGCAGTGTAACATCTGATTTTCCTCAAATCTGATTCCTGCTCCATTTATTCCTGGCTGCTTGTTTTTTATTATTCATTTCATTGTCTCTTGCTTTGTTGTCAACTTCATCTTTTCACATAATTGTCTTTCCTTTGGGATGTTGCTTTATTCAACCATATTAATGATGCTGTCTTGCCTTGGAATTGTACTCTGGTTAGGAAAAGTGTAAATGTGTTTACTGATACTTCTGTGGCTATGAATATTTTAGATGCTCCCATAGCATTGTGGATAAGGGAACATACATAACAGTTTTCATCTGACGTACTTCTCCCCACTTTCTTCATGTGTTGATACCACATGTTATTTTTTTAAATGGACTGAATTATCAAAATATGCTTTTATATCTTCATTATCTTCTCCAACATCCATTTTAAGTCAGACAATTTGTTTAGAAATATCAGGAAAAATATCACTTGTGCTTTTGATGGGGATAAGAATAGGTATCTCATCCTGGGATAATTGATTTGAATTATAAAACAATATGTCACAAAATGTGAAGAGCATAAGAAAATAAAGACAACACATGAAGGAAAATGTAGTTACACAAAGTATTTCCATTGTATTTTGGTGACACATTAACTCTTTTGTAGTAGCTGGTGTTGTTAGCAATGTACGTTTTATGTAAAGGAAAATTCCCATTTTTAACTCAATTTGTTGACCTTCAATCACCTTTCGAAATGTGCACTTTGTTATAACAGGAACTGAATTATGATTGCAATAATAACTCTGCAAATGATAGGACTAGTTTTAGGATTTATAAAAAATACAACATCCATGTTTCATCGAACTAGAGCTGGATATGTTTGGGGTATGTTTACGAAAGCAGCATGCACAAATGTGTGCAACATATCAGGCAACATAAAGTGTGTTGTGCAATCTTAGGCTCTTATTTTTAATGTATAGTCTCTTTTTAATTCAACTGAAAAAGGTCTATAACTGCAGCAAGTACATTTTATTCCTATTAACGTTAGGAAATGTCAATTTGTTCCAGAATGTTTTTAGTCTACCGGGTTTGGTAGCTGATCTGGTCTGCATGTGTGGAACTTCTTCTCTTGCTTCACTGTCAGCGGTTGCCAGAGGGATCGGGGTCTCTCCTCTGTAGTGCTTTATGTCATTCAAATGCATCCGTCTATGTTTCACTGCAGTAGGAGTGACCTCTTTTACTAGGTATAGTCCCTCAAATCGGGGCTTGTTCCAAGTACGAATGAAGCTCTTAACTAGTACTTTGTCCCCTAACTGTTTAAGTGTTTCAATAAAATCAGTTGTTTGAGCATCTTCATTAATATTCTTCGACCCTTCGCTCTGATATTTGATCGGTTGCAAAATAAAAGAAACACTAGCCGTCACATTTGTAAAATAATCACGCATCTCATCACCTAATGTTTTTGCTACACTGTGGCATCAGCTTTTATTTTACTGGGAGGAGCAAGGGGTACTCTAATGCAGCATCCAGTCACTAACTCATGAGGAGTTAGGTGGTGATCTGAACCAGGCTGTTTTCTAAGGGCAAACAAAGCAAGGGGAAGGCAGGGTAGCCATCCCTTCTTCAGAGTAATTTTGGTTTCTGCTAGCCTTTCTTTGTGAAGTACATTTAGCCACCCGCAGACACTATTCGCTTGTGGATGATATATATTGACTAAAACATGTGTTTTGTGCCAAATAGGAGAACTATCTGTTCAAATAACTCATTTACAAAATGCGGCCCTTTATCATACCACAGGACTTCACACACACCCCATCTAGGAAACACCTCAAGCAGGAGAAACTTGGCAGCGCATGTGGCATTGGAGTGTATGCATGGACCTGCCTTAATCCATCTGGAAAAAGGACAAACACACACATATTACCGTTACTTACTTCTAGCATAACCACATACTATATATATAGATGCTGAAAAGGACCATTGGGTCTAGGGATTGCTCCACCCCACTGTTCGCAAGGTATGCCCTGCTGAACATTTTTTGGCACACATTACAATTTACAATAATCTGGGCAACTTGTTCTAAAATATTTGATGTGAACTAGTCTTCTGCGATCAATGCATCAAGACTTTCTCTGGTGGTGTGCATGTGGTAGTGACCCTGCTCCAGTGTCACCTACAATAATGTTAGGGGCATATCTGGCTTTCCTGTGCTGTCCTGTCTCCATATAGACTCAGTGGGGGATAAAGAACAGCCCTGTATCCCCTGTTCTTCCTGTGGAGCTCGAACTTGCAGCTCAATTACCTGTATTATGGATAACATATTAAATCCTTCCAGCATTATCATGCATCGTTCTGACCCGTGCATAACATCTTCTAATTCAAAATCAGAAATTTAGTGGAAATATGCTGCTTTTTTGGCCTCTACATCTGCAGCTTCATTACCGCTAGAAATCATGTCTGCCCCTTTAGTATGGGCTGTGCATTTCACCATGGTGATAGTCAATGGGAGCTCCAGTACTTTATTGAGCTTGCCCAATAGAGACACATTTTGCACTGGAGTTCTGTCTGCACAGAGGAAACCCCTCTTTTTCCAATGTGATAACTCTGTGTGTACGGTTGTCGTCACCTAGGCGGAGTCAGAATATGCCATCACTTCATCTTCACATCTCAAAAGTGTGGCGATGAGCACCACGAATTCTGCAGCCTCCGCTGAACAATGTGATGGCAATTTCATACTCATCACTACTTCGAAATCACCATTGTTATTTTACTTTACTACTCACTCCCATCCCAGTAAGCCTGTCACCAGTTGCTTAGTCAATTTCTGAAGAACCATCAATAAAGAGAACCCTCCCCCGAAAGCATTTTCTCTAACATGGTAATATCATCATAGAATTTGGTATATGTTGTGCAGTCATGTACACAGTCCTCCTTTTCTACTGGCTCTGCTGTAAATGTAGCTGAATTCATTATTTTAGATCTAACAATTTGATTGCTGGATTTTAAAAAATCACTTCATATCCAGACACACTTTGTGTAGTCAATGTACGTTTAGGTTTCTCTAAAATGGAAAATGGGAAATGCTCATCAAATAAAGTTATTGGGCATCCCATTGTAATACTGGTAGCTTTTTCAATCATCAAATCAGCAGTCGCTAAAGCGTGTTCACAAGCATAATGCCCTTTCATTATGCGTCTAGAATCCCACTATAACAGGCAATTGGTTTGTGCCCATGTCCTAATGTCATCTTCTGTGTAAGTACTGCTGTCATCATTTTTTTCATTTGAATGTAAGAATAAGTAAAACGCTTCATTTTAGTCCGTATTATTAACACAGGGGCTGTGCAAATCACCCTTTTTAATTTTTCAAATACGTCAGTCAAGTCATCCCATGTTATCTTATATTTCCCAGGAAGTAAAATAATTATGTAGGCCTACAAACTGTTGTATTTCCCTTACTGTCTCAGAATGTGCAATTCTCATGATTTCTTCTGCTCTCTCAGGGGCTACATTTCTCCTCTATTGAGAGATAAGCTGTCCTATGTACAGGATCTCTTCCTGACAATACTGTACCTTTTCTTTGTCAACTTTGTATCCATTTTCTACTAGTATTATCATTAGTCAAACTGAGTCTTCCCAGCATCTTTCCTCTGTCTCACTGCACACAAATGTATCATCTACATACTGTATTATTGTGCTCTCAAGTTGTATGTTACCTAGGTCCATCTGAAGGACCCTATTAAAGATTGATGGTGACTCACAGTACCCATGAAGCAGTCTTGTATGTTTTTGGTGCTGATTTCTATGAACAAATTAAGTCAAATCCTGTGCGTCTTCATGAAGGGGAATTGGAATTAAGGCATTCTTTAAATCTATTACTGTAAAATATTTGTCTTTAGCTGTGATGTTACATAATATCATAGCTGGGTTTGGAACCAAAGGAAACTATGCTTTAACACAATTGTTTAAGGGGCAGAGATCCTGAATACATCTCCATGACCCCCAAGTTGATCTCTTCACTGTGTAAACAGCCGTGTTGCCTTGGGACTCTGAAAGCACTAATATTCCCTACTTTATCAAACTAGAAATAGTCTTAAAATATCCCTTCATCTGCTTCTCTGGACATGGGGTACTGTTTTGCATGTAGCAAAATGTCTCCTGGTGTAGGCTTAATATTTAATGTTCCTGCTCCACTCAATAGAAACACTTCATATGAACTGCTGGTCCATGACAGGTTTAGCACCTTTTCTAAGCCTTCCTGGAAAAATGAATGTTTCTTTTGTACCAGTGCCATTCCATGTGGTATTTCTTTATTCTCAATTTTTCTCCAACAAGTGAGATTTATGAAACATACTAATTCATCATCCGAATATTAATCTCTGAACAAGTATTTGTCTGTTAAATCTGTCAGTCTGTATCTTTCAGTAAGGGATTTTACTGTTGTCCATGCTCTTCCCTCTTCCTCTGTCCCATGAACAACCACTGTTTCTCAATTTACCGCTGCTGTTTTTAACTCTATGGGAATGATCTGTCCCTCCTCATCATCCATAGGCATTTCTGGTCTAAACAAAAATTCATCAAGTATTCTCAAAATGTTCCCTGTCATCCCAGAAAGCCATGTCAATAACATATTTACTCCATACAAAAATATTTCTAGGTCTAAAGAGACCTCTCATAATGCTTTTTGGCACGTAAAAGCTAGTATACATTCTCTTACATTTAAATAATGTATCCCTAGAGTTCAACACACTATTTCTTTATCAGTAAAAGATTTCATCATGGTTAATGTTGTCATCAAGTCACACCCTAATATGTTAACTGGTGTCTGCCGAGAATATTATAGTGGTATTGACACGTCATGTCCACCTATAGAAAGTTGTAATTTATCAGTAAATGGAACCAAAATTGTGGCCGCAGAGAATCCCTAAGCATCCATAGCGATCCCAGACATTGGGAATTTTCCCTCTCAAACACAGGAATGAGCTGCTCCTGTATCGATAAGGAATGAAAATGTCTTGCCTCCCATGGTTACCCTGACCCTTGGTTCCTCTTGTGGGTCTGGTGTCAGAGATAGTACTGAACACATCAAGCTGTTCTGTTGGCTTTCCTAGTGTGTATATAAATTCATCCTTGTATCTGTAAAAGCATTCCCTCCCACTACTGCCACACTCTCTATCCTGGGTGTGGATGCTTGTTGGGCTCCTGTATTTGCCTTCCACTTCTTTTGTTGCATCGGTGCATGCTGTGGTTGCTGCGTCTGTACTTGTAGTGCCTGCATGTGTGCTTGCTCTGGTTGCGCTTGTGACAAATATGTTTTCTGTGGGATCTGCCATACTTGCTGTGTTTGTGGCACACCTGTCTGATATTGCATGTGATATTGGAAATAATCTTCCTGTGGTTCTGTATTGTACTGCAGAGAATAGCCCATGCCCCCTCTTGGAGATTGCCAGTTTTGTTGCATGCCTCCTCCTCTACTCCATCATGTTTGGGCTATATGTCCTGTTCTCCCACAATTTCAGCATGGTTGTGGTTGTCTCTCATCAAATTCGCCTCCCTCTTGAGGGTTTTGAAATTCACCTCATGCTCTCGGTCCATCACTCTACCCTGTGGCCGAGAAATCTTACCAGCTCTGATCCATAGAGCACACTACATTGCTTTTCTTCACTGGCTTTACTTCTTGTGTAGCCACAACTTCACCACTCGTCAATACTGCTCCTTCTCTAGCAAACTTTGACAATTTCCTGCTTTCTATTCTCAGCTTTCTTCTAATTTTTCTCTTGTAACAATCGAGAATGATGTATGACAATGAACTGTATTTCTGGCCATGGCTTCACTTCATCCATACCTGTTTCTTCATCTGCTGTTGCACAGGCTCAGTCAGGCCATGACGTAAAATATTATAAAATAATGCCTCTGGTTTATCCCACAGTACTCTTGTCTCAAGACGCCAATGTTCTTGAATCTCTTGAATAAAAGCTACAGGGTCTTTGTCCGCTCCCATTTTCCTTGTCATAATACCACCCACCGCTGATGTGTTAGGATACTGTACTCTAAATGCCATCCATATTCTGCCCTGCAATTATTAAATGGTGCTCCATTATGTGTTGTGTTTTGTGCTGTTACACTCGCATATCCTGCTCATCTCCAAATGTCATCAGCTCTCTCCCCTAGAATAGCTGCCAGTAGGCATTTTACGGCATCCACTGCTAGGGTAATTCCCGTTCTCATTCTTTCTAATTCATAAATCCATTTTCCCGCACCCGCAGTAAAACTAGGTAATTTACATTTCAAATGTTCTTTGTCCATTTGTGGCCACAGAATATATTGTGGTAGTCCTCCCCCTTTCTCCAACAATGAAAATTGTGTGCACACTGGTCCAAAATCATATCCCCCTACACTTTGCGTGTTACAGGTGGGGTTAGTTTTGCTTGTTCATCTTCTTCCTGGCAGTGACCTTAACTTACTTACATAGGGCGGGGACACGTCCCCTACACTACCGACCGTGCTTGCTCTGGTATTTTTTCTTTTGGGTCTTTTAAATCTGATCACTTTACCTATCAGACTACGTTCCGATCTATCAAAAAACAGCATGCCCCTTTTCTTGGCGATTTCTCTTTTTCCTCCCTTTCTTCATCTAACATTATTATACCCCAACTGGTATGGCTATTATCACTTTCCTTATCATCAAGATCTAGTCTACTTGGAGACAGTATTCTATGCTCGTCCATCAATGCGTTATCTCCTGTTTCCTTTGGTGGAGATTCTGCGACAACGCTCATAGCCTCGTAACCACTCTTCTATATCATCTGTATATATAGATCCCCAATCCTTTTCCCTATTCCTTCTACCTCATGCTCATTGGCCCATAACTGTATTCTCGGTATCACCTGCAGCTCCCTGCGGGGCTGTTGTGATCATCTCTCTTCTTCCCATTGCTCTCATGCTTCAATCTGTATCATATTTCTATTAACAATACAATATATTTAGTCATCTCTTTGTCCCCTACTCCGTCTCATTTCTTCTTTTATTCTTCTCATCTCTTTCTCTTCTTCATCTCTCCTTCTTTACAATCTACATTATTTTAGTATTTGGGCTTCTATTTCTTCACATTTCTTTTCTTCTATTCTCTCTTTCTCTTTTTCTGTTCTTCATACCTTCTTTGGTTTTCCTTTTGTTTCCTAACTCTTTCTTTCTCTTCCTTGTATGCCCTTTCTCATTCCATTTCCTTCTTTTCTCTTTCCTCTCTTTCTTCTCTCTCATTAAAATTGTCAATCCATTTTCCATCTAATTTAAATAGTATCTGTCCTCCCATTCACTCATTTTGTACTATTGTCATTTCACTTGCCTTGTCTTTCTTTCTGCTTGTCTCCTGATTTCCTCTTCCATTTCTGCCTGTCCTTTCTCTCATCATGCTCTTTATGTTTGTCTCGTATGGACATATATTTATGATCCTTATTCTTTCTTCCATGATGTCTTCACTATTATAAGCGGGAGATGTGTATGCTGGATTAACATACTCGGCCACTGCTTTTAATTCCTTTAGATGACAGATTCCCTGCTTATCCTCAATTGTGCTATCATTTTTAGGAGGAGAAATAGGAGCTGATGGTGTTACGTCCTCCTCTTTATGCTGATTAAGCATCCACTCCTTCTCAGTTGGGTCTTCTCTCTCACTCTGATACACTTTCCATAGTTCTAAAATAGCTAACCATTTCTGTAGCTTCTTCCCTGTATATGTAGCATGCAAGTATGTTGTCATGTGTCGCACTATTGTTTTTGAGAACAAACCTTCTTGAGGCCAACGCATGAGTGTTTTGTTGGGGGATTGTCCCCATAGTGACAAGCCATTTTTAACTATCAATATTCACTGGGTTGTTTCATTTATTATTTGTTTAATCACACTACAACAATCACTCCAGGCCAGCACCATTAATCGCCACCCATTTCCCCCAAGCATTTCTCCAAACAATTTCCAACCCTATACAACATGTCCATTTTATCTCTGCATTTATAATTTTTTATCAATTTGTACTATACTGCGATTATCTTTGATAATTTAAAAATCCAATTTTAATTCTATTCTTTCCCAAATACTACCCTCCTAGAATTGATTGGTGCCAATCGCTCACTTTTCTACGGTCTAATCAATTGTCAAATTGCATTGCTATTGTTTTTATAGTTAGTAGCCTTCAACCTATTTTATCAATGCTAATATAATGTTCACACTGATATTTAAAAAAAATATGTGCACACTTTTTCTGTGATCGTATTGTCCTACTCTCTTGATCAACATATCTCATCTCTATTTTACTCGATTTTGGTGTGTGTCGCACATCCTTCTTTGGCTGTAGCTGCAGGAATCCCTTAAATAATACTCCATTCCGGAGTTTGGTGCTTTCCCTTCTACCTCTTTGAGGGCCGGTATCGAGGTATCTCCTTTTCCCTAATTTATACTAGTATTTTCCCATTCTCTCTCTCTCTCTTTCTCCCTGCGGTAGCGGCCCTGTAGTTATGATTACGTTGCTCAAACCATAGGAAGAGCACTTTTTGGGCGGCTTTTAACTTTCCCCCTCCCAGATGAATCCTCACTAAACTTTGAAAAAAGTATATGGCTCTGCTTATCCTGCAAAGTTTGGTGAGGTTTCGTGCAGTGGGCAAAGGTTATAGAGGGCGTGCCAAAATGTGTGGTTTTTTCAATAGATGAAATTGAAAAAAAATGTGCTCACCCCTACAGCCCAAACCACTGAAGTGATTTTCACCAGATTTGTGCCAGGAGCTCTGGCTTGGCCCTGAAAGTGTGCTTTTGTAAGTTTGGTGTAAATCCGTCCAGTAGTTTTTTTTTTTTAAATGGCCAAAAATTAGATCAAAGACACTTAGTGATATCTGGGTTTGGTCCGCAGACTCACTTCCCTGTTCGGTCCATGGACAGGCCTCCGATTGGTCCAGAGGACGGGGTGGTGTCCGCGGACATCAGACACACCCGCTGATTGGATGGTGAAAAGTGTGAGATGCGTCATATTTTTGGGAAACGCCCACCATGTTGGCTTCGCGGACAGCGCCTGTTGTCTGAGAACATTGCGGTAAAAACATATTTTAAAAAACAACATTGGACTTGTCAAAATTTTGAAACAATCTCTGGGTAGATAACGGGTGATGAAGAAGGGATGGGATATGGCCATAAAAAGCATGAAAACAGGCAGTCTGGGGACACCTCTGTGATGTTCGCAAACATGTCGGATGTTCGGGCCATCCATACATATTTTTGTATTACAGGGTTGCAGAAAAGCAGTTTTTGGATTGCGTAGAACTTTGGCGCCACTCAATGAAACTGTATGCAAGTTTGTGATATGATTCTAGACGAGACATTGAATGGTTGTACAAAGTCTGTTGCTGTTTTGCCAAGAGGGAACAAAATTAGACGGGGGGAGGGTTTAACATTTTTAGATGGGTTATAACTTTGTTACCATTTGACGAATGTGCACAAAAGATTTTAGAAAGATTATAGACCCAACCTTGAAATTTTCTGCAAAGTCTGAATAGTTTATGTCAACTGGGAGCTAGGATATATGACTATTTTATGTACATACATTTTTAAACTTTTCAGAAAATAAAACATGGATGGATTTGCAGGAAAGCTGTGGAAGGAGCATTGACAAGGACTTGAAAGCATGGTTTTACAAACGTGTCTGTGTCTTATTTCTTTTAAAAGTCTGATAATGTAGGTACAAAAAATAGTCATATACCATTGGTGAATGAGGTATAGCTGATGGCCATGGGCAGTGTCCAGATTGTCCTAATCATGGCCTGTGGTAATGGGCAGTTGCCGGATTGTTACTAGAATAATCTGGCTAATGGCCATGACCATGAGAGACTGGCAATGGGGATTAAAGTGGGTATGACCATCAGGAACTGGCTATGTGTTGAAGTTTTTGAAAATCGGGATAGGTTTCAATGGGGAAATAAATTCTGCCAGTTGCTAAAATTCTATCCGTGGCTACAGCCCAAAGTGCTGCACAGGATTTCATCAACAGATCACTGGGCCTCTCGCTGCATGGACTCTGAGACAATGCTAATCAGCAGAAAATTACCAAGCACGCCGAACCAGGTGATACTACTCTGTTTAAGATGAAGCGCAGTGATCTACCCATTCTACTGCCCTGCAATTACTTGATAATTGTGTACTCTGATTTGATTATTGGGGCATGCAGCATGGCCGAACCCTAGGTTCGAATGGGAAGAAATATTTTACTTGCGGCTTCAGCCTGAAGTGCTATACAGAATGACAACAATCCTGTGTGAGCAGCATCAACAAGGACCTGAAAGCATGGTTTTGCAAATCTGTTTTGTGTTTTATTTTTCCAAAGTGTCCAAATGTAAGCACAAATATAGTGACATAAATTTGGTGCATGGACAATGGGCCTGACCCTCAGCTAGGACGAATGACTACTCTGAGTTACTTATTGGGGCATGCTGCATGTCTGAAGCTCTAGGTTGAAATGGGAAAATAATTCTGATTGGGGCTGCAGTCCAGAGTGTTGGACGTGATTGCCTCAAACTTGCGCAAGGAGCATCAGCAAGGACCTAAAAGTATGCTTTTGCAAACCTGTCCCGTGTTTTATTTTTTTAAAGTGTGGAAACCCAAGTACATCTAATAGTGACATACATGTGCTGCAATGGGCAGTGGCACAAAAAATAGTGATGTAAGTTTGGTGCATGCACCATGAGCCTGGCCCTCGGCAAAGACAAATGTCTACTTTGATTTACTTACTAAAGGGAAACTAAAGTAAAGAAGAAAGAAACAACAGTACCGAAAAAATGACAACACCATTAGAGTTGATTATCATGTGCACAAATTAATTGTGTGTTTGAGGCCTGCTTATTGCCCCATTCATGTGAACTATGAGGTAAAATGAAGTTCTATGGAAAGTACTTTAAGAAGATATAAGAAGGTTAATACAGCACCTTTTCAATTTTTAAAATTCTCATTGTTAGTAAAAAATAAAAACTGGCCTAGACATGTCAGTGAACAAAAACAAGTAGCCCAGATATGTGATGTTATCAGTGATGTCATCAATGACATTGATGATTTCATCTTTCATGTACTGGGCACCTGTCTTCGTGGTGCACAGTGGTGGTGTGAGTTATGGTTGCTTAGTTTACCATAACTGGCATATTTCTGGGGGTTTTCGGTTTTACTTGTAACCATAACATTCCTTTAACAAAGTTTTGCCAACTTTTATTCAGAGCCAATGTCCATCTTTTCAACATAGCCAATTTACCTGTGTTATATTTTCTACTGCAGCAAGCTTCTGTGTGACTCATCTACCTTCAGTTTCTGTGTATATACATTTACATATGCATCTGGTTACTTATCTTCTTTGTATATATGGTTTCTTCTCACTCGTATACATGTATACTTTGTTTCTTCAGTTAGATCATCATTCTATAAGTATTATTATATCATTTATGTGCGTCATTGTGCCTTCTCCTTATGACATTATTTTGCAAGTGTCAGATATCCGTTATAGCACTTCAATATTCAGTGGTGTCTGCAAATCTCCGCTACCACTTCAGTTCGAGGGTACATTTAGTATGGTTGTCTGAGTGCATAACGTCTCACATATACTCGATGTGAATGATACCTGGTTTCATGTACAGTGTCTTCTTGTCCTTATTCCAGTATTTTGGAGGTGACGGGCAGGTTTTATCAATGATGTACACACCTGCTTCTCTATACAATATTGTGTAGGAGAGAGATAACAAATGGAAGAGGAAGAAGGGGGAATTGGAGAAGAGAGCAGCATCGAGAGGGTTATTGTGCAAGAAAAGGCCAACACATGGAAGAGGGAGGAGGAAGATACAGTAAAAGAGGAGGAATATGAAGGAAATATTGATTTAGAGCAAAAGGGAGGGAGAGCTATCATACAAGGAGAGAGCACTGCTGACAGAGGGAGGAGAATAGGTACAATTGCCAGATAGAGGAAGGGACTGAGTGACTGGATAGGGGGATATACCCCGACTATCAGCAGCAGGAGAGATAACGAGTGGTCCCCACAATCAAAGCAAGAATATGGCATTTCCATAGGGCTACATCGATACTGGGGGGAGTAGAGAGGTAGGCAGGGGAACAAGACAATAACTACACCAGGGAACATGAAGGAGCCTGAGGAATAACATAAAGAGAAGAGGATGGGAAGCAAGACTAGAGTCATTCTTCTTCGCTGAACACACACCAGTGTGCATCAGGCTATCTCACTAGCACTTACATTGTGGCAGCCCAATGGGTTGCTTGTAGCACTCTAGCAGTAGATAAACCCAGGGAAAAGGCGTATGAGGTATCAATTGGGAAGATCCCTGAAATATTGACCTGCCTGGTACTGGTGGCTTCATGGCCTGGGAAAACTAACAGCCAAAAGAATGGGTCTGAGGACAACATAATCTTAGAGGCTCTCACCCTTGTAAAATAAATACTTTGTGTACAATTTTTTTGTTTTGGAACTATCAATGATTATGGTAACATTGTGTTTGCCCCTGCTACCCACAGATGGATTTGTTGAACTTTGGATCACTGAACAATTGTTTTGATTCTGTGAGTGTGTGTTCCTTGACAATGGAGGCAGCACTACTGTATCACTGCCGCATAGTGCCACATACATAATAATAATAAATAATAATTAGGCTTTTATATAGCGCTACAAACCCTCAGGTATCTGAGCGCTGCTTATTATTACCCACGGTGTGTGGTGCTCATTTATCGACCTCGGGAGGATGAAAGGCTGAGATTGGCCCTGCCGGGATTCGAACCTGCGTTAGCAGGCTCTGCACGGATGTCAAAGCGAGCGCTCTACTCGCTGTGCCACTTGACCGGCATAACATGACATCATAGTGGAAAAGGCTATATACACCATGTGTAGTCTACTAGTTCCTGCTTTTTAACATGATGTAACACGAGATGGGTTTCTGGATTTCATCACATCATGTCAATAATGTGACACTCAATGTAACTTTCTGATTGTCTCAGGGCTGTAACCCTCTGCTAAACGAAACCTAATGTTGATGGATGTCATCGCCCAAACATAATGTGTGAACATTTATTAGGGCTACTGGAATATAGCTTCATTCCAAATGAGATTTGCAGACCCAATAATGCAATTCTAACCTGGGCATTTTTGGTCGTAATACATTTAGCACATTAGGGAAAGAGTCTAATACAATTATGCAAGTAAAAGAGGGCAAGGGATACCATTTATTTTTACATGCATGATTTAAATGAATGCTCTGGACATCTTATTCACACAGTTGAGATGCGCGTTTACCGGGGGTGCACATTTTGCATTGTCCCGCCTCCTTGCATATACTACGGACATCAGAGCACTTCCACGACTAATGTAATTGTCTCCCAACATACACGTCCAGGAGGCACGTGAGCCAATGAAAGGCAATCTGCGAAATTTAGGAAAAGAAAAACACACATTTCTATCTCAGCGTTTGTTAAAGAAATGCAATTGGTAAGCAGCTGTTCATCATTTTTGTTCCATTTTTTAAAAACAATTGATGGCAAGGTCAGAAATTAATATATGTTAAGCCTTCTGCTGCGCCTTTTCCAAAATGATGCAGGGGAATGCTGTAGTGTTTATTTAAACATTGAAAACAGCATTCTGATTGTAAATTAGACAGTCCTTTCAGAATAAGGCTTGACATATTTTCGGGCAAATTAAGGACATGTGCTACCTCTCAGCACAGTTGCGAGGCAGATGCTGAAATATCACAATGAGGCATGAAAGGTAACACAAATCGCTGATTTAGTTTCCAAACTTGTGTAAAGTTTGCCAAACATTTGAGAGCAATGCAAAGTGAGTAAAAACTGACTAGCCTGCTAGAAAGCCAGGCAGCGTTCACTTTTCATTGTGACCACTGCTTGCCATAGCAACCTGTGCTCACAATTGGAAATCCATGCCGGCAAAGGTGTCGGATCATTTGTATGGCGGAAAGAAAGGGAGCAGCGGATTGTCCTTGTACCTCAGAGGACTTGCAATAAATATGAATTATGTCATATTAACAAAGCAATCAGATGAAGCATATTTAATTACGTTTTAATTCAATGATCCATTAAATGAATTTGAACAGATCTGTGATTTTATATCTGCCACAGCATGGCAGGGCATTTCTCTAAAAAAGGTGCATTTTTAAGAAGAGAAATCTTTAGGAATATTCGCTGAATAATTAACCTTCATATCTCACTTTGTTGTGTTTTTATAGGCTAGGAGTAAAGACTACGGGCCTCATTACGAGTCCGACGGTAACCACGGCGGTAAAACCACCTGGTTACTGCCGGACTCGTATTACCATTCCGCCTCCATGACTCCCAGAAATACCAGGGCATTAAGACCCTGGTATCCCGGGAATTCCGGAGGCGGAATTCGGTAAATCCCCATTCCCATTGAGTCCTATGGGACTCAATGGAAATGGGGAAGTGGAAACACCGGCACCAGCTCGTGATGGTGCTGGTGTTTCCACGTCCGCCTGCAGGCGGGCTGTGTTAAACCCACGAGGTCAGACCTGGTGGGAACATCACCTCCCGCCTGCAGGACTCGGGATCGGGCGTTCCGGAATTAACAGTGGCGGCGGGTTTACCGCCACTGTTATTTCCGGACCGACCGACCTGTAATGAGGCCCTACATTTTGAAATGAATCAACATTTTGAAAAGCTGTAATCGTCGTCTGGTCGTTGATGGGATGAATGATTCGTTTTGCCGGTGCCATTATTATCATGATAGTTTAGTACTTGGCTATGCATTGTGCAAAGAGCGACTTTCAGAGCAGAATCGATTGGGATTCTCTTTCTCTTCTGCTCTAGCACACGGATCTGAAACGAGACTTTTGCCCTTCCTGCATGGATGCCATCCCATAGGAAAGGTATAGTCTGTTATAAGTAGAAACACTTAGCTGTTCATTCTGAATGAGGCATGAAGTGAATGCTCAGTGCAGAAGCCATAAGTAGGTCTGTTATGCCTTGCATCCGCACCACAGCTCTTGTTCAGTCATTTGTATGGTGGAGAGCAAGGAGTGGAACGCAACATGCATTTCCGCTGCTACCTTCATTTCCGCCATACAAATGATCCGACACCTTTGCTGGCTCAAATGCTGGAGATCCCCATGAGGTCTGGCTGATTTATGCACCAGCCATACACATTTATCCACAAAAAATGGATTCCTAATTAAAAAAGAAGCAGGAAGATATTCAGCTACGGCTGCTGCCCTTTCTTTAGAATTACATTCCTCGAGGAACCTTATAGCTTGTTGAGCTTCTTGTAACTGTTTGACACCTTGCTTCTTAAACTGTGATAAAAGTCATTTTGCCTGGGAAACAACTAGATGGGGCAAAACAACATGAAATGAGTGACCGTTTCTTTAATGCTGCTGCGCTGTGGGCAGCTTTTCAGGCATCCTTGTGCCCATTTAGAAATGAAAACTGCCAGTGCAATATCTCCATGGGGAACTTTACTGCTGAGGGTCCCAATTTTCAAATAAGCTCTTGTTTTCTCAGCTGTTGCCCATGGGTCAATTAAATGTGCTAAGGCCCAATCAGGCAGCCTTTTGTTATTGGAGAAAATAGAGCCACGATTATTCAACATCATTTTCACAAATGTCAACCCTTTCAAATTACCAAATTAAGTTTATTGCAAACGGACCACACAATATTTCTGTGAAGAATTATCTCTGGTTTAACATTAAGATGAACCCAAAATAAGAGCACATTCAGGTTCAACTCATAATTATTGGGGTGCATGGTCAATTCCAGGTGCAAAGGGAATATTGGAGCACTTGGGGAATGGACAATAGCTGTTTAAAACGTTGATTCCAAAAGAGCTAATCTTTCAAGTGGATTGAAACCCCATAGCTCCACGCAATATTTTGTAGCAGTGACTGCCATTGCATTGAGCAGCTGTAGAAAAAAACAAATGTAAAAACCGAATGGTTGATTTGATCGAATTTCGGCTGTTCAAAGATTTTGTATGATGGAAAATTTCGATCAAATATACCATTCAGTGACATTGTAGTGAACATGGGGAGTCTCCTGCACCTTTGCTCACTATAATGGCATCGGGGTTGCAGGGTTTTTATTAAAAAAAAGGGACCCTGCAGTGCTGGTTCCCATCCTTTGAAGCAAAGGGAATTGGTTTTGCAGGGAGACAGGGAGACCGGGCGTCGGCAGCACACAGTGAAGTGTGCCTGCAAAAGGTAAGTACGGGGGGGAGGGGATGCTATAAATGTCCAGGGGAGAATAAAACGAAAGTCATTGCACCCATGTGTATGTGTAAGTGATAACGTTGCCCATGTTCTTTGCCTTAAAATACATTCACTTTGCCCCAACTGGTCATATCATGAGCCATTATTAGTGATGCATACACTGAAATAATCGAATGAAGAGACCAGTCAAGTCTTTACTCCATTTAGAGTGAAATCAATATTTGGCTTGTTTGATCTGGCCTTGATAAACTTCTCCAATTAAATGGGCCTCATTATAAGTGTTGCGGTAAGGCACCAAAGGGCTGTTGTTACCTCGCCGCAATATTACAAGTTCTGCTTGTGGGGTCCGGCCTGCACGCCTGGTCAGACCAGACGTGCAGAGCGGTACCCGCAAGCAGTACCAGATGGCAGCAATGTCCCAGTTATTAATGGGGCCGTTGCTACCATCCTCCCCATTCCCATTGAGCCCTATCGGGTCCGGGTTCTGCGAATGAGAATTACCGTGCCCTCCAAGTTCGGAATGGCCCGGTAATTCCCATTTGGCGGGACCCAGACCCGAGTTTGGGGGTAGCCATGGCCTTATTAAGGGCATGGCTACCTCCAAACTCGTAATGAGGCCCAATGAGTTATTTTCTAATGAAAATTGGGGTTTTAGGTATAAGAGCCGCACCATTCACATGGAGCATGATGCCTAGTCTTTTCTCAATTATTAGTCGAGCCTCACATTCAAAATTCTCAACCAGTGTTGCCAGTTTATTGATATACATTAAAAACAGAAAAAGGCGCAAGGAGACAGCATTTTCGCATACCTTTGTAAACAGCAAACAAATCGGTAGATTCTCCATGATAGACACATCGGATCATTTCCCTGTTTTCTGTATTGAGATTGTGTATTGTAGCAGCAATGGGGAAAGCAAACCCACTTCAGTCAGAACATGCCAACGTTTTTAACAGTCTACTGTGTTAAAGGTTGTCTTAAAATCCACAGAAAAACAAATATTCCTCCTTAACTTTAACAGATTTAAATATTAAAGTAGTGAGTAAAAAGCTTGCTCAACTGTCCCCCTTGCAGTTCAGATATAGTGCCCTGCTCATCTGCCTACTCTTCTAGACGAGACAGGAGGACCTTCCCAGATATCTTTGTATGGATTGGCTGATAATTCATTGCAGAGGAAATGCCACATTTCTTAAATATAGGGAACATTTCAGTTGAGTGCCAAGACGTCAGGACTATGCCGGACAGATAAAAAACATTAATCAACCTTCTTAGGAATAATCCTTGCAGCTTAGGTTCCTGCTGCAATAGGTCCCCTGGCATATCAATCCCTGGAGCACTCCTTGGTTTCTCCTACATTGTCACTCTTCTTACCCCCCAACTGGTCAAACATGAATGAATTCCATGCTAGAGTGTTGCTGTTATGCATATTATGTTTATATTCAGTAATGTCCCACTCCTGGGGTTTAGTTTTAAAAGAAAAGATGGGAAAATAGGTCACCCAGTCTACAGCCAGTATCGACATAGTTGTCTGTTCAGTAGTACCTAGTGCGCTTACTTGCAATATCATTCTCCAAAATGTCCTAGAATCTTTAGCTGTTGCAGCCTGCATAATCATAGCCCAAATTCTTTTTGTTTAATGTATAATACATCTACACTCTTAGCGACACAACTGAATTGTTATACCATTGCAGTCGTTGTCATTGTTCACTTTCTGCAGTTAATCATGACTCCATGACTCTACATTTTTGATCATACCAGATATCGGATGTTCTCTGTTTATGTCTCAAGGTATTTGGCAAGACTGTTATTTGCATTGTTGTCAACTTACATATGTCATGGTACACTTTATCAGACACATTTTATCTAATTTCACATTATCACGTACAGGTTCAAAAAACGACGAGATCTACAAAGATCTCAAAGCCAATAATATTTCTCTTTTACTCTGTATTTGATACATTGTGTGTAACAAGTCCTTTTGTGAGATTAAATGCACAGTAAAAAATAAAAAAAAATATCTCAGCTTGTGCCATTGATTCCGTTTTCTTATTAGCACCCTGGGTGATTGCCTCAGCCAACCAGGTTGCTTGGAACGTTGACTGAACCTTACGGTATAGGCCTTTGTTCTGATCAATCTCATAGCTGTTGGCGCCTGCCCCACAATTTTCCTTCCCTCCCCCTACCTTCATAACTTCTCTCGGGTGCAGGGTCAGACAGGGGCAAACAATTGTCTCAGGCAACAATTAAAAAGTGGGCCACCATTGCACATGGCAATTCATTCCTTTTGTGACAGACTGTTCGAGTAGTACCCAAGGATGAGGTTTTTGATTAAATGCAATGCAAATTGTGCATTTTAAAGAATATTTATTCGGTAACACTGGTCAAAACCACTAGCTTCATGCTGAAGTAGTTTATCAAACTGGCCCACATAGGCCAAAAAGAATGGGCAACATTGACCAAACTGGCCCACACTAGAATGTATTTTATTATAAAATCTGTATAATGCCCAAACACATTTTGACATGTCTAAGGACAGTAATGGGAGTGCCATCAATGGAGAAAGAGGAGTAGGTCGGGTCAAGCTTGCTGAGGCGAAAAGAGGAGCCCACAATCTCAGTAGCTGGTTTTATCATCATTTAAACACAATTTGTGAACGGCCATCCATTTTGGATGTTGGCATAGATCTTATTGATGATGATGGTGTCCACAGAGTGGTTATCTGTAATGGGGATGAGGATTTGCGTGTTGTCAGCAAAGTTGGTGTATTTGATGTCCAACGAGAATGTCGAAGAGAGGCTTAGTGTAGGTGTTGTAGAGGGTGGGCGACATGCAGGAACCATGAGGGATGCCCAGAGGAAGTGGCACAGCGTGTCGTGGTTGACCAAGTCAAAGGCAGAATAGGTCAAGGAGGACCAATAGAGGGAGGTTACCTCCATGCCTCTTGCCATCTAGCTACATTTTCAGGTCCAAAAGAGCTGTTTCCGTACTATGCTTTGGTCTTAACCCAGAATACATAATGCCTTTTGTGAGTATGCGTTGCGGTCGAGAATTTTACGTAGAAAGGGGACGATGGTGATGCATCGGTAGTTAGTAGGTTAGAAGGAGGGGGTATTGAGGAGACCAAGGCAGATTTAATGTTATTGGGAACAGTGCAGGTATCAAAGGAGGCATTCACAAAGTTTGTGACAATAGGAGCCACTTGTGGGCACGCACAGCTTGATAATTTGTAGAGAGCAATAGTCGCCCTTGCAGTTTCAGGGTTTAAGAGAGAGAATGGAATCCTGCACAAAGTCCTTGCATACTTGCTCGTAAGAGAATAGGGTTTCCTTGAGTCAGTAGGTAGGGAAGAAGGAGATGGGGATAGAGGGGGGGGGGACGCTTTGGCGACTAGTAATGTTTTTTGGATGGAAACTTTGTTTTGTAGTGAGGTGATTTTGTTGACAAGGGCATCCTGAATGATAGTGGACCATTTTCTGGCGAACCTGGAAAGAGTGTTGGGTGTGACAGGGTTTTCTAATTCACATAGGATGGAAAATAATTCTTTGGAGTCAGAGCTGACATTAGAAATTCTGGTGTTGTACACATCCGCTGAGGTGAGCTTAACAAGGTTGGATGGGGAGGTATGTTTGTGGTAGAGGTGCTCAAGGGCTCTCTTGCTTCTCTGGAGTGAGACTAGTTCCTCAGACAAACAGAGATTGGAGGGTTTGCAAGGTTTCAGAACTTTGGCATTGAGAGGGGCATGTTGGTCCATCATGAGAAGGAGGCTATTGTGGTAGTGGTTGGCAAAGGTTTCAGGGCAGTAGATAGCTGGTGAAGCAGTAGCGAGAAGGTAGGAGAGGATGGGCATTATTAGCTCACGCATACGTTTGCAGATGTTGCGGATCAGGATGGGAGCAGGAGTGGGAGAGGTTGGGGGGTGAAGTGCATGATGACAAATTCGATAAGGAAGCGCTCCGACCAGGCTACTGGATTGAGGAGGAGACTTCGATAGAGATGTTGTTGGTGGGATCCAGTCGAGGGTGCGTCCCCTTGCAGTGGGTGGGTATGTGAACTAGTTGTGAGTAGTTCATGTCTTGTAGGGCAAGCAGGGATGCTTTCTTGTCACAAGAATCATTATAGCCAAGAGGATTAGTTTAGTGGAGGGCTTGACTAATGGAGTGATCAAGAGGGGGATGTCAGGAGGAGGATGTTGGCTTTAGGTCGACTGGAGGAGTTCCGTTTTTGTTACAGCAGGAGGAGGTTGTAGGTGGTCTGAGGATTAATGGCTAGTTTCAGGAGGAGAGATTCCTAGCCAGGTAGTTGGGAGGAGTCGATGCTCCTGATGAGGAGGGAGGATTTGGTGAGGAGCACCACACTGCCCCCTGTGGGTTCAATGTGGTCGGTCCTAAATATGGAGTAGTTAGTCGATGTGGCAATGGATAGTAGTGGTCTTGAGGAGGCGTGAAGCCAGGATTCGGTGATAGCAAGTAAGTGTAAGTCAAGTTCAGTGATGTGGCCATGATCATGAATTATCGCCCATTTGAGTGCAGACTTTTGATGTTAGAGTGGCACGTGGAGGGGAGGAGGAGGCAGAGAGGGAATAGGGGGGGCGGTTGTTGGTGCAGGAAGAGAGGCTGGTGTTTCTGTCGGGTACCAAAGGATATGCTGGTCCAGGAGAGGGGTTGGGAGACAGCAGGGTTCTAGCGTGTAGCCTTTGGAGGCATATTGCTCCCAAGTAAGGCAAGGAGTCACTGGTTGGACATTTAGTAAGATTTGAGTAGTCCGAGGAAGGCTATGTGGAGCTTAGTTCTGGCATACTTGATGGGGAGAGACTGGTGGGTAGAGGGAGGACTGGGTGTAGTGGTAGGCAAGTAACTGGGCAAGCATTGTCTGAGCTTGGGGCACACAGTGTCATCAGAATGAGCTCTGAGTCTTGTGCACAAGGTATTGCAGCCCCCTAGGGAGGCAGGAAGTGGGTGGGAATGGGTAGGCAATTGAGTTTGGTCGTGGCAGCAGTGTGCAGGGACCTGGTCATATTAAGCATGTGTCAAGAGCACAAGAGTGTGCAAGCTGTGACTGGTATTGAAGCTGGCATGGATGGAAAGGGAAGGAGGGAGGAAGGGAGTGGGTGGACGGGGTAAGTGAGTGGGTGCCTCAGCAGAGAGGCCAGGTTTAGGTCTGTGAGTGCAATTATGGCTTGGAAGGTTGGTCATGGCAGTGCTAGAGAAGCAGATGGGGGCATGGGTTGGAAGATGGGAAGATGCGTGAGACAGGCTAGTGGTAGAACACGTGATGGGGTGGAAGATGGAGTAGATGGTGGGGTTTAGGCATAATTGCATGCAGTACCCTCTGGGACCACCACACACAATTAGGACTACAGGTGTAAGCAAGACCAACCTTTAGTATAAGTCTGTACTACACAGTTTGTTGGTAGCGAGCTGAGCAGCCAGGCTTATCTCAAGAGTGAATGTGAGCAGTACATGTAGTTACACAAAGGAATTTCAATCACAGTAGTTCAAGTAGACACTTATACTCAAGGTTTCTAAGTAAAACACTTATTAATTTATTTACACAATCATTTATAAAACAGTTCACTAGAAGAAGACAACTTAATATTATAGACCAAAACACTTCAATACAAAACTGTACGTTTTTGAGACAGTTTGAGCTCCCCTGAAAGAGGAGCAAAATCGATTATATATACTTTCTAGGCAGTTCAAATAGTTTCAGTTCACCAGAATAGTTCAATTCAAGTCAATAGGCCAGGCCAAAGTCAATGGGCTAGTGTTCTGGATAGGAAGGAGCAGTTCTGGTATCAAACGGTAAAGTCTTTGCAAAAGTTCTCAGAAGTAGTTTAGACGAAAAAGAATCATTGTGGAGTCACAAGCTGATTAGGCCTGCAAGTTGGGAAAGTTTCACGAACCTTCTCTGCGAGAGTAGTGTTCTCTCAATCAGGTTGGCACAGTACCTTTGTATGAAGAAAACAAATGTTGCTGAAGTCGTGGTTCCTGGCAGTTCCTGCAGATCTCGCTGTTCCTGAGCCTCAGTCATGGGGACAAGAGGGGGGACGTCAGGGGACACCTGCACTGCATGGGATTGTTCAAGAAAGCAAAGAAAATGGAGTCACTTCAGTTCCAGTAGCTGTAGATTCAAGAACACAAACTGGTGTTCCTCTCCCTGGTTAAACCTAACCAGCCTTGAGAATGGTATCCAGTTGTCTTGTGAGTTGATTGGTCCCACCAACTCAAAGGAAGAAGCCGTTCTTGAAGGAGCTTCTCTGTCGAATGGAGTTTGGCAGTTCAGACTTGCAGCAGGGCTTCACCGGGCAAACCAACGGTCCAGTGGTTGCAGCAGGCTTCCACTTCTAGCTCGTCTTCGGTTCTTTCGTTCCAGTGGTCGACTCTGCCTTCCAGTCCACAAGACTTGCCTTTTAAACATTTTTCTCCCTTTCATTCCAGCCTAGCTGTCACTCACCCAGCAGGGTGGCTGTCCTTGCCAGACAGCCAGCCAGCCAATCACACCAGAGTGCATTTGGGTCTCCTATGAGACTAAGCACAGGGAGTTTCGGGCACCTCCCTCACTTCCTGCCCACCCCAGACACTCAGACGCCAAGGGCGGACTTCAGTCCTGAAGCCGGCCAAAGGCACACAAACAAAGGGACCAAACCTGGTTTGGCACGCAGAGACAAACACTAGAAGGACCTTTCCAAAAAGAAATGGCAAAAAAAGAAGACCAGGACCCGTTTAAACAAAGGGGCTTAGGGCGCCATCTTGAAAAAAATTGCTCCCGTGATTTTTTGCTACCGGTGTTCGTGGTCAGGAAAAATCATGTTAGTTCGTTGTATAACCACTGCCATCCAGCCTTTTCAATAGGAAAGGGTCGCATTTGACTGCTACATGAGTGTTTAGACACAGGGGATACTAGGTATCCCCTACAGCACTACATTGTAAAATGTTGTGTGCTGGGTCTATGAATTTGGAAAGGACTAGTAAAGTCAATTCCACTTTACATTCTATGGGAAACAGTAGTTTATCCCAGAGAAGGTATTTAAACCTTTGGGAAGTCTAAAATACATCCCTGTGTCACTGCACTGAGGGTAATGTTTAAAACACATGAAAATATGATACCTACGGAGTTATCTAAAACTCCATAATCAGAGAACACAAATGCAAAACACGCATCAAAATACATGAAAGATTGGGGAAAAAAGGCTCACACTCTTTCCAGGTAAAAAAATCAAGTCCTCAAAATCCTGCAAAGTTGCTAGGGGTCTCTAAGGTGAAGGGAATTAGCCCAATTCTGAGAATTCTCCCTAACAGTGGGTAATAATAGGTGAGGGCACAGCAACTTGTGGGAAAGAGACTGGTGAGTAGTAGCAACTAAGCTAAGGATGGCGGGTCTGCTGTACGTGTCGCCGCGAGATGCAGGGCAGTTGAGTAGACAATGGGGCAGTGAGGCAAGTAGTACATTTGCTAGAGGCAGGAGGTGCAAAGGTGGAAATAACAGTATTTTTCTTATCTTGGATGGTGAGTGATAATGTGTCAGGAGCCATAAGAGGACAGGCTGCAAGGTGAGTGCAGGAATGGAGGAGAGGAGGCGGGCCCAGGTGGGGCAGCAGGCGTGTGGTGACAAATACCATTAAGTGCCAGACAGGTCCAGACAGGAAATGTAACTGGCCTTGTAGTGGTGCCTTTGAGGGGGGCCGGGTTCAGCACAGCTCCCTAGCACATCAGTGAAGGCAGCATCAGGCAGTCAATCCAACAGCTGCAGAAGCAGGCTCAGGGGGGAAACAGCCTGCAGGGCTGAAGGCACTGCAAAGGCAGTGGCCATTTTAGATGGGTCTTGTTTGTTGCAGCCAAATGAAATGTAATAAGGTGGCAATGAATGAAGCCTAGCAGGGCTTACCTTGGATGCAGCAAGGAGTGATTTAAAGGAGGCTGAATCATGGCACTGCTGCACCTTGGGTTGTCTCAGTCAAGATGGGCCGGACAGGAAATGCAACTGGCCTTGCAATTTGTGTTTTTGGTTCAGGCATTGCCCTATTGCCCTTTAGGGAAGTCTGAACCTGCTCCTGTCCCACCCTCCCACTTACCTGAAGAGGCTCTGATTGGAGCCTCAATTGCAGTTCCATGGCAGCCATTTTAGATTAGTATTTCTTTATCCCCTTAACTGCTGAGGGTTTTCTCTCCCAGTGATGAGCCCTTTTTTGGACATTTTGGTATGTCAGCATTTAATACCGTGCAATTTTTTTTGTTACAAGTGATTGTTAAGATGGATTCCTAAACTCTGACCTGGTGGGCAGATGTTTAGGAAGTGGAACAGGGAAACATTCTGGCCAAGTCAAATCAATCAAGGTAGCTTGGCGGCGGTCAAGACTAAGGGCCTCATTCTTTGGTGGCCGATCAGGGCTTAACGGCGCCGGTAAGGGTGCCGGTGCCGTTAACCCCTTAACGCTGCATTACGAGGTCCTTTAGCGGGTCCCGCTAAGGGTGGCTGGTTTTACCAGGCGCCCTTAGTGGGAGCCGCTAAATGACCAGCATGGTAACAACGGGCCTGTTATTAACGGGCCCATTGTTAGCATGGTCACCATTCCCATTGAGCACTATGGGGGCTCGAATGGGAATGGGGATGGGTTCCCTGAATGGGGAAATACCGGGTCCTCCAAGGTTGGAATGACCCGGTAATTCCCCATTCTGGGAACCCGGACCCAGTATGCGGTAAAGGGGTAGCCATGGTGCTAATAGCTAATTAGCTAATAGCACCATGGCTACCTCCAACCTCGGAATGAGGCACTAAGTCTCAGGAGTGGTGAGAGTAAATGGATGCACACAATGAGCACACAGACTAACGAGCCACAGAATACTCTTAGACAGGTGTATATCAAAAATACACATACATTTATTATAGGCCTTATAATCGAACACGAATAACCACAGTAATAGAGAAACAATTACCATTACTATTTAACACATACACAATGGGGGTCATTACGACCCAGGCGGTAAGTACGCCAACTTTACCACCATGATGTAAACTACGTTTACACCATGGTGGATGGCGGATTTACCGCCCCATTCCAAGGTGAGTGGGGAGGTAAATCCCCATTTCCCATTTTCCCTTCCCCATTCCCATTTTTGCCCCATAGGGCATAATGGGAGTGGGGAAGTCGCTAATTACGCCACCGTAAATTTCGGTGGCGTAATTAGCATCATGGCGGGTTAGCGCCATGGATTTTAAAGGCTGCTAAAAGCAGCCGTTAAAATTGGAATCAGGCGTTAAGGGTTAACGACGGCGTTAACCCTTAACGCCTGGGTCGTAATGAGGCCCAATCACTTTTAGCCTAATGCAAGATAGAGGGAAAACACAACCACAACCTGTAACAGAAGGGGGGGTTAACATAATTGTTGCATTAGGCACTCTTCAGAAACCACACCCTAACTTAAGCAGTCCAACCCAACGAAGTGGGAAGCCTTGCGCTCAAAATTACAGAAGTGCATTTACAATGCACGGTTGTGTGTCAAGTGCGAAAATGGTACCTCTTCAGGGAGCTGTAGCAGTTCAGGAAGGTGCTTGAGGTGATGAAGAATAAGGTCCCTTTATAAGAGGAGTGTCTACCCTTGCAGGCAGAGTGGCTTTCACTGTTTGGGAATAGCTGGGGAGTGCAGGTTAGCCCAGCCGAAGTGAGGATCTTTTAAGGGATTCTCATGTGTAAAAATGTATTGGTTGTGCCAGGGGCCAACAGTAAGCGAATTAAGTACTCACCACTCACCAATAAGTACTCACCACCCCCTGCCACAGGTCAGACCAAACTTTGACAGTTTAGTCACGGTTGCTTGTAGGTTGGAACTCTGCAGTTTTTCCAGTGATCGGATTTCAGCGGTTGTGGGACAGGAGGATTGTCTGTGATGGGACAGTAGCCATTTCTCAGCTCACAAAGGAGACAAGAAGAAAATTCCAATGCAGCAGGCTTCAGAACACAGGAGGACAGAAAGGCAAAGCACCTACACCGACTGCCACCAAAACGTAGTGATATAGGAATCACAAAGGTTTGCGGCGTGGCGCACTCTCTTTGTTCCCACCTCAGAGAAGCTAGGACTATGAAATTGGGCAGGAGAGGGCCTCGGATCACAAGCTAACAATTCCCCAAGTCTTGAGGCGCAACTCGGTATGGCGGCACTCCTATGCGATGTCCTGGTGTACAGCTGGAGTACAGCTGGTCAGTTCACGAGAAGGCACTTTTGGCAGGAGAGCAGGAGGTGCCGAGAGTAGTTGCTCCCACTTCTCCAAAGGGTCGAAGCACCATTGCAGGCCTTCTTAGATCGATAGCAAAAGGAGGGTTCTGACTGGACAGCAGTGGGCTCAGGGTGCCAAACCTTCCCATGCATCTCCAGTGGGCCCACATGTCTGCTTCAGCATTTCAGGATACTTGGCTGCTTCTGTATTTCGGATTGAACTTCCATAGATCAACCTGGAATGGCTGCAGAGTCCCTTCTCTTATTCAAGATTTGTTTCACACTTATGGATGAATGGAAGATCTGCTCTCTTGCATGCACGCCAGGCGTGGGCCAATCATGACCCACAGTGGTCTCAATCATTCAGGCATACCAGATGTTAGGGAGAATTCTCATTCTATGGCTAATTTTCCTTACCTAGTGAGTCCCTCAGCAGCTTTGCTGGATTTCTGGAGTTAATTTTTTCCACTTGGTAAGAGTGTGAGCTTTTCACCCACTCTTACCTGTGTTTCCCCATGTGTATTTCATCTGTTTTTGTGATTGTGGAGTACAGCACTTCAGTAGCCCCACACTTTTGTGTGTTACACAGCACCTTCAGTGCAGTGAAAAAGGGTTGTTGTTTCGACTTCCCACTGACTCCATTTCTGGGGCTGACTACTGTCCCCCAGAAAAGGGTAAAGTTGCCATTAACTTTACATATGCCCTCATTCCGAGTAGGGCGGTAAGGGACACCGGGCACCAGTAAGGAGACCGGTGCTGGTAATCCCTGCCGCACTACTACGAGGTCCCTTAGCGGGTCCCTTCCTTAACGCCTGGTCTTACCAGGTGTTAAGGACGGGACCCTTCAAGGGACCTGGGCGCAAATAACAGGCTTGGCATACAGCTGCCCATTATTTGCGCCCTCCCCTTTGCCATTGAGCCCTATCGGGGCTCAAATGGGAATGGGGAATGGTTTGTTAAATGGGGACTTACCGGTCCCTCCAAGGTCGGAATGGACCAGTAAGTCCCCATTGAACCAAACCGGAGCTGGTACCGGTATGGGAGGTAGTCATGGTGCAAATAGCGCCATGACTACCACCATACTCGGAATGAGGGCCATAGTCATTTAACCACAGATCCAGTACACCCCAGTTTATATGGAGTATTGGAAAGGGTTAATTCTTAGCCCTTTTTTATCTGTATCTGAGCATTGTTTCACTCCCTTAACATTAAGACTTGGCTGGTGGCAGTGGTATCTACCCTCATTTTCCTACCGCGATTATATTACATAACGTTGAACTGTTTAGGCTATTTTAGTAGCCTCGAACTTTTAAAACCGCAGCCCAAATACTTTTTATTTCGGCTCCGGTTGGGTTTAATCGCCATTTCTTTTTGTTAACATCCTTCTTGGGTCTTTCTTTGCACGGCAAGCCAGGTTTGCCTCCTTTGGTCGCTGACCTTTGGCGGGCTTCTGACCAGAAGTCCTCCTTTGGTGTCTGGATGTCTAGGTGGGCTGAATGTGAGGGAGGGGTGTAATCACCCGCTGCACAGGGTCTCCTTGGAGACCCAAGTCGCACTTTGTATTGATTGGTTGAGGTGGTTGTCCGGGCTGGACAACCCCCCTGCTGAGTGGTTGACAGCCAGGCTGTGTGAATGGGGGATTTTGGCATAAAAGGCAGAACTCTTGAGCTAGAAGGCAGAGTCGCCTCTGGAACTACAAGGAACCAAAGAGAAGTGGAGAAGAAGACGGCTGCTGCAACCCCAGAGTCCCGGTGAAGCCCTGCTGCAGTCCTGAGCTATCTACCCCTTCAACGACTAAGAGAAGATCCAGTCCGGAGTCTTCTTCCCTTGAGCCTGGTGGGATCAACCAGCTCATCTTTTCTTCAGTCAGAGAATCCTCTCCTGGGTCGAAATCACTGCTGTGCTGTAGTGGTCCGGATAGCCATCAGAAGAGCCCTCTCCTAATTTAAAGGAGCGCACCTTTTATTCATCGCTGTCTTTCTCGCTGCTGCTGGCCTCATCCCTGGATAGTGCAGATCACTCCAGACGTCCTCCTTCTTGTCCCCATGACTGAAGCCGCAGGAACCGTGAGTCTGCAGGAACTACCAGGAACAACTGCCATGGCACCAGCTTTTCTCCAACGGAATAAGGTACTGTGCACACTTAGTTTTTCTCTCCGTCTGACCAGCCGGAATCGGGGTGAACCCTTTTCCTCCACAAAGATTTGTTCTTTCTTCCCTCCTTTTTATAACTTTTCCTCCCATTTGACAATCTTTACAAACTCTTGGCATCTCGAATCTCGAACTGTTCAACGTGCGATCCTCAGCAACTGAGCATCTGCTCCATTGACACTGGCGCAGGCCTATTGACTTTGATCTGTATCTTTGAACTTGTCCTCGAGTCTCCTTGCATTGAAAAAGTATTGCCTTTGATTTTTATTCACTTTTCCTTTGTTTTAAATTCTTAAGTACAAAGTGTGTTTTAACTTCGTGGCAATTTCTATCCGCGGATACGCGTTAGTATTGCAACACCGGTCTGTCAAATCCTAATGTACTTACCTTGAATTTACTGGCACAAGTGGAATTGGTTGTGTGTGGTGTATTTTACGTGTGGTTTCCAATCTATAGAAGTGAAGTGTTTTATAACAGATGGTTTAAAAATAAATGTACTTACATTTTTTTTACCTGAGACCTTGAGTCAGTGTTTTTTTGAGTGTTTGCTTGAGTCACAGTAATTGTGGTCCTTTGTGTAGTCTCTGCTACTGCTCATATACTCTTGAGATAATCCTGGCTGCTCCTCTACTGCTACCACTTTAAAATAGTAGTACAGGCTTGTACCAAGGGTGAACTTGTATTGCCACTTGTAGTCTTAATTGTGTGTAGTGTTCCCTAAGGGCACTGCACAGGATTCTGCCTAACACTGGTGTACAGCGGTGAGGATTTGAAAGTAGAGTGATTACACTTAGACTGCTGCTGTTGCTTTGGTTGCAAGGCTGCTGACTTGTGGGTTGCCAACAGGGCTACTCACAAGGATTCTGGGCCAACTCAGAAGAAGGATGAGGGAAAGCAGCCAAAGAAAGACAACCAAGAGAATTCCAATACCTTACATCCAGAAGAGGTCTCCAAACTTAACCAGGGTAAGCCACAAGGGAAACCGAATAGGGCTAGTGTACCTCTTGGTGCCAAACCAGAGGTAGGTCAGGATAGACCCCCATTCCATAGAGCATTTGGTAAATGCTTTAGTTGTGGGTCAACTGACCATATGAGAGGAGATCCCAGATGCAAGGGTAACCCTGCAGGGGTCAGCACTACCTCCTTGGCCTTCCCCCAGAGGGAGAAGTACAGTTGGATAGTGCCCTCTTTCATTTGTTTGCTGAAGAACCTTTGGCTCTTCAAGCAACTGTATCCTTAAAGTCCAAGTGTCTGGGTAAGAAACAACATAGTGATGTGTATTTTACGTGTGGTTTCCAATCTATAGAAGTTAAGTGTTTTGTATGTTTTGTAAGTGATGTGTATGACTCCATTCCCAAAAACTCTAGGGACAGTGTTCTTGTCAATGGCAAGGACACCCCTGCCATGAAAGACACTGGGGCCAGCAGAACCGTTGTGGACAAAAGATTTTTCAGGTCTGAGGATGTTGTTAAGGCACCCAAAGGCCCCACCAAACTTGCTGGAGGCCATGTCCAAATGGTTCCTATTCTACCAGCTCTCATTCAGTATAAGAAAATGACAGTAAGGATCCCTGTCAGTATTCAGAGTGAGGTGCCTGGGAAAGTCCTGTTGGGGAATGATCGAAAACCTCTAGGAGTGGTATCCAGTACCCCCAGGCCTCCATGTATGGAGAAGCAGAACCAAACCAAATTGGCTAGAGAGGCCACCTTGAAGGACCCCTCTGAGCCTATGGGAACCTCTACAGAGAACCCCACTACAAGCCCTGGTATTAGAACATTGACATCTAACCCAGGCACATTTCAGGCTAGTATGTTAGGGAAACGGGAGCCCAAACCAATCTCCATCATTGTTCCCCCAGTTTTAAAGTCTTTGACTCCCCCTGCTTCTGAGGAAGAGGTGGATAGACTAACTGGACCCCTCTCTAGGCCTAGGAGAACTGGTAATTCTCAGTGCTGGCGGAACACCAGAGAAGAAAAGTCTAAGGCCAAAAACCTTCAGACTGTCAGACCTTCTACAGAAGACTCCAACCGAAGTCCTAATGTTAGGAGAAAAACTCCTAAAGCAGGTAAGGTTAGATCTAAGAGGAAGGGGAAGCATGTACCTTGCTTATCCCCAGCCCCTCCAACCAAGAAGCCTGAGACCCAACCTGCTCCCAAAAGAGAGTTGGTGAGGAACCCTGGAGGCCCCTCTAGGTCCAAGGGAATCCTTTATAAGGACCCCTTGAAAACGCCTATCACAGGTTCAGGAGTTGTACCAACTTCTGAGGGACTGGTCAACCAGATCCCCTATAGATTCAAAAAGAAATATGTCTCTCAAAGGGTGTGTAGGTCATATAGCTTATTACAAACGAAAACCTTTGATTGTAACATTGAACACAGAGCAGGAGGTCACCACCAAAATGCTGATGGTCTCTCTAGGATGTTTATAACCGACTAGAGGTATGAGATCCACCCAGGAGTGGATTAAATCCTCCTGTCCCTTAGTCTGGGGGGTGCGAGTGTTAGGGAGAATTCTCATTCTATGGCTAGTTTCCCTTACCTAGTGAGTCCCTCAGCAGCTTTGTTGGATTTCTGGAGTTTATTTTTTCCACTTGGTAAGAGTGTGAGCGTTTCCCCTACTCTTACCTGTGTTTTCCCATGTGTATTTCATCTGTTTTTGTGATTGTGGACTCTGGAGTACACCACTTCAAGCCCCACAGTTTTTTTGTGTTACACAGCACCTTCAGTGCAGTGACACAGGGTTGTCGTTTCGACTTTCCACCGACTCCATTTCTGGGGCTGACTACTGTCCCCCAGAAAAGGGTAAAGTTGCCATTAACTTTACATAGTCATTTAACCACAGATCCAGTACACCCCATCTTATATGGAGTATTGGAAAGGGTTAAATCTTAGCCCTTTTTTTATCTGTATCTCTTGGAGCATTGTTTCGCTCACTTAAAATTAAGACTTGGCTGGTGGCAGTGGTATCTACCCTAATTTTTCGTACCACGATTATATTACATAACGTGGTATTGTTTTAGGCTATTTTAGTAGCCTCGAACTTTAAACCCGCTAGCCAAATACTTTTTATTTCGGCTCCGGTTGGGTTTAATCGCCATTTATTTTTGTTAACATCCTTCTTGGGTCTTTCTTTCTGTGGCAAACCAGGTTTGCCTCCTTTGTTTGCCGACCTTTGGCGGGCTTCTGACCAGAAGCCCTCCTTTGGCGTCTGGATGTCTAGGTGGGCTGAATGTGAGGGAGGGGTGTAGTCACCCCCTGCCCAGGGTCTCCTTGGAGACCCAAGTCACACTTTGTATTGATTGGCTGAGGTGGTTGTCTGTGCTGGACAACCCCCCTGCTGAGTGATTGACAGCCAGGCTGTGTGATGGGGGATTTTGGCATAAAAGGCAGGACTCTTGAGCTAGAAGGCAGAGTCGCCTCTGGAACTACAAGGAACCAAAGAGAAGCAGAGAAGAAGACAGCTGTGGCAACCGCGAGTCCCGGTGAAGCCCGTCTGCAGTCCTGAGCTATCTACCCCTTGAACGATTAAGAAAAGATCCAGTCTGGAGTCTTCTTCCCTTGAGTCTGGTGGGATCAACCAGCTCATCTTTTCTTCAGTCAGAGAATCCTCTCATGGGTCAAAATCGCTGCTCTGCTGTAGTGGTCCGGATAGCCATCAGAAGAGCCCTCTCCTGATTTAAAGGAGTGCACCTTTTATTCATTGTTGTCTTTCTCGCTGCTGCTGGCCTCATCCCTGGGTAGTGCAGATCACTCCAGACATCCTCCTTCTTGTCCCCATGACTGAAGCCGCAGGAACCGTGAGTCTGCAGGAACTACCAGGAACAACTTCCGTGGCACCAGCTTTTCTCCAACGGAATAAGCTACTGTGAACACTTGATCTTTCTCTCTGTCTGACCAGCCGGAATCGGGGTGAACCCTTTTCCTCCACGAAGATGTGTTCTTTCTTCCCTCCTTCTTATAACTTTTCCTTCCATTTGACAATCTTTACGAACTCTTGACATCTCAAATCTCAAACTGTTCAACGTGTGATCCTCTGCAACTGAGCATCTGCTCCATTGATACTGGCCCAGGCCTATTGACTTGATCTGTATCTTTGAACTTGTCCTTGAGTCTCCTTGCCTTGAAAAAGTATTGGCTTTGATTTTTATTCACTTTTCCGTTGTTTTAAATTCTTAAATACAAAGTGTGTTTTAACTTCCGAGCATTTCTATCCGCGGGTACGCGTTAGTATCGCAACACCAGTCTGTCAAATCCTAATGTACTTACCTTGAATTTACTGGCACAAGTGTAATTGGTTGTGTGTGGTGTATTTTACGTGTGGTTTCCAATCTATAGAAGTGAAGTGTTTTTATAACAGATGGTTTAAAAATAAATGTACTTATATATTTTTTTTACCTGAAACCTTGAGACAGTGTTTGCTTGAATCACAGTAATTGTGGTCCTTTGTGTAATCTCTGCTACTGCTCATATACTCTTGAGATTAGCCTGGCTGCTCCGCTACTGCTACCACTTTAACATAGTAGTGCAGGCTTGTACCAAAGGTGAACTTGTATTACCACTTGTAGTCTTAATTGTGTGTAGTGGTCCCTAAGGGCACTGTACAGGATTCTGCCTAACACCAGATACCCTGGCACCAGTAGTGTGGACTGGGCCAAGACAGTCCCAACCCTCTTCTTGGGCACTAGCACATGTACCATGCATGATCCTGCGAAAGGTGTGGTTTTCCCGGGACCACCGTCAGGGACCAAACATGATAAACACTGTATGGTCTAATAAAAAGCAGTAGAAATACCATTAAAGTAATCTATTGTCACCAGTTCGTCCTAGGTACACTTGTACAACCACCCAAAAGTCCTTAGAGGGTGAAAAATAAAACTGTGCACGGTACATTAAGGTATTTGGCGCACAGATAGAAAAGCTACCAAGAAATGGCAACATAGTCAAAGACATAATTTCCGAGCACTGACAGTCTGAAGGACGTGTCTGTTTCACCATAACAAATATGAAACAGCCCAGGGGACCGCAGCTGAAGGCTGTGCTCCCCTGGAAAAAGTCAGGTTAGGTGAGTCAATCAAAAGCAAAATGATTGGGTGTCCATAAAATAGAGGAAAAATTGCACTTAGAGAAATCTTTCCTAACAATGATATCTCAGTCAATTTAACACTCTTTTCTTCCCACATGTAGGCTGTCATAACACCACCGAGGATTCCTAGCTTGCTGTAGGGGTGTGTGAGAACATTACAAAAAGTGACCACATTTTATGTTTTTTTTTAGAAAATGGCAATAAAATGATGTACTAAGAAGACAGTGTTTTTATTTTTTTCTTGTAAGATCTAGGAACAAATGGTTTGCACTACTGAATTCACCATTTTCCAAGCTTTCAAGAACAGGTTGAGTGGAAACAAAACCAACATATTTTTCATAAGGTTACCATCTGTTTTGTAAGAGGCATGCGATTTTTCAATTTTTTAATAGGACATGCTTGGGCGGAATGGAAGAGGAGGGCAGGAAAGCACAATGAAAACACAGAAAGGCATACATTTCTGAAAAGTAGATACTATTCCAAGTTCAAGAAGGGGTCATTTTCACAGGTCAGGCAACAACTATGTACCTAAAATTCCCATAGTTTGGGAAAAAATTGGAAAAGTGACAGGAAAAAGGGATGCGCTAGACATGTTTGGACTTGAACCACAACATTCCCCTGACTCTTCTAGTTCGGAAATCACAAATTTGTTGTAATGTTTCACAAAACAAGCAGAGCCATGAGCCAAAAACTGAGCATTGGTACACATGATTTTTATGCTGACAGCCTAAACAGACGTACTTAGCATTTGAATTTAAGGAAAATGAATGTGATGAAGAATACCAATCGTACATTTTTTAAAAGATCACAGGCAGACCTTTGGAAGGGTAGGTGACTGGCACAGGTTACAAAAGTGTACAGTGCCTAAAGAAGCAAATAAATGTAGGTCACATTTGGGAAATGAAAGGGTTGTGTAACAAAGTGCAGGAAAAAATGTATGAAAACATTGTCAAAACCAAGAGAAAACAACAAATGTCCTAGGAAGACCACATCTTTACTGTATAACTGTATTTGGTCTCGTGGACAACCCACAGATTTGGTCTTGGGGTGTTGCAGTCACAAAGGAAAACAAGGAACCCCATGCATTTCTGAAAAAAAGACAGCCGTGGGAATCCAAAGAGGTCTGACTTGCATGACACGCACTTGAATTTATTGCCCACAAGGCCTTGCAAAGTCCAAAATGTAACCGAAACACACCAGCAACAACACATGTCCTACCTTCCCACGTCTCCACAGGTGTCCTGAGAAATAACGGTACCTCATATGTGAGGGTGCACTGAACTGAGCGCAAAAGGAAAAGGCCAAACCACTGGTACATCAAACGTTAAAGCACTGGTACATCAAATGAACTAGGGAAGACTGGATTTGGCTTTGTGGACAACCCACAGATTTGGGCCTGGGGTGTCACAGCCACCAAGGAAAACACAAAACCCCATGCATTTCTGAACAGAGGACACCTGCGGGTATCCAAATAGGTCAGACTTGCGCGATTCTCCCTAGAATGTATTACGCACAAGGCCCGGCAAAGAGCAAAATTTAGGGGGAAAACACAATTTACAGACCTTTGCCACCAGGGAATAACCAAACATGGCGGAAACAACACATGTTCTACCTTCCCAGTTCCCACAGGTGTTCTGATGAAAATGGTACCTCACATGTGTGGGTGCACTGACCTGGACGAAAAGGGAAAAGGCTAAACCACACTGGTACATGAAACGCCCTGGGGAAGACTGGATTTGGCTTTTTGGACAACCCCAAGATTTGTGCCTGGGGTGTCGTAGCTACCAAAGAAAACAGGAAACCCTATGCATTTCTGAAAACAAGACACCAATGAGAATCCAAAGGGTCTGACCTACGCAAATCACCCTAGGTTTTATTACCCACAAGGCCTGGCAATGTCCAAAACATCGGGAAATAAAACACAATTTTCCGGCATTTGCCAACAGTAATCCACTGGAACACACTGGCAACGACACATGTCCTACCTTCCCACATTCCCACAAGTGTTTTAATGAAAACGGTGTCTCACGTGTGTGGGTGCATTGACCTGGGCACAAAGGGAAAAGGCTAAACCATTGGTACACCAAAGGGCCTGGGAAAAGACTGTATTTGACTTTGTGGACAACCCACAGATTTGGGCCTTGGGTGTCGCATCCACCAAGGAAAACAGCAAACCCCATCCATTTCTGAAAAGAAGACAAGTGTAGGAATCAAAGGGTCTGACTTGTGCAAATCGGCCTAGATTTTATGACCCACAGGGCCCAGCAAAGTCCAAAATGTAGCGAAATAAAACACAATGTTCAGACATTTGCCAACAGGAAACCACCGAAACACGAAGGCAACAAGACATGTCTTACCTTGCCACAGGTGTTTCAACAAAAACAGTATCTCACATGTGTGGGTGCACTAATCTTGGTGCAAAGGAAAAAGGCTAAACCACTGGTACATCAAATGCCCTGGGGAAGACTGGATTTGCGTTTGTGGACAACCCACACATTTGGGCCTGGGGTGTCACAACCACAAAGGAAAACAGGGAATCCCATGCATTTCTGAAATAAGACACCCATGGGAATCCAAAGAAGTCTGTCTTGCGTGAATTACCCTAGAATGTATTACCCACAAGGCCCAGCAAAGTCCAAAATCTAGGAAAAAAACACTATTTTCAGACATTTGCCACTAGAAAACAACCAAAACATGCCGGCAACCAGACATGTCCTACCTTCCCATGTTCCCACAGGTGTCCCAAGAAAAACAGTAGGAGCATTGATCAGGGCAGAAAGGGAAAAGGCTAAACCACTGGTACATCAAACAACCTGGGGAAGACTGGATTTGGCTTTGTGGACAACCCACAGATTTTGGCTTGGGGTGTTGCAGCCACCAAGCAATACAGGAAACCCCATGCATTTCTGAAAAGAAGACTCCTGTATGAATCCAAAGATGTCTGACTTGTGCAAATAACCCTGGGAATTATTACCCAGAAGGCAGGGCAAAATCCCAAATAAAGAGAAAAAAACTCAATTTTCTGAAATCTGACACCAGGAAACCACCGAAACAGGCCGGGAACAACACATGTCCTACCTTCCCACGTTCCCACAGGTGTCCCGACAAAATTGTTACCTCACATGTGTGGGTATGCTCACCTGGGTGGAAAATAAAAAGGCTTGACTGTCCCAAAGTCCAGCAGCCGACATAGAGAGCCATGGAAGTTTCACCATCCGTCCTCTGAGGGAAAAGCTGTAACGCAGCAAAGTGAGAGCTCCAGGATGGCCAGGGGTGCTGCCCCTGGCCCTGGGTGCCTGTCTCCCATGTGAGTCAACTGTCCACAAATCCAGCCATGGTCCCAGGAGCCCAAGCAGGGTCCCACCCCTCTCCAGTGGGAAAATCTGTAATGGTCCCAGCCAGAGCTACAGGATGGCCCGGAATGCTGCATACGGCCTTGGGTGCCTGTCTCCCATGTGGGTCGACCATCCCCAAGTCCAGCAGCATCCCAGGGAGCTCCGGCAAGGTTCCCATCCTTGCCTGGATAGAAAAGCTGTAACGCAGCCAGGCCAGAGCTCCAGGATGGTGGGGGGTGAGGTCCAAGGCCTTGGGTGCCTGTCTCCCATGTGGATTGATTGTCCCCAAGTCCAGCGGCAGTCCCAGGGAGCCCTTATATTATCATCATCCCTACCCTGGAGGTAAAAGTAACATGTCATGGTCGTAGGCTCCAGGATGTCTGAGGGGTGATGTCCCCTGTCTTGGGAACCTGTCACCCATGTGGATTGACTGTCCCCAAGTCCAGCTGCAGTCCCAGGGATCCCTTATATTATCATCATCCCTACCCTGGAGGTAAAAGTAACACGTCATGGTCGTAGGCTCCAGGACGTCTGAGGGGTTGATGTCCCCGGTCTTGGGAACCTGTCACCCATGTGGGTGGACAGTCCCCAAGTCCAGCAGCAGTCCCATGGAGCCCTGCCAGGGACACCATACCTCACTGGAGGGAAAAGCTGTAAGGCAGCATGGCAAGAGCTC
Source organism: Ambystoma mexicanum (assembly GCF_040938575.1). Lineage (NCBI taxonomy): Eukaryota > Metazoa > Chordata > Amphibia > Caudata > Ambystomatidae > Ambystoma > Ambystoma mexicanum. The sequence goes on along the minus strand of NC_090927.1, from coordinate 432,122,825 downwards.
CAGGTCATCCGGGGGTGCTGCCCCCGCCTTGGGTGCGGTCTCCAATGTGGATCGACCATCCACGGGTCCAGCTTCTGTCCCAGGGAGCCCTAGCAGGGTTCCCATCCCTCCCCAGATGGAACAGCTGTAACACAGCCCAGACAGAGCTGCCGGACGGCCAGGGTTTCTGCCCCTGGCCTTGGGCACCTGTCTCCAATGAAGGTTGACTGTCCACAAGTCTAGCGGCGGAACAAGGGAGCCCCGGCAGGGTCCCCAGCCAGAGCTCTAGGACAGCCGGGGGTACTGCCATGGCCTGGAGTGTCTGCCTTGCAAATGGTCAACCGCCCCACAGCCCAGCAGTGGTCGCACGGAGCCCCAGAGTGTCCCCATCCCTCACTGAGGTAAAAGCTCTAACATGGCCCAGCTAGAGATCCAGGACGGCTGGGGGTAGTGCAACAGGCAAAACAGCCCCCCAACCAGAAAATATTTTCCCTGGTGTCTTACTGCTCCTTACTGCTTCCCAGGTTTTGCAAAATGTGCCCCACCAGTGAAGTAGAATGGATCTTCCCCTCCAAAGGGGTCTGTTCCTACAGGAAAAGGGCCATCCCCTGATGCCCACAAGTGTGCCTCTGGCAAAATTGCCCTTTGTTGTTTTGCCTTCCTTGGGGGCAAATGGGTGCAAAACAGCACTAATTTGCCCCCAAAGAAGGCAAAACAGAATTATTTTGGGATTTTTGGGGGTGAAGGTGGCCCACCCCAAGATCATATCGCTGGTTGCCTTGTGGTCCTTGCTGCTTCCCAGGGGTGGCAAAATGGGACCAGAACCCCAATCGTGCCCCCCCAACAGGGAAACAGCAAGGGTCTGCCCATCCTTGGGGGGTGAATCCTAAGGGGGCTGGCCCACAGGCACATAGCCAGCCCCCTGATAACCCCAAGCGTACCACTATATGTGGAGTTTAATGTTGTTTTGCCTTCCTTAGGGGGAAATCGGTGCTGCACCATTATGCCCCCAAAGAAGGCAAAACAACATTATGCCATCCGGTTGGCATTTTCTGGGGGTAGGGGTGGGGGGCTGATTGGACTGTCCTCCATTCCCCCATCCCAAGATCATGTCACTGGTGGCCTAGTGGTCCTTGCTATTTCCCTGGGGTGGCAAAATGGGGCCAGAACCTCGATGTTGCCTCTCTAGGGAAGCAGCAAGAATCTGCCCCTCCCTGAGGGGATTTCTGAGGGGGCAGGCCCAGGCACAGGGCCAGCACCCTAAAATCCCAAAATGTGCCTTTACGGAAAACAAAATGCATTGCCTTCCTTGGGGAAAATGGGTGCAAACCAGCACCCATCTGCCCCCAAAGAAGGCCCATTGTTGTATTTCTTTTTGGTGGGTGTGTGTGGCTGTTTGGCCTGGCGGGACGGCCCCTACCCCAAAATCAATTTCCTGGTGGTCTAGTGATCATTACTGGTCGAGGATCGAATGATCCTTGACCAGCATTTTCCTTGACAATAAGGACGTGTTTACGGAAGCACTTAAAATGTGTCTTTTGGAGGTGAAAAAGGAGGCAACATTGTCAGGGTAAAGAGAGGAGGATAGCGATCATTGTTGGGAAATCATGGTCTGAATGGTCATTGATGGTTTGTGGGAGAGTGAAGAGAGATTATCATACAAGTATACTAGGTTGATTTGGTCAAGTCAAAATCCTTAGTTACAGCAAAACCATAGTTCTGCATTACAAGTTTGGTGGTAAACTAGCAGTAAATCCACCAATTTACCGGCAAACTTGCTTACCCTTGTTGTCACTTGGTTCCGTGGGTTTACCATGGGATTGCAAGTGGTGGAAGGGCATGTTAATCCCCAGTTATGGCGTCCTTAGGACACCATGGGATTTTGGTAAAATTACTCAGAACATTAATTCTGCCATTGTAATTCTGTCAAAATGTGGCTTTAAAGTGCAACGTTTACCTCCAGCAGGAGGCTGGAGGAAAATCATTCACTCAAGGTCAAACTTGTGTGTCAGCGGTGTACTGAAAACAGCGGTAGTTCTGCTACTGCCAAAAAAGGTTGCGGTAATGGAATTACCACCAATCTTTTCCTGCACTGCCAATCTTGTAATGAATCCAGAGTCCTATTAAGCCATGGGATGAATGGGGGGAGTGACCTCTGTGCCAGCATTACAGGTCCATGCACATAGTTGTCAGTTTCTGGATGTCTTAGGAGAAGAAAGGTTTAAGGCGAGGGAACTAGGGGCAAAAGGAGTGAGCAGGATAGTGACAATCAAAGAAAGTATGAAGAGCATTACTAGAAATTATGTGAAAGCTAGTTCAATGAAGTGGGCATATTGAGGAGAAAGTACTTGAAAAGATATCTGGCTTGGTTAAAGTACTGTGCCATAGCATCATGTTTGAGCTTCCATTCTGGTTCAAATGTAGTAAGAGGAGGCTGCACAATCCAGGAAGAGATGCTGAAGTGAAGGAGTGAGTAGAAAGAGAGGGTAGGGTCAATAGAGATAGCAGAGAAGTTGAGAGAGGGATGTGATTGTGCTATTTCCAATTGGAAGGATTGCTGTGCAGATTTAACAGTGAGCAGTCTGAGTTGAGCTAGGCTGTAGCTGGGAATCATTTGTGTAGTTGGGGAGAATGCAATCACCCAGATAGGCCATGAGAATGATTGCCAAGATAGATTAGCAGATCAAGTTCAGAGAAGAAGAGATTGAGGGTACTGGGCATGCATTGGATGATGAGTATAAGAAGTGGGGAGAAGTACAAAACCGTAGATGTGTTCAAAGGAGGGGAAGGGTGTGACGGCAGAAGAGATGTTGATGGTGTCTTTTTACTTATCACCAAGGTTGTGTCAATAGGCATTAGATATAGTTTGAGGTGATGGATGGCATGACATGTGTGAGATTGCATTGTAAAGGCATTGGGCATATCAGAGGCCTAAAGTAAGATCAAGTGAGGGGGGTTGGGTGAGGAGGTAAGCAGAAAGCAGACAGTATAGTTGAGGTTTGATTGTGTGGTGTGCAGTGGAGATAAACAGATATATTGACATTTAGAGGGTAAGTGAAGGATGGGGATAGGAGGGAGAGTGTGTTTGAGGCATGGTAGTACAGAGCATGGGTAAGAGGCGGTTCTGAGAGAAAACGAGTGGTAGGACAGTTAGGAGAAGAAGTAAGATAGACAGGAGCATGGCAATATTGGGCACTGGATTATATAGGAGAGGGTAGAATTGCTGAGGTGAATGAGACGATTTAAAAAAAAGGAAATGTAGGGAGGTGATTTATAACTAAATGCTCAATAGGAAGGCTAGTAGGGACCAATACATTACTGTTAAAATAGAATTGACTAACAGCAACCAGTGAGTTAGTCATACACTTTATTCTGAAAGTCAAACATCCTCCCCAAAAAGTACAAGACATGCAATCGTAAATAAACACACATATATCAAACAAATAAATACGATTGAAGGGAAAAATCGCTGCATCTTCCATCAGCTTTAGATGATTTCCATCGTCTATTGTTGCACACCAGTCTCGTTCCCATAGTTTTATTTTCACGTAATTTGGGTTAGTTTTCAGAGTCTCCTGATCAGTGCCCAGATCAGCAAGATGGTTTCCGCAAGCTTTGGCCCATTTTATCAGTAGCGATTCGGGATTTCCTATAATTGCATCCCATAATATTTCATACTGGGGTGTACGGCTGTCAATGATTATTTTTCTATATACAGACAGCATGTTCCGCAACACGCGCGCGTTCATGGATATCAGATTGAGTTCGTATCGCAGGCACACGCTAGATATTCCCTTTTGTAGCTGCAGTACACGCCTCCAATACTGATTTTCTAGATGGGACCATATGTTCGCAGATATTCCTAGTGCACTTTCAGCACTATAAATTAATGTTGGTACAACTTTCTGGTTGTAATGGGCCAGGACAGGCAGCAAGGAGAACGTCCATTTTTTTTTGTTTATGATTATTCCCAGGTATGCTAGTTGTTTAATTTTTTGCTTGGCATTCTCAACCCAAGGGGCGTCATTTATGTTGCTGTTAATCCACATTCCAAGATATTTTGCCTTTTTAACACATCTCAGTTTTTCATTACTCAGTCTCCATTTAGGCTAATTTTTTTTGGCTTGTTTATTCGATCGTGTTAGATCTTGGAGGATTAATACTTCAGACTTTGCAGGATTAATTCTTAGTTTGTTTTTTAGCACTTACACTTCAAGTGCTGGTAACTTCCTTGTTAATCCAATTGGCGTAAGATCGAGCAGCACTATGTCGTCCGCATAAAGCATCCAATTTACACTCATACCGTTGATTTTAGGTGGGTAAGAAGTTACATCTCCAATGGATTCTGCAATATCTGATAAGAACAGACCAAACAGGGTGGCTGCCAGCGGGCAGCCCTGCTTTACACCCTGTGTTGTCTTGATTGGCTCACTGAGGATTCCACCAGAGTCCAGTCTGATCTTGATTTCGGTGTCAGTGTGGAGTGCTTTGATGGGATGTAGCAGATTTTGTGGGCACTTGCATTTCCTCAGTTTGTCCCAGAGCATTTCATGGTCGATGGTGTCAAATGCGCTAGACAAGTCAACAAATGCTATATAGATTTTTTTGTTTTGGCGAATGGCTTCCATCTTTAGGAAATTTAGGATGGTCAAATTCAAGCCGCATCCGACGACTTTGACAAATCCTGCTTGCCGAGGATCATATCGCTCTGATTCTTGGATCCATTTTAAGAGATGAACTTGAAGCTGTGTTGCAAAATGTTTCCCCACGACATCTAGGAGTGCTATAGGACGGTAGTTCTTGGGGTCTGTGCGTTTGCCTTTTTTGAAGATTGGTACGACAGAGGCGCTCCGCCAGGAGCAAGGAATCTTTAGTTCCTGCAAGATCGATGCAAATAGAGTGTAACAAAAGTCAGCCCATTGTCCTGGTTGTTGTTTTAGGATTTGATTTGTGAGCCCATCGGGACCCGGAGCTCTCGATGTGCTGAGTCTTACGATGTTTCTGTATATATCCTCTTTGTTGACCATTCGCCTCCTGGATCTGATGGTATGCCGGAATTTGTAGCTTGGTTACAGAATGTTTCAGAGTAATGTTCCCCCCATGCTTTTTACGACACCATGATATTTATGACAGCCCCTTGAGGTGTTGCAATATTATTCAGATAATCCCAGAACGCGCTTGTGTTTCTTTTTACTAGAGTTTCCATCATTAATTTCGCATCTCTTTGCAGCATGACGTGTCTGTGACTGATCAACCAATTTTTGTAATGTTGTTTTAGTTGTTTTTCCTTATTCCCATGATTTGGCTGGGCATTTTCATTGAGCCTTCTTACTGCTTTATTAGCTCTTTTTTCCTGATGGCAAGTTCACCATCCCATGCATGTATTTTTCTGAAGTCAGGCTTTGATCTCGCAGTTTGCTTCTCTCTGTACGCCTCTAGAAGAGTGGTATATTCAATTTTCTCGATGTCCGGCATTTTCACCATCGATTTTAGTAGTGATTTTACTTTAGTTATGTTCAGCCGCAGTCGATTACGACCAGGTACTACGACCAGGTCCTTACAGGGGAAAACTGCTGTTTCTTTTGTTTGGTTTGCCTTCAGATACAATTTTAGCAAACAATGGTCGCTTGACTCCATTTCTGTTATTTTTAAGAACAAAACGTCACGTCTCATTCTTTCAGTGACAAACATGTAGTCAATTGTTGATCTTAACTGATTCCTTTGCCAAGTAAAGTGCGCTGGGATGTCACTAGGGGCTTCACCGTTCAGCATCTTTAGGTTCCAGGCTTTCATTTCATGTAACCAAGCTGCTGCTGCAGCAGCCCCAGGGGTCCTCCCCTCATCCTGATTATTTCTGGTCATCTTTTGTAGACAATTTATATTAAGATCGCCACAAATCAGAATATTAGCCTCATTTTCATTTTCCTTGATGTTACAGATCGTTTCTGAGATTAGCTCGATGAAGTTTCCAAGTTGCATTGCATTGTGTTGCCAATAGATGTTTATCAGCATCATCAGAGTCTCCACCTTTGCCGGATCTGTCTGGAGTTTGATCTTGACTACTTGTATATATGGTGACACATTTTTGACTGCTAGAATACGTGCGCCACATTTTTTTTTAACCATGATGAGCAACCCAGACACGGGCCTTATTGCTTGATTAAAAGCAATTTCAAAACCGTCTGCAGTTGGCATCTTCATTAACCACGTCTCATGTAGACATATAATGTCTATGTCCTTGAGTACTTTCGGTGTGTTTCCAAAGAGATGCATATGGCCTCTTGTGTTCCAGGAGGCTATGCCTATTTTTCCCGGCTCACCGGGCTTTAAGCATTAGCTCTCCTTTCTATTGTTCATGGTTTTGGCGACCCAGGTCCAGTCATTTTCCTTACCAATGGGAGAACGACACTTCGTGGCTCCCATGTCCGCTTTGGCGATCGTGATTTTAATCAGATCATTTTCTGGGGTCCGTCTTTCACTGGAGTTCTGTCTGTTCGGTGCGTCTGTCTTGCTGATTGACCTACCTTCTCCACCTTGATTTGAGGTGCTGTTAAATGTAACATGTTGCTATTCTGGTGATAAGGCACGTTTCTTAGATTGTTCTTGCCACTTTGATTCGCGTATTTCATTAATGTCAAACCCTAAAGAATTCAGGGTAGTGCACATGCTCAGTAGCGAATCTTAGATGATTTTCGATGCTATATGCAGAATTATACGATTATTTTTGTTTTCGTCTTTGAATTCCACGATTTGAATGTCTTTGGAGACCAACGTTCTCAATTGCGGTAAGTGATGAAATAGCATCATCACATTTTTCCGGTTTAGTATCAGTCTGTCTTTTTCTTTCTCAATCCGCTCCAGTCGTAACAGATATTTCCCTGGTTTTTTGTCACTTTGAGGTTGCCGACTTGTGCCTTTTGCCGGGTGATACAACAGTCTTTGCGTCTGTCTGAGTTACCTCCCTCGTGGGTTTGTTGGGGCCAAAAATTATCTTTTGCATGGGTGAAGGGCCTTTATTTGTTTGTCATGGACTTGAATCGTGTTTTCTGGACTCAATGCTCCTCATCTCTGGTCTTCCATTCGCAGTTTCTTTATGCCTCGCAATGGCCGTTAGGAATCTTTTTGCCTCAAGCGTAAGAAATTCTTGCTCATCTTTCTTCGTATCCAAGTGACGAGCCACAAGCTCCAATTCGTTGCCTTCATGATTCTGAACAGCCACAATTAGAACTCTTTTGGCCTCTAATGTAATAAACTTGGTTGCAAGTTCTCCTGTGGATTGCAGGGTGCTGTCATCCTGTTTTCCGGGTTCAATTGTGACGCACCTCCGACCTCCAGATATAGGTTCACCATTAGCCAAGTGGTTGTTTATGGTCGCAGAGCTACCAGGCTGAGGGAGCATCTCATTTGGTTTTGCGTTATCCATCAGCCTTCCTTCGCTCAAAGGCAGGCTATGCACTATATGAAAAAAGTGCACTCGCAGGTGGGGGGGCCCTTTGTTCTGGTATCTATAGTCTCGCTCATTCCACAGGAGTCTCCTTCGCTGATTTCATATGTTGAGAAGTCTAGCAAATCCTCAGAAGTACTCTCATCGTCAGCAATGGTGATTTTTATTACCACGCTGTAGTTTTTCTTCTCAGCAGCTGCAGGACTCGTACTGTTATGAGTACCAGTGCTTGCTTTCTCTCCACCTGTTTTGTTGCAAGTTGTAGTTATGCTAAAGCCTTTATAGTTCCTTAAAAAGGATTGCACATTTGTTCTTTGTTGTGGTTTTCTTTTTTTCATGTTTTTCGCCTTCTTCTCTATTTGTGTTGCAAGAGTCTGCAGAGTCTTAACCCTTGGCATACAGCCAGTTTTCTCATAAGCAAAGAAAAAGGCACTTTCATTAACAGCAACGCGGCCCCGGTTCTCCAAATTTATGATATTCAGATGGCAGGGGGGCGGGTTAGAGGCTGATATTTCCCCTACTTCTTCAGCATTGGCAGAACCTCCCAAACCCGTAGTAATTTTCTTTCCATCCCTGACCCCGCCACCCAGCACATCCATTGTTGGGGTTGGCGTCAGCATTGCAAATACCGGCAAGCTACTGATTTGATAGTCATAAAAGATATCAGAGTTCACAGATGATATGGAAAGACAGGTCCATTCTGTAGAGCCACGACAATTTACCAAAGGTGTCACGCGGGGCTCACTCACGTCTCTGCCCCGGGCAGCCAGGAATCGCCGTTGTTGCCGTGTAAGCGGATGCGCTCCTCCATCTTCACTAGTGTGTGGGAGGTGTAAAGCTTCCTCATTTGCATCAAGCCCGGAAGTCCTGAGTTCCGGCAGGACCATAATGCCCGCAGTTTCAGGCTGCGATATTTGTTGTGCTGCCATGTGGCAAAGGTTCACACTGCACTCCCCAGCGCACCCCAGGCAACACAGCCAACACTACTGCGCACTCAGTGTCGCTCCGCAACGGAGGAAGGCGTTTTCAAGGGAGAATCCGACTTCCTTAGCACAAAGAGGTGGATGGGGCACAAATCCAGAAAGAGGTCAACACAGCCAACACTCCTGCGCACTCTGCGTCGCTCCACGACGGAGGCAGGGGTTTTCAAGGGAGAATCTGACTTCCTTAGCACAAAGAGGTGGATGGGGCACAAATCCAGCAACAGTTCTATGCTATTGCCAAATCCTAGTCCCAAATGGAGTTAGTGCACATCCTTGAACGACTAGTGGCACCCCTGGGATTCTTTGCCATGCCTAAGCTGGGCAAAAGTGTCCGAGAGTAGAGCCTTTATGAATTCCAACACGACCTAATGAATTCCCGGGCCCTCAAGGTACTCCCACACAGCTCACTCCTCTTGAGAAAGTGGGAGGTCAATGAAGGGTAAGCAAAGTGGTTATATCTAAGGAATATGAATGTATCTGAAAACAATTATGATGTTTTGCTCCTAATTATCTACTCCCTGCCTAAATTCATATTGCACAGTCAAAAGTGCTATGCCAGAAACTACCCAGTCCTGCATGGTTTGGCCCTATAATTCAGCGATAGAGTTGATTAAAGACCCGAATCCAATGTATTGCCTTTTTGATCAATTGGAAAAATGATAGATGATAACTATAATTCAGGAGAGCGATTCGATTTATCAATAACACTAAGAGGCCGATTCATGGAATAATTAGCGCGGCGCAAGTGGGCAAAAACGTGCGATTCGCAGTGGAATAGCGAAAATCGCAGTGCAATTGCGAAAATTGCACGAAAAGCAGCGCACGTCGATTCATGGAAGGCCGTGCGCGAGAAAACCAGCGGATGTGCGATAAAAAAGTGCGCGGCGCACGTTGGCGCACAGGCCATCTAACAGCGTGCGCCAGGTCACAGCGAAAATCGCACAGGCCACAGCGAAATTCGCACATAGCGCGGCGCACGCAACAAAAGTAGGCGGAACACGGGCGTAACACTCGGAATGGGGAACAACTTGCCAAAACGTGGGCGTCACGGGGGAAGTACAGGGCACAAGTGCGCGGAACGCCCACACGCTCGCCTACAACACGTATTCATGGAATAGAATAGGGGAAAAAAGCACACGCTCAAACCAGCGCACAGGCACAAACACGACCGCCACAAGAAAGCAGGCGGTAGCGTCTCTGCGGCTGTAAGAAATGTGCGCCAAAAGGTGCGCCAACAAATCGCACCTATATACTGCCATGATGAATGTCCCATACTGTGGCCCTCCAGGAAAAATGACGTGCAAAGGGGTACCCACAAACACGGACACCCGCTGACAAAAAATACGTGTGCGTGTATACCGGGGTGCGCGGGAAGTCTAACACGCAATTTCAGCAGGGTACGTGCATCACAGGGGTTCGCGTGAAGTTTCACACGCGATCGGGCCTGGGGGAGCGGGCTACGTGTATATCAGGGGTTCGCGTGAAGTTCCTCACGCGATCGGGCCTGGGGGAGCGGGCTACGTGTATTACAGGGGTTCGCGTGATGGGGGAGCGGGCTACGTGTATTACAGGGGTTCGCGTGAAGTTCCTCACGCGATCGGGCCTGGGGGAGCGGGCTACGTGTATTACAGGGGTTCGCGTGAAGTTCCTCACGCGATCGGGCCTGGGGGAGCGGGCTATGTGTATTACAGGGGTGCGCGGGAAGATCCAGGGGTGCGCGGGAAGTTCCACACGCGAATAGCCTGGGGGCGCGTGGGGTGCGCGGGAAGTTCCACACGCGAATAGCCTGGGCGCGTGTATTTCAGGGGTGCGCGGGAAGTTCCACACGCGAATAGCCTGGGCGCGTGTATTTCAGGGTTGCGCGGGAAGTTCCACACGCGAACAGCCTGGGCGCGTGTATTTCAGGGGTGCGCGGGAAGTTCCACACGCGAACAGCCTGGGCGCGTGTATTTCAGGGGTGCGCGGGAAGTTCCACACGCGAACAGCCTGGGCGCGTGTATTTCAGGGGTGCGCGGGAAGTTCCACACTCGAACAGCCTAGGCGCGTGTATTTCAGGGGTGCGGGGGAAGTTCCACACGCGAACAGCCTGGGCGCGTGTATTTCAGGGGTGCGCGGGAAGTTCCACACGCGAACAGCCTGGGCGCGTGTATTTCAGGGGTGCGCGGGAAGTTCCACACGCGAATAGCCTGGGCGCGTGTATTTCAGGGGTGCGCGGGAAGTTCCACACGCGAATAGCCTAGGCGCGTGTATTTCAGGGGTGCGGGGGAAGTTCCACACGCGAATAGGCTGGGGGCGCGTGTATGTCAGGGGTGCACGGGAAGTTCCACACGCGAATAGCCTGGGCGCGTGTATTTCAGGGGTGCGCGGGAAGTTCCACACGCGAATAGCCTGGGCGCGTGTATTTCAGGGGTGCGCGGGAAGTTCCACACGCGAATAGCCTGGGCGTGTGTATTCCAGGGGTGCGCGGGAAGTTCCACACGCGAATAGCCTGGGCGCGTGTATATCAGGGGTGCGCGGGAAGTTCCACATGTACACCCTCCACGGCCCCTGCAGGCAGCCCACACCACAGGGGACTACCCTGCATCCCTGGTCATGTCCCGCAGGCAGCCCACCCACCATGGGCATGCCCCCCAGCAAAGGCACATGTCTCCTTGAACTAATGAACACCAACTCATGTCCCCTTGCACCCCCACCCCCCAGCACTGTGGGGCACCTGCCAGCAGGCCCCCACCCATGTCCAACTCATGTCCCCCACCACCCCCACCCCCCAGCACTGTGGGGCACCTGCCAGCAGGCCCCCACCCATGTCCAACTCATGTCTCCCACCACCCCCACCCCCCAGCCACCAGGGTCAGCCTCCACCAGGCCCCCACTCATGTCTCCCACCACCCCCACCCCCCAGCCACCAGGGTCAGCCTCCACCAGGCCCCCACTCATGTCTCCCACCACCCCCACCCCCCAGCCACCAGGGGCACCCTCCACCAGGCCCCCACTCATGTCTACCACCACCCCCACCCCCCAGCCACCAGGGTCAGCCTCCACCAGGCCCCCACTCATGTCTCCCACCACCCCCACCCCCCAGCCACCAGGGGCACCCTCCACCAGGCCCCCACTCATGTCACCCACCACCCTCACACCCCAGCAGTGCAGGGTCACCCTCCACCAGGCCCCCACTCATGTCACCCACCACCCCCACACCCCAGCAGTGCAGGGTCACCCTCCACCAGGCCCCCACTCATGTCTACCACCACCCCCACCCCCCAGCCACCAGGGTCAGCCTCCACCAGGCCCCCACTCATGTCACCCACCACCCCCACACCCCAGCAGTGCAGGGTCACCCTCCACCAGGCCCCCACTCATGTCACCCACCACCCCCACACCCCAGCAGTGCAGGGTCATCCTCCACCAGGCCCCCACTCATGTCACCCACCACCCCCACACCCCAGCAGTGCAGGGTCATCTTCCACCAGGCCCCCACTCATGTCACCCACCACCCCCACACCCCAGCAGTGCAGGGTCACCCTCCACCAGGCCCCCACTCATGTCACCCACCACCCCCACACCCCAGCAGTGCAGGGTCATCCTCCACCAGGCCCCCACTCATGCCACCCACCACCCCCACACCCCAGCAGTGCAGGGTCACCCTCCACCAGGCCCCCACTCATGTCACCCACCACCCCCACACCCCAGCAGTGCAGGGTCACCCTCCACCAGGCCCCCACTCATGTCACCCACCACCCCCACACCCCAGCAGTGCAGGGTCATCCTCCACCAGGCCCCCACTCATGTCTACCACCACCCCCACCCCCCCAGCACTGTGGGGCACCTGCCAGCAGGCCCCCACCCATGTCCAATCCATGCCCCGCTGCACCTGGGTCCCAACATTCCCCAATCATGTCCGTAATGCCCATCCTCCCCTGCCAAAAGGCCCAACCAACTATCACATCCACCCACATATCAAAGGCAATTACATGTTACACCCCCAATTTAAATAATGCAATTTAACACATGTCTGTCACACACAATGGCTGCAAGTGAATGACAAAACACCCAACATGACATGCCTGAAAGCAATGAGATGATACGACACATTGAAGATTAAAAAAATAATATGTATTTAACAGCAAGTAGAATGGAAATGAAATAAGAAAAAACACAAAGCAAATCAAACTAAACAAGATGAATGTCCAAGAAAATAATCTGAAAAAATAAAATAAGCCAATGAAGAAGATCATCCTGGGTCCATGAGCCCTACCAAATTAAACCTAACTGACTACTAACTAAAAAGTGAATTATATACAAAAAAGTGGTGCATTGTCCAATCGCAACCAAAAAAAAATCAAAAAAACAAAGGAAACCTAACCCTAACTATACAACTATATACAAAGGCAGCGGGCTATTTGGACGGCTCACTGGTTGTTGTCATGGGACAGGGCATCATCGAACTCCTGGTCAATGGCTTGGAGGCGGGCATGTTCCCTGGCCCCGAGGTCCCGCAGGGATAACGCAGTGTCAAGCTCAAACTCCCTGCGAAGACCCTCGAGACACTCAGCCCGCCTCAGCGCCCTCCGCATGGAGTCCTCCGCCCTGACCATCGTGAGCCGTTCCTCCTCTGCCCGCTGCCGCTCCGCACCTATCCGCTGGCACAACCTCTCCCACACGGAAGCCACTCCCATTCCAGGGTTCTCCTGCCCTCCGGCCGATGCCTGCACCCCTGATGTTGATGGCCCCGAGCCATGATGCCTCCCACGTTGAGCCTGCTGCTGCCTCCGACGCAACTGCCTGTGCCAGCACGACGGCATCCAGGCTGATGGAAACCACCGACGCCGTCGTGCACGTGCCCTGCCCGATGATGCCGTCACATCCTCCATCTGCTGGGGTCCAGTTGCTCTGGTGCCCACCCCTGCTGGATCTCTGACTCCCGACTGTGGCAGGGATGGGATCCCCACCGAGCTGGCTGCATTGGTCGGGGCAGGTCCACAGGGGGCCCTGGTGGCATCTGGGCTGGAAGACGGCAAGGAGAACGACTGGTGGATAGCCTGCACAGAGGAGGAGAGGGCCGCCACATTGGCCAACACATGCAGGAAACCCCCGAACATGGCCGATCCCAATTGGGCCACGTCGGCACGGTGCACTTCGTGATGACGTGCGTGCTCCTCCCGGGAAGCACGCACAGCATCACGAATCACAGCCGTGCGCATCGCGACCCCAATCAGGACCTTCTCCGCACGGCCAGGGGTTCCCACGTCCGCAGGTGGAGGGGAGTCAGGTGACATGGACATCCCCTCTACCTGCGGACAGGCCTGGGACGGAGCATCCCTGCTGGTGCATGGTGGTGCACTCACAGGGTCAGGGACAGCGACATGCACAGGCCCCTCCACGGTGACCTGTGCTGCCTCCTGCCCCTGGCCCTGGACTGCACCACTTGCACCAGCAGGGATGCCCCCACCAGGCCCCATGTGTGCCCCAGTGGCGGCCTCCTCCTCCTCTGTGCAAACCACCAACCTGGATGGCTCCTCACCGTCTCCCACCATAGCAGGCCCCTGTGGGGGCTCACCCACCCCTTCCGCTGCAGCCGTGGGGGCATCCCCGCCGCCTTGCTCCACAGCGCCGTCTCCGCCCTCTTCTTCACTAGCCGCTGCGTAGAGGGAGACAAAGAACACAAACATCAGGGCACTGTACAATGGTCCCCTAGACAGGAAGCAATAGCAGATGAGCACCACTGTCAAAGTACACTTCCATCATGTCCCTCCACAACACATGGGTCAGTCCAGGCAAAACACACACAGTAACAGGCATGGTGCATGCCATGGACATTTCCATGCATGTCCAATGGACTCTTGAAACATTCAATGATATGTAACTCACATGCATCATGGCTCATGCCCATCACATGCACACACTTCACCTCAGTCACATCCATCTGGCCCCAAACACACCAAACACAGCGGATACAAGGGTAATTTGGCTGCTTTACTGAATCTCTGCATTGTCACACACATGTGTCATGCATCCATGGCATGCACAAGTCACAGACACGCAGGTCAGGCACACAGACATGGCTACCATATATGTACCTGGCATCAGCACCCATCCCTCACCCCCACCCATGTCCAGGTACAGAGACTGGCATGCTCTCATGTTCAAAATCTGAATAGGGCTCCCCATGCGGCATTTCAACACATGCAACAACCATGTGCATCACACATCACTGGTCGCACATGCATTACCATGATGTCCCTGCACACATACATGCATACATGGCCTATGGCACACATACAGGCAAGTATCATAGAACCAGCACACCGCAACATGCCCTGTCTCACACAGTAATGCATGGACACTTACCGCTCAACTCCAGACAGGCCTCCCTCTCAAGGATCTGGCCGTGGAGCGCTGGGCGTACGCGTTCCAGGACCCTCATCTGGATGGAACTCATGCGGCCCCGGCCCCCCTCCACGAGGCGCCGGGCCTTCACAAGGGTCCTGGACCTCAAGTCCTCCCAGCGCTTCTTGATCTTCAGGACGTCGCGGGTTGCCACCCCCTCCGCGTTGATGGCAACCACACAGTCGGCCCAGATCCTCTGCCGTCCTTCCTTGCTGGCGCGGGACGATCCAAAGAGGGCATCATACTGCCCCAGGACATGCTCCACCAGGACACCAACTTCGGTGACAGTGAAGCTGGTGCCCCTCTGCCCCTCTGGCCTGGGGTTGCCACTGGTGCCAGATGTGGAAGTGCCCGACATGGCAACCCCAGAGGCAGGTGTGGGTGGGCAACTGGGTCCTGGGGCTGGGCTGTGGAGCGATGTAATCCCAGTCGGGAGTCTTCAGTTCCAGCAGGGGTGGACACAGCAACTGGACCCCTGCAGATGGCTGATGTGCAGGCACCAAATGGCAGGGCACGGTGGCAGCAGGCAGGCAGGCAGGCAGGCAGCAGCAGATGGCACGTGGGAGGCTGCTCGGGGCACTGGGGGGCAGTAACTCGGCCTTCTGGGCAGGAGCGTGGGCTTCCGTGTGTTTTCGCGTGGCCAGCTTGATACGGAGTGATTTGGCACGTGAATATCCTGCACGTCAGCGTGAAATCCGAGGAAAGGCCCTTAGCGCGTAAGCGCGTCAGCACGCATACGCGATTCTTTTGGACCAGAGTCCCTCAGCGCGTAAGCGCGTCTGTGACGTGACCCGCACGGGTGTTCCCCACTCAGCACGTGATGACGGGGCACACGTGGAGATACTGCACGTCAGAGTGTCATCGCGTGTAATTGGACAAAAGTGCGCGTACACGCGATTGGCCTATGTACGTGTATTTAATGGGTGCGCGGCCACTTACACACGCAAGTACGTCAGCAAACCTGTATCCCGTGGTGCGTGTGAATTTCCACACGCTATTGGACTGGGAACTGGATTCCAGGGGTGCGCGGGTCACACGCTGTATCCCGTGGTGCGTGTGAATTACCACACGCTATTGGACTGGGAACTGGATTCCAGGGGTGCGCGGGTCACACGCTGTATCCCGTGGTGCGTGTGAATTTCCACACGCTATTGGACTGGGAACTGGATTCCAGGGGTGCGCGGGTCACACGCTGTATCCCGTGGTGCGTGTGAATTTCCACACGCTATTGGACTGGGAACTGGATTCCAGGGGTGCGCGGGTCACACGCTGTATCCCGTGGTGCGTGTGAATTTCCACACGCTATTGGACTGGGAACTGGATTCCAGGGGTGCGCGGGTCACACGCTCGCCTAGAACACGCGCAAAGCATAAAATTGCGGACTTTAACAATAACAAGCTCAGACGACTGGATGAACATACCGTTCCTAGCAGCAGTGGCAGTGGGCTACCAAAGGAGGAGGAGGAGGATAGTCAGGGCCAGAATATTCACACCCAGAACCAGCCTTTTCGGGATGCCTGATGACCAGGTGTATGGGAGGTACAGGTTTCCACCACACATCATACTGGACCTGGTGACTGAGTGGGAGGATGACCTCACATCACCCACCCTGTGCTCCCAAGCACTCAGCCCCCTGGAGAAGGTCCTCAATGTACTGCACTTCTTAGCCACTGGATCATTTCAGCGGACAAGTGCCATAGTGGGTGGGGTGTCACAGGCCACCCAGTCACGCTGCCTACACCAGGTCTTGAACATCATGACTGCACGCCCATCAGTCCGCAGGCACATATACCTGCCCAGAACACCTGCAGAAAGGCATGCTGCCGCCCTGGATTTTTACGCAGTGGAACGATTCCCCAAAGTGCTAGGTGCCATCGACTGCACCCATGTGGCTCTACGTCCCCCCAGGGCACCTGAGCACATCTATAGGAACCGCAAGCACTGGCATTCCATCAACGTGCAGGTAGCATGTAATGCCAAGGGAATCAGCACATCAGTATATGCCAACTATCCCGGCTCCACCCACGACAGCTTCATTTACCGAATGTCCACCCTAAGCCGGGACCTAGAAGCTGGGCGGCATGGCGATACATGGCTGCTTGGTGAGTATGTATGCCACTGCACATGCATGCATGTTGGATACTGAGCAAGGTCACAACCTCACCAATGATACCAATCCCCACCTCCACAGGGGACAGTGCCTACCCTCTCAGCCCCCACATGATGACGCCAATTCGGAACCCCACGACGCCACCCCAGGTAAGATATAACACAGCCCACATTACAACCAGGGGCATAGTGGAGCGCACATTCGGAGTGCTAAAGTCACGCTTTCGCTCCCTTGACCGTTCTGGCGGGCAGCTGTTATACGCTCCCCCAGTAGTGTGCAGGATCATAGTGGCAGCATGTGTCCTGCCCAACGTTGCAACACGCCGGGGCCTGGCCGTGGACATGGTGGTGGCCCCACATCCCCAACCACATGCACAGCCGCTGCGCATGGGAGGGGAAAGGGCACGGGGGGAGGCAGCCCGTACACAGCTAGTGGCTAATTACTTCACATAGAAATCACACCCCTGTGGAGTGCACACTGCCCTGGCACATTCCATCTGACAATCAATGATGACTCAACCTGACACTGATCCTGAATGTCTGGAGAATGAACCGGGAATACCATGTCAGCCTGAGATTGTTCACCTGGAAGTGTCACAATGTGTGCATCCCTACCCACACAGACACCACCAATGCAGTTTTGTGAAGTTACACATTGAAGCAGCTAAAATGAATACCCACTTGCAAAATGCAACAAGAGGACAGTGCCATGTCAGCCAACCCAACCCCAGCACTGGCATACGACACACCGTGCCATGTCATGCTAATTGCAGGTAAACAAAGTAATCCCCACAACATGACATCACTCTCACTATGTACAGTGGCACTATTAGAAACCTGCAACACCTGAAATGCTCACAGCAATGCCGGACCAACAACATACTTGAGCACGTAGTACCATTAACATGACATCACAAATGTTACATATTAGTAGTCTCACCACCTGGAAATGCCTGCACTCCCACCACTACCAACTGTGCAGTGTTGTCGCCATGTAGAGTTGTAGGTGCACTGCTGCCAACATGGTCCCCATCTCCAGACTAGAGGTCCTTGTGTGGACTTGAGGAAGGGACCTGCAAATTGGGAGGTAGACACAGAAGAAGAGTTACACATCAATGCAACATGCAGTGTACAACACAACAGCAATATGCACTATGAATGTATACACAGTATTGACTACAGACTGGCCACACAGCTCATGGGAGTCCAACGTCACTGTGTAATTCACTGTCACTTGGGCACACCCTTTGCAAGCCCATGGAAACGGGAAGCAGGAGGGGTGTGTGTGACTCAAACCCAAGCATCTGAACCAAATACATTACAAGCCTGCATGTGCCCAGCCACAATGCAGCGTATGCCCACAGGAACCACGGAAGCCAACAGATCGAAGCCAACAGATCGAAGCCAACAGATCGAAGCCAACAGATCGTCCCAAAAAAATTGGGAATAAAAGAAATCAAAATAAAAATAAAAATAAGAAACAATCAAAAATGGCCATTGATGGGCCCGGGGGGGTTGGGGAGGCCACCCAGGAGGTCCGAGGACAGGATGCACACCAGAACCCACCTGCGTGGATCCTGGGAAGATAAAACACCTCCATGGGCTCATGGCCCACACGGCTACCCTATTGTGGGAGTATCACTGCTGTCGCTATTATCACCCTGTGCAGCTGCATCCGGAGGTGGTTGCACTATGGGAGGCAGCCCACGCAAGGCCCTAGTCTGCTCCTCCATGGCTGCAAGCATGCGGGTGTGGTAGGTCTGGTTCTGGAGGATGAGTGTGCGGAGGTCCCCATGCAACAACTCACGGGATGCCCGGACCTCTGCCCTCGTTGCCTGCATCTCAGCTGAGAGCGTACGGGTGAGACGCTCCAGCTGCTGTTCTGTCCTTTGGTGTGTTGAAGCCTCAAGCTCAACAAGAGTCGTCCTGAGGTGTAGGAGCTCCTGCCTCAGGGCTTCCCTGTGGCCCTGGGACTCAATGGAGATGGCCTCCTGCAGAGTCGCCAGTGCCACCCGCCTGTCCCTGTTGGACCCCAACATGTCCTCCCTGTGTGACTGGCAGATGGAGTCGGTTGCCTGCTCTAGTCGCTCCATCTGCCTTTCTGGGGGGACAATGGAAGTGGCCACCCTATCCATGGCCTGAGCCATCATCTCGGATGATGCAGCCTGTTGGGTAGCCATACCGTAAATGGATTGCTCCCATGCGGTATTGCCGGGTGGCGTACGGCCACCACGTCGGCGGGCACCACACCTGTCTGGGGCAAGGCGAACTGCGCCTTGCTGTGCTGGCACTGCCTGAGGCTGCAGGACTGCATTCCCCCTCTGATCTGCTGGCCCAGGAACAGGATCAGATGTCGCGGAGTGTGACCCTGCATCCGTAACCACCGAAGGCGTAGCTGCCAACACTGACATCCCCATGGAGGGTACTGACCCTGGTGCAGGTGGGTGAGACAGAACAGAATCCCTCCCTGGAACACTCACCTGCGACGGCACGTAGGTCTCATCCAAATCAACACCTGAGTACAGCTCGGGGGAGGTGCAGCCAGAGACACCCCTTGAGAGCAGGACCTGCAGCACTTGTGGGTTCTCCCCCACCACCACACCACGTCCCTCACTGGTGGTTGGTCGGCCCTGGGACACCTCCTGGGTCTGCGCCATCTCCACAACCCCAGCAGTATCAGGTGCGTCTTCCCCTGCAAAGACATGTAAACAAAGAAATGGAAACAGGCATTAGCACCATGGCACACATTGAGGGCTGAGAAGCAAGAGAACCAGTACTTGATTGACACATGTCCCACATGACTAAAACCCTCCCATGCATGCACCCTCACTGCGTATGAAGTGCAGGCAAATGGCACACACTGATGACACCAAGATGGATGATGAACACATTTTCTGCATGCTGCCTGGCAGTGGCATCACACATTGGCCTGTGATTGGCAGGTGAAACACACATGCCATCACACAGATGGCATGTACCATTGCTATTGAGTGAAGATGGAGAGGAGGGCAGCACCTATTCATTCAGTCCAGTTCCCGCATGTAATAGCTTTTCTAATTCTAACAGGTCAGATTTTTCACCTGGAGCTGCCAGTCTGAAATGGTCAAATTGCACAGGGACATGTGTGTACAAATGATATCCAGGTAACAAAGTCACTCCACTTTACCATAGCCATGTCAGACATGTGACTAGTGGACAGCGACATGCCTAGTGAAAGTGGTGGAATGCAAACAAACTGACTGAATGAACAGTGAAAAAGAAGCAAATATGTTGTGTCAAGGTGACACTCCAAGGGCAACTGGTGTGCAGTTGTGCTAGATGTCTACTGTTGGCAGAAGGGATACTGCTATGGCCAAATGCAGCTGCGCAGGAAGGATTGCATGAAGCACATGGCTGACCCATACGACTCAGGTGCACACACTCTCACCTGGCACCCGAACAGAAGCCCTCACACACACACCATGCACATGGATGACACACACATGCATGT
The DNA here is from genome assembly GCF_040938575.1 of Ambystoma mexicanum. NCBI lineage: Eukaryota > Metazoa > Chordata > Amphibia > Caudata > Ambystomatidae > Ambystoma > Ambystoma mexicanum. The sequence continues at coordinate 432,102,433 of NC_090927.1, read as the reverse complement.
GCACTCACCGGACAATGCCTCGTAATCAGCCAGATCTCCCACGCCTTGGATCTGTTCCTCCGTGACGTAGGTCCCAGCGACTGACTCATGTGGAGTGAGTTCCATGTCTACTACTGGAGACCCACCTCCAGTCACTAGAGTTGCGGCATGACTTGAGGCCAGCTTACTCTTTGCCCTGCGCTTTAGGTCATTCCAGCGCTTATAGCAATCATTGGCTGTGCGCCTCACGATTCCAAGGGCACTTACGATGTCCGCAACGGTCTGCCAGTGTGCCTGGCGTTGTGCAGGTGTGGTCTTGGATCCTGCAACAATGACCATCTCGTTGTCATGTCCGGACACATACTCGACAAGTGCATTCAGTTCGTCATCCGTGAAGCTGGGCTTCCTGGACGGGCCGGACTGTGTAGCCGTGTCTGGGGCATCAGCCTGTGCCGGACGAGCACTCTTCCTCTTCCGCTTGGAAGGTGGTGGTGATCCTGAGTGTCCTGCGCCGCTCTGGACACTAGGGGCAGGAGCCCTGGTGGACTCTGTATCAGGAGTGTGGGATTGCACACTCAGCATGGGAGTTGGTGCAGGCATTGGCTCTAGTGTGATGGTGTCAGGGGGAATGTCAGCAGCATGGACTAGGACCGACACTGTCCTGGCTGGGTGTGTGAGGGCTGGGGTGGATGGAGCCGCAGCTGCCCCTGCAGCCTCTCCGCCCTGCCTCCTTGGTGCAGCAGATGACCTTGCTGCCCCAGTTCCACGTGGCATGATGGCATCAACGTGCACCAGCGCACGTGTCGTAGCCCTGCTGACCTGGAAGTCAGCCATGGAGTCAGCCAGGTCTGGTGCCACAATGGGCTGGTCCAACAAGGGCTGAGCATGGATGGTGTCAGCCACTTCAGCCTCAACGGGAGGGGGGCAGGGGGGGAGGGGCGGGGATGATGGGTGCCCTTGACTGGTCCTCCACACATGGGGGGACAGGCTCACCCTGCAAGTTACGACCACGTCCCCTACCGGATCCACCACGGCCACCACTTGTGGCTCTTCCACCTTTGCCACCCTTACGGAATCCTCGCCTCCCAGCCATGGCACTGATATTAATGTGCGTATGGGAGTGGCTGTAGACAATTGTCCTGGGCAATTGGGGGTCAAAGGGGTTGGGTACCAGATGGTAATTGTACCCTAGTGCTCTAGCACGGCTGATTGTAACCCCTGGGGAAAGATGACGGGTCACGCAACGCACAGGAGGCCCAAAAAAGGGAGATGACGTGCACGCAACCCCTCCTAGACCACGTGTGCAGAAAGAAAAACCTGCACTACGCTGTGGCACCCAGTAACACAAGAATGAACGTATGCGTGTCACACGCAGCCTAGAATGACCTCTGAAGGGGTAGGCTACACACGGGGCAAGCACAGAAGTTGGATACGTGCGTGACTCACCGTCTGCCAGGTAAAAGAGCGTGAAAAATGAGCGCGTTTGGCTGGCTAAACCCCCGCCAAAAGAAGATGTGTACGCTGTCTGAGAAGACAGGACAACAGTAGAAGGGGACACTGTTTGAGGGAACAGGCCCAGGTAAACCAGTAAAAGAGAAAAAAGAGAAAAAGCTGTCAGAGGTAACAGGGAATACGAACTGGAAACGCCGTGAAGTAAATCGCGTGTGAAATGACAAGAAGTACAGAATTCACCCACTCGCTCTCCACGAAAAGCACGTACAAGGAAATGGTGTTCTGCATGTACCTTATATACTGGCCCACACGTACAGCGTCACTTACGCGGCGTGTACGTTCACCAATCACACGCTTTGTCACTCCTGCGTGTAGATCCATTTTCACCAATCACACGCTTTGTCACTTCTGCGTGTAGATCCATTTTCACCAATCACACGCTTTGTCACTTCTGCGTGTAGATCCATTTTCACCAATCACACGCTTTGACACTGGGACGTGTCACGCAACAATTTCCTGCACGTGCAGGTGACTATAGGCGCGCATATGCTGTTGACGGGTTTACGCGCTAAGGGCCTTTGCTGACGTGTGGGATTTCACTCCCTATCAGGCTGTCCACGCGTTCACACACGAGAGACCACGCTCCTGGCCAAGAGGCCAAATTACTGCCCCCCAGAGCCCTGAGCACGCTCCCACCTGCTGCTGCCTGACTGCCTGCTGGCCACGTGCCCCACAGTGCTGGTGGGTGGGGGTGTTGGGAGACATGGGTGGGGGCCTGGTGGAGGGTGCCGCTGCACTGGTGGGGGTGGTGGGAGACATGGGTGGGGGCCTGGTGGAGGCTGCCCCTGGTGGCGGGGGGGGTGGTGGGAGACATGGGTGGGGGCCTGGTGGAGGTTGCCCCTGGTGGCGGGGGGGTGGGGGTGGTGGGAGACATGGGTGGGGGCCTGGTGGAGGCTGCCCCTGGTGGCGGGAGGGTGGGGGTGGTGGGAGACATGGGTGGGGGCCTGGTGGAGGCTGCCCCTGGTGGCGGGAGGGTGGGGGTGGTGGGAGACATGGGTGGGGGCCTGGTGGAGGCTGCCCCTGCACTGCTGGGGGTTGGGGGTGGTGGGAGGCATGGGTGGGGGCCTGGTGGAGGCTGCCCCTGGTGGCAGGGGGGGTGGGAGTGGTGGGAGACATGGGTGGGGGCCTGGTGGAGGCTGCCCCTGGTGGCGGGGGGGTGGGAGTGGTGGGAGACATGGGTGGGGGCCTGGTGGAGGCTGCCCCTGCACTGCTGGGGGTTGGGGGTGGTGGGAGGCATGGGTGGGGGCCTGGTGGAGGTTGCCCCTGCACTGCTGGGGGGTGGGGGTGCAGGGGGACATGAGCAGGTGTGCAGGGTAGTCCCCTGTTTTGTAGGCTGCCTGCAGGGGCCGTGGAGGGTGTACAGGGAACACCTGTGAGGACCCACCCAGCCTAATCGCGTGTGACTTCCCACGCACCCCTGTAATACACGTACCCAGCCAAATCGCGTGTGATGATTCCCACGCACCCCTGTAATACACGTACCCAGCCAAATCGCGTGTGATAATTCCTGCGCACCCCTGTAATACACGTACCCAGCCGAATCGCGTGTAAAACTTCACGTGTACCCCTGTAATACACGTACACAGCCAAATCGCATGTGATAATTCCCGCGTACCCCTGTGATACACGTGCCCTGGCTAATCGCGTGTGAAACTTCCCGCCTACCCCTGTAATACACGTACCCTGGGCAATCTCGTGTTCAACTTCCTGCGTACCCCTGTAATACACGTACCCTGGCTAATCGCATGTAAAACTTCCCGCATACCCCTGTAATACACGTACCCTGGCCAATCGCGTGTTTAACTTCCCGCGTACCCCTGTAATAAACGTACCCTGGCTAATCGCGTGTTAAACTTCCCGCATACCCCTGTAATACACGTACCCTGGCTAATCGCATGTTAAACTTCCCGCATACCCCTGTAATACACGTACCCTGGCCAATCGCGTGTTAAACTTCCCGCGTACCCCTGTAATACACGTACCCTGGCTAATCGCGTGTATAACTTCACGCGTACCCCTGATATGCACGTTACCCGCTTTGCGTTCCTTGTTTGGCAGCCCTGTAAACTGGTCCAGGGTTAGCGCAGCCCTTTGCGATGATTTAGCGATTTTGATGGCTTTTCCTTGCGCGAGGGCGTTCTTGGGGGCGTTACTGGCGCTGCTGCAGGGTCGCTGCGATACTCTGCGCCACGGCTGGTTTGGGAGCCTAAAATCCATGAATACGCTGTGCGCGGAAATTGGTTTTAGCGCACGTGCCTGGCGCAGTCAATCGCACGCGGACACTCTGCGCCAGCCGCTTGCGACACTTTTCTGCGAAATTCTATGAATTACCCTGTATATATGTTTGCCATTAGAGAACCCAAAAATAAATTATGGTAATTGGTTTGGTCATTTCTTAATTGGTGACACATAAACATTTGAAATTGATGCGCGAAAGAAACCGAATGTAGTGAGGGAACCGAAACAAACCATCCATGGAAGTTTTCTGGGTGGAGGGTTATCCCCAGAGAAAATATTTAAAATAATGGGTTACATATGTGCATTTTTCAACATTCTTCCAATTAAAAATTGTGTAAAAAGACCCACAGATGCCAATCAGTTCTGTAGCTTAAGACCTGAAAATATCCAATAGATGCCAAATCACAAATAGTTCAGAGGAGCAATTTACAATTCATTTTCCTGATGCTTTTTGCGCATACAGATTAATTTTCGGAATCTGTGCGACTCCATAGGTATTTGTGCTTGATTTACCATGAGACGCACTTCCATGCAGTAAATCTGCCAATTAATGGAGGTATAGGATTCATCTCCAGCTTTCTACTTGAGATGAATCCTCCTTTTTTTTCCAAACACAGATTTCAAACGAATGTTAAAAGTGGCGGTAGTTCCATTACTGGCAAAACAGTGACGGTGACAGAATTAACCCCACTTTTATCACACGGACAAATTCGGGATGAGGGCATTGTTTTGGCTTTGCTGTAATGCCAGTAAAATGTTCCATGCTTTTATAAGAGAACATGTGCATAGTGGTTGTGGCACCAATGTAGAACAATAGGCCCAGATAAAAACATGTATTTTGGCTTTGCCATAACGCTGTTAAAGCAAGCCATGCCAATGTAAGAAAGGATGGTGTGACACCGGCAACAGATGGTCGTACTGGCTGGCTCTACCGATGTATGTCCCCCTCCCCATGCACCCACCTCTTCATCTCCCCACAGCCCACCCACACACGCACCCACACTGTGGCTATACTAGTCCTCCTCAGACAGTCTAACTGCAACTGTGACCTTGGTCCACAAACTCACACAAACACATTGCATACACATGTACACGCTTAGGGAATCCCTCACATGAATGCATAAACATATACAAATCCCCCCCACACACACATGTTATTTTGTTTACCACACATACCTGCTCTCACCCACAGACCACGGCCACCACATGGTGAGCCAGAAGACCTGCCCCTCATGGTTAGTGTACGTGTGGATGCATGCTATTGGCCGGTGGAGCCGGATTTCCAAAAAAGCCACCGCCCACTTAATACTGTAGTTTGTGTTTTCTGTGTAGAGAGCAATGTTTCTGCTGGAAATAAAATATCCCCATAGCGTGCAGTGCAGCCTTAGCAGACCTCGGGCCTCATTACGACCCAGGCGGTAAGTTACCGCCTGGGCCGTGACTTTACCACCATGGCGTAAACTACGTTTACGCCATGGTGGTTGGCAGACTTACCGCCCCATTCCGACCTTGGTGGGGCGGTAAGTCCCCAATCCCCATTTACCCTTCCCCATTCCCATTTTTGCCCCATAGGGCATAATGGGAGTGGGAAAGGCGTTAATTACGCCACCGTAAATTACGGTGGCGTAATTAACTCCATGGTCCCTTAGTGCCATGGATTTTAACACCCGCTAAAAGCGGGTGTTAAAACCTCCATGGCGCTAAGGGACCTCGTAATCAGGCGGTAAGTGTCGGCGCTGTTAACGCTGCCGTTAACCCCTTACCGCCTGGGTCGTAATGAGGCCCCTGGTGTTGTTTACAAAGTCACTGCTCCTCTCTGCCACTGAAATTAGGAGGCAGGCAGGAGCAGCAACTCTGTCAGCAACACCAGGCTAGCTGAGATATGCTCAACTAATTAGAAGGGGGGCAGCGTCCTCGTGCCCCAGCACACCGGCCACCACTGTTTATAAAGATCAATTCGGACCGCATCAGGGCTTAACCTTTCATGCTCCTTTGAGAGTCTAAGGATCTTAAGATATCCAAAATAGTAAACTCAATCCAGGAAGGTCTTAACATGGGTATTGAAGCACCATTCATCCTATTATGTTACGTAATAGGGTATTTGTATAGCGCCTACTGCCAGTAGTATGGCCTCAAAGCGCTGTGGCAATGAACGCATTTTGGAAGATTGTAGTCAGAGATGTGAGAGGTAAAGGGATTTCTAAAATTCATGTGTGCATTTTTAGCCAGCACGCCGGCGGGCAGGGAGTGGCTACGACCCTAGCAGAAACCCATATCTATCAGGTGAGAGAATGGGTGCCATGACAAATTGTTATCAGAGAGTCAGGCCGCATAGATACATAACAAGGCTAGGAGAAATTACTCCCTTCCCCTGGCGTCTTTAGTACAATTTCCAGTTCGGGACCAGGATAACGGTTCCCTTCTCCTGGTATTGTTTGGCACAGTTTATAGCAAGGCCAGGGGGAATGACTGACTTCCCCTGGTGTCTTTAGAGTATATTTCAAGGGCTTTAGCCCATTCTCCAGGAGAATGACTCCCTTCTGCAGTCTCATAAGTACTCTCTCACAATCTTCAGCTTGATGTACAGTATGCCACTCTGTTTTGGTATTATCAAAGTCCCAAACTTTCTTTGTTGGTCACTGGGCTTAGTGTCACCAATGCACAAGGAAGTTCTCCTTGCTTGCTCAGCTCCCTTTTGTTGGGGTCCCAGACCCTTCTCTGGTGGTCAGTGGACTTATAACTGCCTCTGCGATGAGGAAGTTCCCTTGGATGCTTGGTTTACACTGGTTAGGGTTTCTGACCCATCTCTGGTGGTCAGTGGGGTTATTGTCACCACTGTGATGAGGAAGCTCTCCTCGGATGCAGGGTTTACAATGGTTAGGGTCCCCAACCCTTCTATCTTCCACTCCTGTGTCTCCACTGGACCTCTCACACCTCCCATTACCTTTTGAGGGATTTTGGCATGCCACCAGGACTTCCTGGGACTGTGGTTCTTCTCTCCAATTCACTGGGACTCTCTTTCTGGTTTCGACAGCATCGTGGCGGGTCTGTGCTCTGGTAAGCTGCACAGCTCTTCTCTCCTGCTTCGCATTCAGGTCTGCTTCAACAGGACCCATTGAAAACTCCTTCCGCGCTTTGCCAGCAACCTCCACTCTTTTCCGACTATGGTCTGTCTACAACGTCTGAAACTACTGCCGGTTTCTGCACCTGTTGCCTCTCCCATCTAGATTTCACAGGTTTGTTAGTCCATCGTTTATATTTAAACAATGTTGCCAGTCCCGCCTTGGTGGATTGTAAAAGTTCTTTGCTTCTGTTGATAACTTAATCCTCATTCTTTCTCAGGGCCACCTCATACCAGTACTAGCCTAGTTAATGACCTTCTTGTATCCTGTGCTCTTCTTCATCCTAGAACCTTTGGCTTTGTCTTTATCCCCTGTGTTACAACAATACTTAGGTTTATTTTCAATAAGTTGGTTTTGAACAGTGGCAAGGGCTAGGGAATATTGGGGAGTGAGAACACTCAATGGGATGCATCCCAGGTGATCCCCCTCGTCGCCAGAGGGGTAGTCCCTCCCCATGATGTCATTCTCACTAACCCACCCCTAGGGGGACTATTGGGTAGTGACCGCACCTTACTAGCCTCATTGAAAAGGGCTTCCCTTGGGGAGAAGTGATGATACCTTGTGAACCATCACACCACCTAACCCCACATTTCAGTGGATCATATTAGCTTTATAGTCATCACATTTAGGCATCACAACACAATCTAGCTGGAGTTAGGGGTCTGCAAACCTTGTTAAATGACCTCAGAGTAATCAGGCCTTTAACTCGATCTTCAGGGCCCATAACTCCTAGTATGTCTTTCAGGCTAGGTCTATAATCTTACATAGATCGCCCCAAGCACAAACAAAGGAATGTTTCTGTAAAGACTGGTGGGGGGGTATCTGTACTTCTGCCTGCTATATGGTTGGGACAAAGGCACAGAGCACCTCATCCAAGGTTCTCTATTAGGGTAGAATGGATGAGCAAACAAGACTTAAGCTCTCAGGAGGTGATGCAGGCAGGTTGTTAAGTACAGTGAGTCCCCAAGCTCCACAAAGGAATGTACACACACTATAATAGGTATAGATAATTCAGCTCATTTATATAAATTAAGGTTGCTACCCAAACATATACATAGAAATAATAACACTTTGTACTTGGAAATATTTAGTCAAAGAATGGCAAATATATACACTCTATGTGGTAACCCGCAATACTTCAATTCAGGAATAGATGCACTAACTGCAGACAGTTTTAAAAAAGCAGGTGAATTCTTAAGTGAGATGTATCAGCATAGAATAGGGAAGAAACTCAGGTTAGTTGTGAACAGTGGCAGAATGCTTTATTAGGCTAGATATGCAATTCTGTGTGAAGATCACCCCACCTGGGCAACTTGTAATGGACAAATAAGGGAGTAACATATCTTTCACAGCCCAGTCAAATGATCATCAATAACCTTCTGCTTTTGTTTAAAAGGTTCTACCACCACAGTACTTGAGAGGCCACAGGAGAACAGGATCCAAGATGAATCTGGGACCCTTGGATGACTCCTGCAGCTAGGAGAAGCTCTTCCTCATCACAGTGCATTTGGTGCCTTGGCAGGCGAAGTGGCAGAGTTTCTCGGTTTCACTCCACGGTTCCCTCCCAGGATGGACACCCTTGTAAGAAGGAGCCACTGGGATGCTGAGTCCAGGAAAGAAAATGAAACCAAAGACTTTCTCAGGTGCAGTAGTTTTGCTCTCTGTTGGTCGACAATTTCTCAGACTGTAGAAGTCCTGTGAAGATGAAACTTGCTCCAGACTCCTTAAAGTCTTGGCAGATGAGAGTGAAACCCCTGAGACCTTTCGATGCCTTCTTCCAGAGACGGGTGAATAGGTCACTTTTGGTGTCGGTTTTCAGAATATCACAGTTGTCTGACTTTTGGTTCTTTGGTGCTGCAGCCGCAGCACAGACTTCTGGAAATTTTCTGTTGACCTGTCTTGGCCACTGGAGTGGACCATGGACCTTCACCAAGTCTGGACACTCAGTACACCTTTGTTAGTTTCTGGTGACCTTCCTCTGCACTCAGTGACTCTGGACTCTGGACTATGGGGTCTCTCTGGTGGGAAACAGTGGTCAGTGATGATGGCAAGGATGTCCTTTGAAATGTTCTTAGACAGTTTGGAATTTTTGCAGCTCTGGGTGTCTAGCAGCACTATGCCAGCATACCTCTTCTTCTGGGCAGTAGACAGCAACACCTTCCAGTGGTCATGAAAAGCACCTCTGGACCATAGGTGACAGTAATGGACTTCTTCGACTCGAGATGTCCAGGCACTCCTATTCAGAACTCATGAAGCCCACTTCTCTGTACAGCAGGCACACATGACTGGCTTCCAGGGTAGCAGGTTGCACAATGGTCCCTCGTAGCTCGAGGAGAGATCTCCTTTGCAGGTCCTTTCCGGATCATTGCTTGGAAGAACACGGCAGCTTGTGGATTATATGAACAAAATGCAGCAGCAGACATCCCCTCCAGCTGGGCTTCAAGAACCAGCTTCTTCTTGCTTCAGCTTCAATTTCAGCTTCTGAACAAATTGCTGAGTGAGATGTCCCCTGTTATACACATTGGTTCCCATTCCCTCAGGCTGAGCTAGGTTCAGTGAACCAATCATGCAGGAGGACATTCATGCAGGCAGGCAGCCAATCAGGCTCACAGGCATTCAGGCCATTCACTCCACCCAGACACCCGTAACAAAGAATGTGGATTGGGGTAAGCACCCAGCCTTTTAGCACACTACACTGCATTCATGTCAGTTTCAGTCAGGGCCTGTTTCATTCATTGTGTCACACACAGACACAGAAACCAGACACCCATAACACAGAATGTGAGTTCACTTCAGTCTCCATTTACACAGGTCCCACCCCTAGAATGTAACCACAACACACAGCTTCTGGGAAAGTGCCGGTCAGTCTGAAAGGAGGCAGCCCCAGGGCCATATTTGTATTTCCACCCAAAAACCAGTCAGGAGGAAATAGACAGAGACAGGGCTTCTCAGGAATTTGGAAACAAGTTAAAAGGCAATCGAAACCAAGAGGCCACAGTGGCCATCTTGCCTTCTATCAGAATCCATTGATTCCTATGGCAAGACCGAAGTTCCCCAAAACTGGAGGCAATTCACAGGTGCCTAAAACACACTTAAGGGTGACATAAGGGTATCCCATGGGTGTTGTTCACCAAAAGGAAAGCATGAAGAGATGGCAGAAAACAGAGAAACACACACAGAATAGTGGTAGGACAAGGACTCTGGGCCCCTGTCCCTCCATACATGTAGGTACCCATTATGAACTTTGGTGTCTATACTTTGTGACTCACACAATACCTTGGGGATGACCATTCCCACGAGGTAAGAAGCTTTCACGTTATCATTATTCTTATGAGACTGTTAGCCTTCTTCCAAAGTATGTGATTAGCACTACCTTTGAAGAGTTATCCTAAGTATTCACATTATTTTTTTCACAGGCAATTTGTGAAAGACTATTGATGGATTGACTATTAATGGTGAACAGTTACTCCACCCTATTGTCTACTGAGGCTCGGCCATGTTTACATTTTAGGGACACTTCTTGATTGCACACTGGAATATTAATGGTAGAATAAATATGAACCCACCAGGTTGATATATAGGAATGGATATTGGTAAGACTTATGTTAGCCATTGGGATATAAAATGCCTTGATATTTGAGTGCAGATTAACATTGTTCACCAATTTACCCACCAACATTTTTTGCTCCGATGAAGTGGCAGAACATTTTCAAAGGAAAGATTGCCCCAGCTTTGACATTTGAATGGAACTTTTAAGACAAGATGTGACTGATTAAGCCTACTTTATACTATTGGAGTTTACGAAAGTGTTTTTGAGCATGTAAATATATATTGTCTATAATTGTCTCCTTATGATTTTTTCAGAACATGTAAATATTTGACGCCCCTAATGAAGAGAATTGTTTCTCGAATATGTTGGATTCAGCTGTTGGTGTTTGAAATTTAAATACATTTAGTATGACAATGTACTGGAAATTCAACGTGTTTTTCATTATAATAATCGGATGACTATTGATTAGATACTTTCATCCCCTATGTACTTAACCATATCACCATTAAATCTTTTCAATATTATTTGGCTTTATTAGGCCACAGATAGTGTGCAGAGCACGGGAGTTCCCAATGTTGGGAACGTTTTCTTTTTTGTTAGTTGTTATAGGTTCCATGTGCTAGGAGCTTCTTTTCTCCTCTGCACCTCAGTCTCTTTACTCAGATCTTTGATAAAACATACTATTTATAACCCCACAAGTCTATTTACATGCATTCCTCAGAGAGAGGTGTGCCCTTTTGTCTAAGTTTTTCCTCTATAAGGCATTTCCAGCATCACAGTTCCAAGTCCACTACAGCGGAGTTCGACCATTAAGCCACATTTGCCCCCACTTCAGAAAATTCAAAAATAGTTCTAATCCTTTTGATCTCAGTACAGGTATCGACTAGAGTCAGGGTCACTAATCAGGTAGTTATGTCTTTCTTGCCTTCCAAAAAGGTAAAAGAGAGTCATCTCTATCGTCAGCATTAACATTTCCCCCAACTATAATGACTGCCTTTATCTGCAATCAAATTAAATAAGGTATATTTGTATTTGTATTTTGTATTTATTTTATTTGTATAGCGCAGACCAGGCCCAGAGGCTACCGGGCGCATACCTTAAGGCAATGGTTACATAAGTTGCATACAGTGATTATATATCAAACAATAAATATGGCATAGAAATAGACATAGGTAGGTAGTACAACGATACATGGTTTGTTAAGTAGTACATCCCTACATAGGTTATTGCAACACGTTTTCAGAATGTAGCTTAGGCATTGGAAGAGGCGAGCCAACATTTGGCTCTATGTTTGAAAAGGTTGAGGGAGGGGAGGTTTCTGATAGTCAAGGGGACAGCATTCCACAATTTGGCTGCCAGGACTGGGAAGCTGGATCCACCAGCTGTTTGGAGCTTGTATCTAGGTATCAGTAGGCTCTGGTTCAGGGTAGATCTAAGTGAGCGAACTGGAGTGTACAGCATGAATCGTGAGGAGAGATAAGTGGGGGGCAGGTTGTTCATGCATTTAGAGGTAAGGGCAAGCGATTTTAGTGAGATCCTTTGGGTGACTGACAACCAATGAAGGTTCTTCCTGGTATCCGAAATGTGTGCAGATCTGGGGATATTGAGGGCTGCCCTGATGGCGTTATTTTGTATGATTTGGAGCTTGTCTAGGTTACCCTAATTAGTGCCCTGGTACAATGCATTGCATTAGTCAAGTTTGGACATGACCAGGGTCCTAGCAAGGGTAGTACAGTTGTGCGAGGAGAGGAAAGGGCGACATGCTGTGATCAGCTTGCAGGTATAGGCGGCGGCGGCCGCAACTGCATTAGTTTGTCTGTGAAGGGAGAGGGTGGAGTCGAGGTAGATTCCAAGCGTTTTTGTATCTTTGGAGACTTTTATTATATTTCCATCGATGTTAAAGGAACTGAACATAGCGTTCAGCTTGTTTAGTCTTTGCTGAGTACCTAGGATGAGGAGCTCTGTCTTGTCGTCATTGAGACAGAGCTCATGTTGGGCCATCCATGTTTGAATGACATGGTAAACGTCATTCAAGGCTTTTGAATCTAACGTGTAATCACCCGTGATGGGGATGAGTATCTGGGTGTCATCAGCATAATTTGTGTAGGTGACACCTAGATAGTCGAGCACATCAGATAAGGGTTTAGTAAATACATTGTAAAGGGTAGGGGATACACACGATCCTTGGGGGACTCCCCAAGGGACTGGTGCAGGGTCAGCTACGGAGGTGGGCGAGAATACCCTCATCTGTCTGTTATCCAGGAAGGATTGAATCCCGTTTGTGGCCATGTCGGAGAAGTGAGCTGCAGTTTTCAGGTGGTGACAGAGGATTTGGTGATTAACCAGATCAAAGGCAGCAGATAAGTCTAATAGTAGTAACAGGGCTAGTTTACCTTTGTCTTTGAGATCCTCAATTTGGGTCTTGAGATTGAGGAGGGCTGTCTTCGTACCGTGCTTCGGTCTGAAGCCGGATTGTCTCGTGCCTAGTAGGTTGTTTGATTCCAGGTAGTTCTGTATCTGAAGATAGGCTGCTCTATCTAAGATCTTTAGCAGAAATGGGACCGTTGTGATAGGCCTATAATTGGTTGGAACCTCCGGGTCTAAGGTGGTTTTTTTTAGGAGAGGGATAACTCAAGCATCCTTTAGGTTATTGGGGACCACTCCCGATTGAAAGGAGGCGTTGATGAAAGAGGTGATAAAAGGAGCGAGGTCATGAGCCGACACCTTAATGATCGGGGCTGGACAGGTGTCCCCTTGGCAGTTTGAGGGTTTTAAATTGCAGATGATTTTTTCAACCTCCAGAACGGTGAGTGGTGTGAAGCTGAACGGCACCCGGGAGTCAGGGGTTGTTATTTTAGGTGGCCTGGTATTGCTAAATGTAGGGGTGTGGAGGGTGTTTTGTTTGGCGTTGATTTTGGATTGCAAGGTGGATATTTTGTTAAGAAGGGCATTTTGTATATTGTTGCACCAGGTGCTGTCCTTGGTGCACGTGTCTGGGGCAAGTGAGGGAGATTCTAGCTCTTTGAGGATTTTGAATAATTCTCTAGTGTTCGATTCTGCCTGGGATATTCGTGAGTTGTATGTCTCCTTTTTGGCTTGTAATATGGCCTCCTTGTAATTAAGAGAGGTGATTAGAAGGGAGGCTTTATTAACAGCACTGGGGTGGCTTTTCCAAAGGGCTTCAGCCTTGCGCTTTTCTTTGCGCAGAGCGTTGAGCTGCGGGGTGAACCAGGTGTTCAGGTGGGACTGTTGTTTGGCTTTACGGATTTTTAGTGGAGCTAGGCTCTCAATGGCATTGGTCATTAGGCTGTTATAAGTGTCCACTAGGACAGTGGGGTCCTTATCCTTCTGTTGTGCAGCAAGAGTGTTCAAGCAAGGGAGGATAAGAGGAAGCAGTTTCTCCCTGGTGATATCTTTTTTTATTTCTGTTAGGTATAGCGGGGGCTATGGTAGGTATGGGCTGGGGGTTGGTGGCTGGCAGGAGGAAGGTAACAACATAATGGTCAGACCAGGCGCATGCATCATTAGAAGTGACATTGGTGTTACAGTTAAGGTCGGCTAGCCAGTCGAGCGTTCTTCCTTTGATGTGTGTAGGATCACGAATACGCTGCTGGAAGCCTAGGTTGGAGAGGGTGGTGTCTACTTCAGTGGCCATGTGGTCCTTGGGATCTGAGAGACCTAGGTTGAGGTTTCCTAGTAGCAGTATCTGAGAGTTGGGCTTGGTGTTAGTCGACAAGGTGGATGCAACATCATCCGTGAATGAACCCAATGGGCCTGGAGGTCTGTATATAAGGTGGAGTGTTGCTGTATTGGTAGGAGAGAGCGATAGTTTCACTGAGAGAGATTCTGCAGAACTAAGTTGTATGTGGGGAGCAGCTCTCATAACGATTTTGTTGCTGTGTATAAAAGCGACTCCTCCTCCTTTCGACAAGTTGGAATGGCGGTCTTTCTAATAATGGTATAACCCTTGGGTAGGGATAGAGCGAGGAGTGGGCCAGAGGCGTCATGTAACCAGGTTTCGGTAATAGCTAGGAAGTCAAGGTTCTGGACCGTGATGAGGTCAGCGATGTCAAGGGCGTGCGCCGTGAGGGATCTAGCATTGATAAGGGCTCCCTTGAGTGCTGCGATGGGTAAGGTGGAAGGTGGAGGACTAGGCGTTGCGGTAGAGTTGGGCAGTGGAAAGGCAGAGCGATTGCGCAAGATACAAGGTGGTCTGGGCAGTCTAGTTCTAAGTCTGCTATTCCTTTGTTGTAGAGTACATGGGATGTTTGGAGTGGGTTTGGTAGCAAAGTGATTGAGCCAAAGGGCTGGGTCATTGAGGTAAGGGTTCGATAGAGGCTCGGGATGGTAGAGCATGGTTGATGGGCGAATAAGTAAGGTCTTAGTGTTACTTGCACGGTAGCTGGCAGCAGTGCAGGCTGATAGTCCTAGGAAGACTATGAATATAAGGTCAATGCTGGCACAGGTTCTTAGCTGCATGTCGCAGCTTGTATTTCTCAGGGGACTGAGGATGTAATTATATGGGTTCAGGACAAAGGGTATAAAGCAGTTGAGGTGGCGCGACTAGGCAGCCAGCAACAGTGTAACAGGTCAATAGGCACAGTACAGGGACATCTAGATTCAAAATGGCACAGTTAGGCAGCCAGCAGCTGTGCAAATTGGGTCAATAGGCACAGTACAAGGACACCAAGATGCGAAATGGCACAATTAGGCAGCTGATTTAACAAGGGGGGTCCTGGGAGTCTCTCTGCCAGACATTAGTCCTGGTTACGAGAGACTTACCCAGAGTCTTTAGCTCACTATCTTTTCACAGAGAAGAAATATCCCAAACATATCAGTCTTTGTCCTGCCCTGGGGCAGTCCAGCACCGAAATGCGAGGCAATTCTCCTCTGAACAAGAGTACCAACAGAAACCCCAGACACGTGTTTCGGTCTGGTTGGACCTCATCAGTAGGGTGGATCTGTGCCTCTCTAAGAATAGTGAGCAAGGGGTCCACGTCTGGATTCCCCTAGTAACTTAGGGTGAGACCCAAAGTTACTTAAATATGCAGATTTAACAAGGGGGGTCCTGGGAGTCTCTCTGCCAGACATTAGTCCTGGTTACGAGAGACTTACCCAGAGTCTTTAGCTCACTATCTTTTCACAGAGAAGAAATATCCCAAACATATCAGTCTTTGTCCTGCCCTGGGGCAGTCCAGCACCGAAATGCGAGGCAATTCTCCTCTGAACAAGAGTACCAACAGAAACCCCAGACACGTGTTTCGGTCTGGTTGGACCTCATCAGTAGGGTGGATCTGTGCCTCTCTAAGAATAGTGAGCAAGGGGTCCACGTCTGGATTCCCCTAGTAACTTAGGGTGAGACCCAAAGTTACTTAAATATGCAGATTTAACAAGGGGGGTCCTGGGAGTCTCTCTGCCAGACATTAGTCCTGGTTACGAGAGACTTACCCAGAGTCTTTAGCTCACTATCTTTTCACAGAGAAGAAATATCCCAAACATATCAGTCTTTGTCCTGCCCTGGGGCAGTCCAGCACCGAAATGCGAGGCAATTCTCCTCTGAACAAGAGTACCAACAGAAACCCCAGACACGTGTTTCAGTCTGGTTGGACCTCATCAGTAGGGTGGATCTGTGCCTCTCTAAGAATAGTGAGCAAGGGGTCCACGTCTGGATTCCCCTAGTAACTTAGGGTGAGACCCAAAGTTACTTAAATATGCAGATTTAACAAGGGGGGTCCTGGGAGTCTCTCTGCCAGACATTAGTCCTGGTTACGAGAGACTTACCCAGAGTCTTTAGCTCACTATCTTTTCACAGAGAAGAAATATCCCAAACATATCAGTCTTTGTCCTGCCCTGGGGCAGTCCAGCACCGAAATGCGAGGCAATTCTCCTCTGAACAAGAGTACCAACAGAAACCCCAGACACGTGTTTCGGTCTGGTTGGACCTCATCAATTAGGCAGCTAACAGCAGTGCGAATCAGGTCAGTAGGCACAGTACAGGGACATCTAGATTCAAAACGGCGCAATTAAGCGGCCAACAGTAGTGCAAATTGGGTCAATATGCACAGTACAGGGGTATCTAGATGCGAAATGGCACATTTAGGCAGCTAACAGCAGTGCAAATCAGGTCAATAGGCACAGTACAGGGACATTTAGATTCAAAATGGCACATTTAGGCAGCTAACAGCAGTGCAAATCAGTTCAATAGGCACAGTATAAGGCAACTAGGTTTCAAAACGGCACAAACTAGGCAGCTAGAAGCAGTGCAACACAGTTCACTAGGCACAGTATAAAGGCATCTAGATACAAAATGGCATTGGACAGGCATTACAGAATATACTTGTAAATAAGGGGGATGTAATGAAAGGTCTAAAGGATAGGGGCAAGTAAGGGATGCACAGCGTTCAGCCGTAGGTGTAAAGGATGTGGTCCATAATAGTTGTAGCTGCGGGTAAGTGACAAGGGCGTCCAGCGAAGGTGAGTCGGGAGGTGAAATGCGAAGTATCCGAGTGGCACATTATAGGCATGGACAGCAGACACGTGTGCAGCCGTGCGGGATAGCAGCGTTAATTGGACAGGAACGAAAGAAATGCGCTGTGAATTAAGCACTTCTAGTCAGCAGATGGTGTTATGCATGTGGCAGCGCTGGCTTACCTGGAGCAGAACGGGCAGAGTTCCTGGCCCCTGGCTCCTGAGGCTCCAAACAGGCACACAACAGGCCTTAGTATGGCCTTTGTGTTGGCCGCCGGCGTATCCGCCTGCCGGCGGATGCTGAGATTTGAAAAGAGGCGGCCTCAGCCTCGTTTCGGCGCCACAATGCGCCCGGCATTAGATGGTCAGGCAGGCCTCGAGACAGGGTCAGGCAGGCCTCTGTGGATCTCTGCGGCGGCGAGGGAAGCATGGAGGCAGCTTCAGGGAGGGGGAGAGGGCTCCTGCCCTCTTCCCTTGGCAGATGGAACGAAGTGGGGGCACAGGCACACAACAGGCCTTAGTATGGCCTTTGTGTTGGCCGCCGGCGTATCCGCCTGCCGGCGGATGCTGAGATTTGAAAAGAGGCGGCCTCAGCCTCGTTTCGGCGCCACAATGCGCCCGGCATTAGATGGTCAGGCAGGCCTCGAGACAGGGTCAGGCAGGCCTCTGTGGATCTCTGCGGCGGCGAGGGAAGCATGGAGGCAGCTTCAGGGAGGGGGAGAGGGCTCCTGCCCTCTTCCCTTGGCAGATGGAACGAAGTGGGGGCACAGGCACACAACAGGCCTTAGTATGGCCTTTGTGTTGGCCGCCGGCGTATCCGCCTGCCGGCGGATGCTGAGATTTGAAAAGAGGCGGCCTCAGCCTCGTTTCGGCGCCGCAATGCGCCCGGCATTAGATGGTCAGGCAGGCCTCGAGACAGGGTCAGGCAGGCCTCTGTGGATCTCTGCGGCGGCGAGGGAAGCATGGAGGCAGCTTCAGGGAGAGGGAGAGGGCTCCTGCCCTCTTCCCATTGCAGATGGAACAAAGTTATGGCATTATGACAGTGCCATAGAGGTGCCAAACTTATGTATCTGGTTAAACAAATTGTATTAAATAGAGCAAATCATTATTTCTGTAGAGAAACTAGAAATTCAATGCCATTCATATCATCATTGTCCTGCATACCAAGGCACACATCCAATCTAATACCTATCTAAACTGACAGTCTTTTCATCTATCTCCCGTTATGGCTCTGAATCGAAGTTCTGCAGTCAGATGTAAAACCATATCCAACCAAATTCTCTGGGGTCCATGTTTTGTGCATGTTTTGTGCACTAGAATAATATCCAATGATTGGATGTTTCACAGTATTGCAGGAGAGGAGAGTTTACACATTTTGCCCAGTTTCCATCTCTAACAATCCACAAAGTTTGAATGTGGCAACTTCCACTGATAGCATGTGTGCCAGAATGTTAAATGGATCACATCCTGTGATTGGTCCTTGTGAGCATAAAATAGGCATAATTACACCAATGAAATCGAGGGGCCACTTTACCTTTGAACCCCATCAAAGAAACACGGATGGAAGAATTCTGCCAGTTACTAGGGGAAATCACGATTCTTACACTTTTTAACATGATTTCACCTTGGTGCTCAATCCGTCCCCATAGGAACAGCTGGATTAAAGTGCATCCATCAACCCATCACCTTTTTGACAACTCTGGTAATGATTCTGAGAAGGAGCACCAGCAAATAACTCAAATTTCCCACACCTAACTTAGCCTGCAGTCAAAGATCAGCACAGAGATTTCAAGGACACCAGAACATAGTTTAATCTGCAATGTAAGCATACTTTTTCAACTAGTGCCACCTGCCCCGGCTATCAATATCTCCTCCCCTCTGGTTCCATGCTTGCAGGCATTCCTGATACCCATGGAAGCAATGATCTGATAGATGCATCCCTCGTTGTACCTGATAGTTTTCTCCGTACCTCAGGATTGCTGAACATAATCCGGAGGATTCTCAGTGGCTCTGATGCCCATCACAACTCTTAAACCAACCTCATGCCAACAACAACAACAAAATAGTGAAGTCTAACAACACCAGAACTATCAAACGAAACGTGAAACATCAGTGCAGCAGAAATCTCAAAATATGAAGACCCCGATATCTGCCACCAAATGGTGGAAAGTCACAAAAGAAATCTGGTATTGAGAGAGAATGTGCACGGTTAACTCCTTTTTTACCCAACTTCTTTCCCCAATATTTTGAATTTCTGTCAAAGTTATTTAATAAATCAGGAACTCGACAGTATAGAAAGATCACTATGAGGATCCCTCAACATCTAATAAGAAACTCCATTAACTCTCCTACTAAAATGGATCCACAAAAAGAAGAACATTTCCTTGTCAACAAAATGAA
Source organism: Ambystoma mexicanum (assembly GCF_040938575.1). NCBI lineage: Eukaryota > Metazoa > Chordata > Amphibia > Caudata > Ambystomatidae > Ambystoma > Ambystoma mexicanum. The sequence goes on along the minus strand of NC_090927.1, from coordinate 432,083,164 downwards.
TCCTTCATCCTCAGAAATCATTTTTCCAGCTGGGATCAAGCATGTTCTTGAATGTCCTCTCAGTAACAAGGCCCATCTTGATCTGGTTAGTGCAGCCACTTATTTGTCCATCTACATTTTGAATCTGAATAATCATGTCAGGATGCAGCCATTTTCCCATTAATTTCCTACATCATATATTTCAGATTTACCATTGCATCCTTACTAATCAGGCCATTGATACAACATGCGTGTGTGAGTTTTGTAAGACCTCAATGTGACTACAGAAAGTATTTACATGCAGCCATTCCAGCCTATGTATTCTGGATGCCGGATTATGGTAATAAAACAAGCACAGTTCTGCAATTGGGATAATCGGGTGAAGTGGAGATTGTGACAGGTGTTAAAAAAATACGAAGAAGTGTTATTTAAAACACGTGGATATAACATAGTATTTTTGAAAATCAGGCAAAGAGACAGTGGCTTTTAGATAAAAACACAGTCAAAATAGTGATTACAACACTCACAATTCCTTAAACACACTATTGCATTCACACAAGTGCTCAAACTCAACTGTCCTTAAAGTTAACTATAAATGGTAAGTGACAATTGACTCTTCAGTGGCTATTATATTATAAGATATTTTTCATTCATTACGAGAGACACAATGAGCACCCACACTTTTGAAGATACGTGCGGGCACTTTTGCAGAGTGCAAGGAGTGTGACTGCATGTTTACTCACACATTAACCTTTCCAGCCAAGACATTTGTGAACATGTCATAGACCAGGAGTGATGTGATGGATCTCCTCTTTTTTGGAGGTTCCTCTTTACGCTCTGAACAAAGAAGATAGAAACATACCATATTGATTATGAACGATAAAGATCAAATGGTTTTTGTCGAGACTTTTCCTGGGCTTATCTTTCTCTCATCTTCTTTAATGGCGTTCGAAATAGAGATGTTATGATAAAATACCAACCACGTTTAGTGTTATTTGAAAAACGTGATGACAAGTACACTACATAAGAAATCCGAATTTACTGGAAGCAGTGAGCTTCTTAAATGGGGTAAGTTTGAGTAACTAGGTTGTGAAGGTGAGTAAATGGAACCGTCACCAGAGAAAATACATGGGTGGACATACATAGATTAAGCTCAGACAACCTTAGACTTTTTTAAGTGCAGGTAGACAGGGTGACTGGCTGTGTTCGGGATGTGACCATGATGGATGAAGTGCTAGGTTCGAGGCAGAGAAAGTGAGGTTCAAAGGCAGGTTAGAGACGAGGGAAACATGTTAGCCACAAGTCAGATGGGAGGAAGGTTGAGATGGTAATTTAGAGGAAAGGTGGTACGCTTTTACTTTGGTTTAGAACAAACCAATGTGGACTGTTTCTCAAATGTGCAGGGGAAGAGAATTTCATGCAAGTGAAGCAAGAAGAGAAGAAGAGAAGAAGAGAAGAAGAGAAGAAGAGAATTTCATGCAAGTGGAGCAAGAAGAGAGAAATAGCAGAAGTGAGCAGAAGCATTTCGAGGGCAAAGTGTAATCGAGGAGGCAGAGCAGAGATTCAGAAGACTTATAGAGTTGGATAGAGGAGGATAGACATGGTTGCGTCTTACTATGTATAGATTTGTGGACGAGGAGACATTTAAATATGGCCCTGTTTTGCATTGTCAGCCATCAAGCTTTGTGATGGTACGACAAAGTAGGTGTGAAGAGAAAGAGTTTTAAGAGAGTCCTGGTAGCAAAGTTAATGATCTTGTTGAGAGGACAGAAAACATTGTTGGGAAGACAAAAGAGGATGCTGGCACAGTAGTCCAGTTTAGAGAAGACAAGAGTGGCTAAGAGAGTTAACAAGTGCTGTTGGCTGTGTGCTGTGTATATGTTGAATTTGTGCCCTGCTGCATAGCACTTTTTGGAGTGAGTAATACGGCTTTGGATGTCACCCTCCATATATTGGACTCCTGAGTTCTGACTATTATTGTATGCAGCACCTGGCCTTTGACATTTATTGAAAGTTCCTCCTACAGCCCCCGAGCAATCATGGTTGCAGAGCAGTGTCCTGTGAGGGGTTCCATTTTGTGATTAACCAGATTGGCAACTCCTGGAGGTCTATGAGCTCTTATCATTTGGAATGTGAACCCCATTGGATATTAAATGGACACTTCTAAAATACTGGTGGGTCCATGTGGGACTGTTGAGATTAGCATCATGAGGTACTTCTTAACAAACTGTAAACCTGGTCCTCCAATTCCCAAAAAGCCATATAGCAAGCACATTGTTGTGCCTCTTTACACAGGTTTAAAGTAGTAGGTCTATTTTTCTGCACACAGTACTCTTAGGCTCTGTTGAAATTATTGTGCAATACGAAACTTGGAGTTTTAATCTCTGTGTGTAAAAGGGAAAATGTGTCAGTTTGTGGCTTCACGTATGTTCCATATACAATTCCACACTGTTTTACCAATCTGCACCAAAATGTTGCACAGTCTCCTGTTAAGGTCATAACATCTGGACACCCGACCCCTTGCCCCAGATTTCTGCATAAAAGTGAACATTGTGAGTTTGTGGTTTCACGTATGTTCCCTATAGAATTCCACACCGTTTCACCAATCTGCACCACATTATGCACAGTCACCTGTTAGGACCCTCCGGACATTACTAGCTATATGACATCTGGACACCCCATCCCTTTCCCCAGATTTCAGCAAAAGTGAAAATGTGGGTGTAGGTTTGTGGCTTTGTGGCTTTGGTATGTTCCCTATGCAATTCCACACTGTTTCACCAATCTGCACCACATTATGCAGAGTCGCCTGTTGGGACCCTCTGGACATTACTGGCAACATTATGTTCAGACACCCCCCTTTTTCCCCGGATTTCAGCAAAAGTGAACATGTGTGTGGGGGGTTTGCGGCTTCGAGTATGTTCCTTATAAAATTCCACCCTGTTTCACAAATCTGCACCACATTTTGCACAGTCACCTGTTAGGACCCTCCAGACATTACTAGCTATATGACATCTGGACACCCCATCAGTTTCCCCAGATTTCAGCAAAAGTCAACATTTGTTTGTGGGATGGTGCCTTGACGAAGCATTGCTCCCTATACAATTCCACACTGTTTCACCAACCTGCACCAAATTTCGTACAGTCATCTGTTAGGATCCTCCAGATATTACTAGCTACATGACATCTGGACACCACACCCCTTTCCTGCATTTCAGCAAAAGTGAAAATGTGGGTGTGGTTTTGTGGCTTTGTGGTTTTCTGGCTTTGCTTATGTTCCCTGTACAATTCCACTCCCTTTCACCAATCTGCACCACATTTTGCCCAGTCAATTGTTAGGACCCTCTGGACATTACTGGCTACATGATATTCAGACACCCCACCCCTTTCCCTGGATTTCAGCAAAAGTGAACATGTGTGTGGAGGGTTTGTGGCTTTGCGGATTGTTCCCTATATAATTTCACACCATTTCACCAATCTGCACCACATTTTGCACAGTCACCTGTTAGGACCCTCCAGACATTACTGGCTACATAACATTTGGACAACTCACTCCTTTCCCTGGATTTCAGCAAAAGTCAACATTTGTTTGTGGGATGGTGCCTTAGCGAAGCGTTGCTCCCTATACAATTCTGCACCGTTTCACCAACCTGCACCAAGTTTTGCACAGTCACCTGTTAGGACCCTCCAGACATTACTGGCTACATAACATTTGGACAACTCACTCCTTTCCCTGGATTTCAGCAAAAGTCAACATTTGTTTGTGGGATGGTGCCTTAGCGAAGCGTTGCTCCCTATACAATTCTGCACCGTTTCACCAACCTGCACCAAGTTTTGCACAGTCACCTGTTAGGACCCTCCAGACATTACTAGCTACATGAAATCTGGGCACCCCACCCCTTTCCTGGATTTCAGCAAAAGTTAAAATGTGGGTGTGGTTTTGTGGCTTTGTGGTTTTCTGTCTTTGCTTATGTTCTCTATTCAATTCCAAACCGTTTCACCAGTCTGCACCAAATTTTGGACAGTTACCTGTACCTGTGAGGGAATGAAAGCCTAAAAAATTCCAGGTATATCAGATAGTTTCATATATATATATCAGATTCAACAAACATCAGATTCTTTTCAGATGTTCTCTCTTATCTGTGTTTATTCTTTTAATTTTGATCCGTAGTATGACTAAAAGAAAGACAACAGTCTCCTCTACATCGTAGCTGGCCCCAAAAAGTCTACAAATGATGGGACCAATTGATATTAACTTAATATACTTAAAACAGGTGATGGAAGAGTTGAAGACACAGATCTCTATGGATGAATTACATTGGCCTGGGTAATTGATCACAAATCATTATAAAATAAAATGTTACAATAGTATGTATAAAAAACAGTAGCTAATGACCAATCTAGTAGATTATATCCAAGCCAGTGGTAGCTGAGTCACAAACAGTGGAGCAGACCACTCTGGGGGAGCAATTGGATGTAGTGGCTCTCCCGAGCAATTCCCACACAATCACACCATTAGCACTGTTCGGGCACATAACCCAACTAATCCAGCTAACTTGAATAAACTCAGCGAGGGCACGCAGATAATTCAACTTGCTTTTGCTGTTATACCTACAGGCAAAACAAAAATAACAGGAGTTACTAAAGATAAGCTAACAGCAATTGAAAAGATATAACAAAAAAAGGCTCTACTGAGAATAAAGTGATACAAAATACAAATTCTACATTGCCTAGCAACTAAGTCCCTCTTTAGCCAATCCCCTGCACCGACAGGTAGAAGCTGGCCAGTGGGAGAAGGCTAGGGACAAGGCTGGTGTTTGCCCCTATTCTCCGAAGGAGCCAGAGATTATATACGACAAGCTACGAAACTCTACAGGTGACTCATGGTAAAGCACGTACCTTAACACAGTGCATTTAGTACTCTGTTGCCCATACTCATATAACAGATTTTCACCAGACCCATGCAGAGTCTCCTTTCAATGCAATTATCTCTGTTTGATGACATTTGTCCATTACTCATTGCGCAAACTCATCCAGGCACTATCCAAACCTTTGGCCTAACGGCTATCACCTATGATACCGCAATCCGCTCTGCTACTGTAAGTACCTCTGCCATTCTTGAATTAGCCTACCCTGCTGCCTGTATGAACAGCATTAACCTATGTTACCTTAACCTTCTTAACCTGCTACTGGAATCACTCTTGCCACAACTGAATCAGCCTATTTCTACTGTAAGTATCCATGCTATTATTGAACTAGCCTATTCCGGAACTAGCCTGCTTCCTGACTGAACGGTACATACCTTTGCTCCTGTGATTACCTGTTCCACCATAAACACTTTTGCTATGAACAAACCCCCAGGCCCACTTTGATTGCATTGTTAAAGACTCCAATCAAGCAATTCCACTAAGTCAGTGCCTTGTCTGGGAGGATTGCTCAAGGGAAGCCCTTATTTATATATTTTTATGTCCAGTTCGTGTACTCTGGATGACAACCCTTATATAACACCCCTCTCTTAGAATCCCCCTGACCCCACTGAGCCAAGAAGTAAGTTTGTTTTGCAAATTTAAAAGGTTTATTTGAGAATTAAACAATATATATATATATATATCACACTTTTATAATAAATTAATAATTGATATGAGCAGTAATCAGCAATAGGTAATCCTACAATAGCACAGTTCTGGTGACTTATGACTAGGAACAGGGGAATAAGTTATCAGAGAATGCTTTATGGTTTCAAGGAGATGCAAAGATGAATAACAGGCAGTACAGAAATAAACTTGATATGATTTCAGCAAAAGATAATGTGATCACTTTTTCTTTGACAATTCACTCCCCCCCTATGCAATGTAAGGAGATGGAAGTAACACACACAATTCTCAGGAATACACACAAATGCAATACAAAGTTCCAGTTCCCCCCAGCGAGCTTAGAGGAAAACAGGTATGATTTTAAACACAGGCAAAATCCTTTTAAATGTGGTGGCAATGAAGTGAAAAATATACTCAAATTGGTTTTAATTCCCTCTAGGAGGTTCAGGGTGGGTGATAGCTACTTTAAATTAGTTCAGGATCACTTTAGCAATGCTCTATGAATGATTGTCAGGTTGTAAGCGAATTTCAGCAAAGGAAAGCAAAAGATAAATGTTTTTACACGTGGCTGGAATGAAGCAAAATGTCAAATCGCGGCAATTTAGTCACGTGTGTCGAGCGCAATTATGAAGGAACTATAAGGAGTAGAAAGAAATGAAAGTTAAATTTTGTTCCTAGGACAAACGGTTCCCGAGATACGGCCGATTTTGTGAAGGTAGTTTTTCAGAAATGAAATTTTAAAGTTTCAAAATGACAGATGACAGTTTTGCAGCTTTGAATCAAAAGAAGGGACACGATTTCTATGATGCAGTTTTCAATAGCTTAAAATAGTTTGAATTAGATTATTTTAAACTAAGAGATTGGTTTTGCACAGTTCTGGCTGAGTACTCACACTATATTTTGGACAGGAATGCGACTTCGTCACGGATCGGGTCAGGATTGGCTGTGGTTCTCTTGCCACTGGGTACTGGTTCTCTGGTTCTGCTCACAGTGATCTGGGTCAGCTCTAAGCACTGCACAGCGATCTGGTCTGGGCCTGGTCTCTCTGGATCTCTGGTCTCTCTGGATAATTCTGCCTTCTGGGTCTGCTACCGGTTCTGGCAAAGGTTCTTGGCAAAGAATTCAAACAGCTCGTCCGGCGGTGAATAGTTTGGTTAGGTTTTGAGGCCTGCTGAAGAGAACTCAGCTTGTGGGTTAGGCCTTTGCTTTAAGTTCTGGAGTCAGAGTTCTAAATTCTGGTCTCTGTCTAGCTGGAGTCAGTTTGGGTCTCTGGATGTGAAGTCGCCTGTCAGCGTGCTCCGCAAGGAAATGGAAATTGGATGTCCCTACCTGTCCTGCACAGTCTCCTTTTATGTGTTTAGAAAGTGGGTGGGTCGGCTCATTCTGCATGCCCAACCCTCTCAACTTATCATTGGCCAGTTCCTCCTCTCTCCCTTGATTGGGGGAACTGGGTTGTGAGTCAGAGTGATGAGGTAGGTTTATGGTCAGAGGACCCTCCCCTTGTCAAATTGCACACAAATCTATTTCTGATCCACATGCATATTTATCTATGTACCATTTTTCTAATATTATATGTCCAGTTAACATATTTTCTGCAGCACCAAACCATCCGATCCCTGTCTTTGTAAGATGTTGTATCAACTTTTGACAGAATTCTCCCCTTTTCATCCAGATAACGACCTCTAAACCTTTCCAGATTTTACACAAATGTGCACCAGAGATATGGGTTTCAGATGATAAAGTGTCAGATTTTTAACATGCATACATTTGGAGTAATATCTTATTTACCACTACTACCCCCAAGAAGATACCACAGATTCCTGACACCTCTTAAAATGTGCACAAAAAAATCACAAGAATGATGATGTTATTTATATAATTTTTACAAGTCCGCACTATGAATTATCCATCTTTTTAAAATTATGCTCTGGGGTGTGGTTTTCCAAAGCACATGGTGGAATTTCTGGTTTATTCACTTCCCCAAGCTCAGCTTGCTCACAGATGCAGTGCCCCTCCCCGTTTCCTTCCAAGAGGAAGCCATTTACGACCCCCCTAATTTAACATTTGCCTGGGCCAAGGACAGTGCTGTGTTTAGTTTCCTGTAGTCCCCAGGTGCCACTCCCCTAATTCAATCAGAGAGGTGTCATCTCCTTTTGGCAGGGGCAACAGAATGCAGTCAGGCCTGGGAACACAGCTGCTGATCAAGTTCCAACTCCTGTCGGGGGTAGTTGCCGGGCAGACTTCACTCTCTTAAGCCAGGCTTCAGCTAAATGTCACTTTGGTTCCCAGTTTTTCTTCATCCAAATCAAACTTACAATTTTTACACATGCAACTAGAATGCTGATTCTAAGTTCAAAACTATGACATTTAACAGTTGCAACTATGTGACACTCAACAGTAGGTCACTCATTTATTTTAAACATTTAGATCTTAGTGGCTTTCAGTCCAATTTAACTTAAGCTGCTGACATCCACAGCTCAGCCAGTTTTGTTATAAACATTGTTTTGGGCCAAATGTCTACTGGCGTTCAGTGAGATTTTTGAATATCTTGCAATGTTTAAATAGGCATTTTTAGCTTGCATTTCAGAGAAACAAAGGTGATTTCAAAGCGCTTTTTGAGGTAACCAGCACTGCTGTTTTTCCTTTGGCACATATTTCACTCATGGCACTCCTGGCCCCTCACGCTCACACTGGTGGGTGGCAGGTCAGGCGACCATTTTGTTGTGCGCAAAGACTGCACGGTTCTCCAGGATTCTGGCGCAAATGTGGGCTTTTCCGCCCTCTTGGATTTCCTAAGCCCACAGCACCAAATGTTGCAGCATAGTAGTCCAAACGTGGGTCAATACCCCTGACAAGCCCCCCCGCCCGACTACGCTTTGATTTCGAGACGAGGGGGAGTCAGGTGCAAAGGATGTTTTGATCCACGCGCTGGTATGTCTGCATCATCTTCTTCCAATTCCACAGATGAGACAGTTCAGCATCTTTTCCTCCATCCGGTTGGATCGATCGGTTCTCCTCGCCTGTCCTGATGGGAATATTGGGCGGTACCCCGGGCCCCTCGGATCTTTGCTCCCGGTCTCCATTTCATCTTCCGTGGTCAGTCTCCATGGTTTCATCTCTCCTAGGATGATAAAGCAAAGCGGCAATACACATTCCTAGACATTTTTCCACCACTATTAATGGTGTGGCGAACACATACATTTTATACATCCGGTTACATTTTTCAGTCTTATTTTAAAAAACAAGATATAACAGGAAACATTCTCATACCAGAATCATGATATTTTTAGAGACTATATGTGGGATATTTTAGGGTTGGAACTGAATTACTCTGGAGCGGCCCCCTCTGGAATTCCAGAGGATTCCTCCAGTTGCTGCAGAGTGTGCCTGGGATGGCAACACTTTAGCTGATTTATATGTACCCACTTGTCTTCCCCTTCCGCCAGACTACCTTTGGGGATGCGGATCTTATAAGCTACTGGGGAGACCTTGTCTATAATTTCAAACGGTCCCTTCCATGTAGGCAAAAACATTCGCTGTTTGGCCTGGTTTCTTTGGAAATTGTATAGATAGACCCGGTCTCCCACATTATATTCCTTCCTGGTTGTCTTCAGGTCGTAATGAGTCTTCATGCTATCAGCTGATCTTTCTAGATTCCGCTGAGCATAGGCAAAAGCATGTTGGATGTGTTTCTTTAAATTCTCCACATACTCATGAGTTGTGGAGGCATTTATCAATGTCTGCTCTTGGGTCCTGTAGAGCAAATGCTGGGGAAGCACCATCTTGCGTCCAGTCATCAGCTCACACAGTGACATTTTGGTTGCAGATGAAGGGGTAGATCTGATGGCCATTAGGACCAGAGGTAATCGGATATCCCAACTTGGCCCAGAATCTGCCACAAACTTTTTTAATATGCTTACAATGGTCCGGTTGTAGCGTTCTACTGCCCCAGAAGAAGCTGGCCGGTAAGCAATATGTAGCTTCCTTTTGACCCCCAGTATCTCCCACATCTTTGTCAACACTTCACTAGTGAAGTGGCTACCTCTGTCTGACTCAATCCTTTGAGGTAGACCAAAACGGGAAAAGATGTGGTTAATCATCAGGGCAGCTGCTGTTTCTGCCTTGCAGTTTGGGGCCGGGAGACATTCCACCCACTTGGTAAACAAGCATGTGACCATCAACATGTACTTGTTTCCTCTAGACGAGCAAATCACAGGGCCTACGAAGTCGATTTGCAAATCTGACCATGGCAGTGTCATCCCCCTCTTTTGGAGAGGCGCCCGATGTGTGAGGGATGTTGGCTGAATTTGTGCACACACCAAACACCCCTTCAAGTATTGGTCGAGGTCCTGCCCCATGTGTGGCCAGTAAGCAACCTCTCTTAAGATCTCAAGTGTTGTGTGAAACCCTATATGACCGGCGGTGGCCACATCATGGGCGTGACTTAACATCAGGCTTCGGAATGAGGTAGGAACCACCCACTGATCATGGCCAGCTTGGGATTTCCTTACCAATAAACCGTCTTGGATTCGAAACATTTTTGGACATTTCATCAACACTCTTAGGTCCTCTTTCCCAACGTAGTCGGTATCCGTCAGGGGAAAGTTCTCAGGGTCCTCAATGTGTTGGTAAAACTTAACAATTATTGGATCCCCCTTCTGAGCCGTAATTAAATCAGCATCAGGGGTCTCCTTACTCCATTGTGCAGTTGAAAGATCGTTGTGAGCATTTGTCTGGGACCTAGTGATAGCAGTGACCTGGATTTCCCCCAACAGGGACTTTATTTCTATTAGATCCCCTTGGATGGCCCTGGCTTTGGCCAGCTGATCAGCTAAGTCATTTCCAGTTTTGTCTGGTCCCTCTACTTTGGAATGACCCTTGATCTTTTTCCAGTAGATGGTCATCCCATTCGAGGTGACCAGATCATAAATGTTTTGGATTAACTTCCCATGTTTCAAGGATTTGTTATTAGCACATAACATGCCTCTGGTTTTCCAATTAACCAGGTGCTCCACGAACCCGTTCCATACATAATCCGAATCTGTGATTATGACCAGTTCATGGAGTTGATGTTGGACAGCAGTGAGGATGGCCTGATGCACAGCCATCAACTCTGCCACCTGACTACTTCGGGGACCAATTTTGTACCCAGCGGAGGGTTCTGGAAACTCCTTCACCCATGCATTCCCTACGCCGGCCACCAGTTCTTTCTCCCCGTTGTTGTCAACATGGTAAGAGCATTCATCCACATAGACAGTGGTCATTCCCTCACACTTGTCTTCTTCAAAGACTTTGTGGGGGGAATTAAGGTATGCCTCCATGTTGTCCTTGATTTTTAGACTTTCGTCCTCAAGACAGTTTTCTCTGGAACAATCATGCAAGTCAGCCAAACCTTGCGCGAGGGGACTCTTCTTATTTTGGCCATATCTGACCTCCACAGGATAGCCTTGCATTGACAGAATCCAGGAAGTAATTCGGGAATTACTCACATTTCCGGCCCGGATTCTGTCACTTTGGAGATATTGCAGAGGCTGGTGTGGAGTCTCCACTATGATGTGTTCCCCCTGGATGAACGGGCGGTAATTCTTCAATGCCCACACCGTTGCCAGGAGTGCCTTCTCACAATCGTTGAATTTTTCCTCCACGGAGGATAAAGTTTTGCTCGCATAGGAGATTACTTTATTGACTTTGTCATGCTTTTGGTATAATACTGCCGTCAAGCACGTATTAGAGAACCCTGTCTCCAGGAAGAACTCCTTGTTTCTGACAGGGTAAGCTAGGCAAGGCGCTTGTGAGAGGCTTCTTTTGAGTTGTCTTACTGCCTCGGATTGTTCTGGACCCCATTCCCACTTGACCACCCCCTTCAAGAGATGAATCAGGGGTCTGGTGATCTCTGCGTAGCCCTCAATGAACTTTCTGCTGTAATTAGTCAGTCCAAGGAGGCTCCTTAGTTCACGCAGAGTTGTGGGGTCTTTTAGTTTCTGAAGTGGTTCCACTTTCTTTTCCTGGGGACGGAGACCCTGAGGAGTAATCTCATGCCCCAAGAAATTAACACAGGTTCTACATCACTGTGCTTTCTGAAAGGAAAGTTTTGCTCCGACGGCCCTCAACTGTGTCAGAACATAACGGATCTCCGCTATATGTTCCTCCACAGATGAACTTTTGATGATGACATCCTCTACATAAGCCAGGTTACCCCTCGAACCCAGGTCGGGCATGGCCTTATGCAGGAAAATGTTGAATTCATTGCCGGAGTTGAGGTATCCGAAAGGAGTTCGGGTCCATGTGTACTGCTGGCCCCCAAAGGTAAAAGCCAGTTTGTATTGGTCCTCCCTACTGACAGGCACGGTCCACTATCCATTGGTCAGGTCTATTGCTGTGAATACCTGTGACCCCTGAATCTGGGCCAGCCCTTGGTCAATGTAGGGCAGAGGCCATCAGGAATTATGGACCCGTTTGTTGAGTTCCCTAAGGTCAGCGCAGAGTCTCCACTGGCCGTTTGGCTTCAATATTCCCAGCACCGGATTATTGAAGGTACTGTGTACTGGACGGATTATTCCCCGGGACTCAAGGTTCTTAATTATTTCAGTAAGGGACTCCATGGATGAGAGAGGCAAACAATATTGCTTCACAAACACTGGAGTCATTCCAGGGTCCGTGGGAATTGTTGTTGTGTGGATGTCGGTGCGACCACAGTCATATGAGTCTACCGCAAAGAGATCTTGGAAATCCAAGAAAACTTGTTTCAACTTTTGCTTCTGTTCCAGAGTCACGCAGGCATCAGCTAGGTTGACTATCTCTTCCACCGTCTGCCTGAAGCCTGGAAAGACTTCTGGTTTTGCTACCTCAGCGGCCTCCTCCAGCTGGGTGGAGAAGTCCCTCCTCATGGACCTGGAAAATCACCTCATCCCTTCTGAAGTCACAAGTCACATCTTCCTTACCATAAGGGCAAGAAGTGTACACCAGGAAGTTCCCCCCATGCCGGGTAAAGATCCTGTCTGGTGTTGTATTGTCATCACTTTCACTGTCAAAACAGTCCTTGGGGATTGGTCCTAACAGTTCATTTCCTAAATCAATGGAGAAATGTCGGTCATCAACCGCCATTCCAATAAGGGTTCCTGCGGCTAGAGTAATACTCTTTAAGTCGCTGTTATCCACCTCTATTGGAATGGTGTCATGTTCTATGTTGACTAATGGTGTTGGGTTTACCCCCAACCCTTGCTGTTCGAGGAAAGCATTTAGATGAATATAAGCATCAGGGTTTTTCAATTTTTGTCCTCTTTTAACTTTCACTTCCAGGGAGAATTGTCAGGTCCTTTCTGGGATGGTGACTTCCTCTTTAATCTGAATTTCGACTGCATAAGGTAGCAATTGAGCTGACCTAAATGTTTTTTCTGGATCATCAAAGCCCATGGGATTATCCGCTAATCGGGACCAAGCTTTGAAGTTTATAAGGTCCAAACTAATGGCAAAGCGATTGAGAATATCACTGCCTAAGTAAAAGGCGGCAGTGACGTCTCGCACGAACCAACAATTATGGACTATGCTCTTGTTGCCAATGGAGATTTTGAGCATACACCTGCTTGGCAGGAGATGTTTGGAATTAGGTGCTTCCAGATCCATTTCCCATTTGTCCATCAGTTTGAATGTGGGAATGGCTGGATTTTTTGGGAGTTGGTGGAACATGGCTTCGCTGATGAAGCTCTTACCGTTGTTCACACACACTCGGGCGAGAACAGAGTCCTTCCCATCATTTAACTGAACAGGGTAAACAACTGCTCTCCAATTTGCTCAATATCAGCCAGACTCTGAGCTGATTTCACATCTTTCTGGACTATCGGAGTGGGAATGTCTGATTGTGGATTGGTAAAGAATTTCAGACTATTTCCTTCCAGTGTGGAATACCACCTTAAACTGGAAGGAAGGTTGATTTTCAGAAATAGAGAGGACCCCCCATCACCAGGGGTGTTGTCCTACTGCTATTACTGTCACGTCTGGAATTTGGTTGTTCTGGAAGTGAAATTCTACTTGGTCAGATTTTTGTTCAACCATGTGGTACGTGCCGTTTAAACTAACATGGTTGATACTCTGTTTTAGTTTTATTGGTCGGCTAGTCTGGGTCCAGAGGACCCTGTTTACGCAATCTATTAGGGGTGACAAGCTTCTCAGGAGGTAATTCCCTAGTAAACAATACGGAAGTTTAAATTCAAATCAATGTTACACTAAACACAAATGCAACAGATCATTTTAAACATCAAAAAGGAAAAAAGGACTTACGTACTAAAACTCAGCCCAAAGCATGGCCGCCGAATTTTGTAAATGAACAAAAGGAAAGAGGGACTAGCAATCTGTAACTCTTTATGAACAAGGATTTGCCAGAACCAAAACAGGACCCCCGTTGCTTGAGGCATGAGCAAGAGAATTTTGTAGGTAAGCGCTTTTAAGGGGTGGAAAGACCACCGCCACAAGCATGCTCAATGTAGAATTCAGCACGCTTGATGCCGAGTGGCATAAACAAAATATATTTTGGTTGGGATTTCAAACTCACGCGAAAGGGTGTTTTGGTAAACACAAATGGGGAGCAAATCAGTTACCAGTCATTGTAACTGAAAAAGTAATTCCTAGTGACCGCTAGAGTAACAGAATGCATGAGACCAAGGATATGTATTTTTACATAAATGCAATGAGAAAGATGTTACTAGTCATGCTTACTAGAGTTTAAAATGTGTCTAAATATATGCCAGGGAATCATGCATAAAGAATCAATCCGATAGAAGGTTAAAAGGCTAATGCTAGCATAATAGAACAACCAAATTTGTTCTAGGTGGGATTTAACCCTGGAACTACCGTGATACACTTCAACTAAAAACGAATTCCCGGAAATAAGGAAAGGGAGATTCGCATTACATTCAATAAGGGTAAGAAAACAAAGTTACATGCTTTTCTGACAGCCAAAAATTGTTAGGTCCATGCCATCCCATACTTACTTCTTTTTCAGATTGCACAAATTTAATTTTAAAAAACTAACATAGTCACTGTAATGGATTTATTTTTAACCATTTGAGGTAACTAAGAGGTGCTGCACTTTTAGGTGTTCATGAAATTTGAGAATGCTAAAAGGATATACTACACAGCCTATGTCACTATTCTAACTACTAAATGTGTTACAAAATATGCTAAAATGCTATTTCATATGTTATATTTTGTGTTTTGTTTTATTACATGTTACGCTTGCATTCAGCCCGGATTTGAAAAAGGCGCCAATGAAACGCCGAAACACGTGTCATCCATATGGGCAGAACATATATCAAATAAATTAAAAAAATATACTTGAAGAAAATAGACTACGTACTTGAAGAAAATAGACTACGTACTTTTATTCATTTACATCAGAAATTTGGCGCAAAGAGGTGTAGGCACAAACAAACTACTGCTTGTTATAAACATTGTTTTGGGCTCTTCATCTTTCCAGATTTTGTATGCACACAAGAATACATTCTGCCAAATGTCTTCTGGTGTTCAGTGAGATTTTTGAATATCTTGCAATGTTTAAAATAGGCATTTTTAGCTTGCATTTCAGAGAAACAAAGGTGATTTCAAAGCGCTTTTTTGAGCCAACTGGCACTGCTGTTTTTCCTTTGGCACATATTTCACTCATGGCACTCCTGGCCCCTCACGCTCACACTGGTGGGTGGCAGGTCAGGCGACCATTTTGTTGTGCGCAAAGACTGCGCGGTTCTCCAGGATTCTGGCGCAAATGTGGGCTTTTCCGCCCTCTTGGATTTCCTAAACCCACAGCACCATATTTTGCAGCATAATAGTCCAAACGTGGGTCAATACCCCTGACAGCATCTTCCAGTGAGTTGAGCTGATCTAACCTATCTTGCTGACTACATCATCCTGGCCTAGACTACTGACCACTTTGTGTAAATACTGTACCATATTGTTTGTACATCGAGCACCACTGCATCACTCAGTATGCCGCTGATACACCCATGACCTCTCTGTGTCCACAACATATCCACTTGCAGGCTGCCCCATCATGATTAATATAATGTCATGATCTCTGCTTCCAAAAGGTCAGGGTTTTCCCAACTCCCTTGGAAGCAGATCCATAACCCAGGTTCCGAGTGCCAACCAGTCCCAATTGGGACCTTTTGGACCCAGTCCTGGCGCCAGTGGCACCAGGCTCATAAATATGCCCAGTCCCAGCGCTGGAAGCGCCGGGCTCATAATGCTTGGGTGGACTTACCTGCAGCAGACCATGCTGCTTACTTGCCTGCCAGTTGAGCCTCTGATCCTCTTCTGTTTGGAACTACTTTTCCTGTTGGGTGGGGCAGGAGCCACTCCCTAGATTCAGAACACTGGAACTCTTCTGGAAAGCAGGAACTCTTTTCTTACCTAGGCGTGGCTGTGGAAGGAGACACCTAAGCACTACAGGAGGCTATTTAAACCACACCCGATGGATGAATCTTGCTTTGCGTTATTCTGCATCCTCTGCAGCAGAACGCTCATCGTGTCTTCTGCATCTGATCCTGGGCCTAAGGAAAAAGGCTTACCATCCTGAATCCAGTCTTCAGCAACACCTATAAAGACAAGAAAGAACAGGTTAGCATTACAGTCTTCAGTGACAGCTCTTCACTTACCTGGTCCATCGGCTGTCACCAACGCCTCGCGCTGCATTCCGGCATCTGAAAGACAAAGGCTTACCTACTCTTCGTGCGCTCCGGAGGTCTTCACACTGCATTCCGGCATCTGAAAGACAAAAGCTTACCAACTCTTCGCACGCTCCGCAGGCCTTCGGCGCTGCATCCCGCATCTGAAAGACAAAACAAGGTGCGTTTAAAGACATTGGGGAACTTTAATACTCACGTGCCATTACTCCTTTCCACATCTAACCCAGTGGGTATTCCGGCACCCTGCAGCCGCTCCGAACTTGTACCTGCAAAATAAAAAGACAGTTAGAGCGCATCGTGAAGCAGGCAAAAAGCGCTTACTTACGTGCTTCCAGGCGCTTCTATTCATCACACGGGCTCCATCTTCAACTCACTTCAGCCCGTCATCCGCCATCGCCGGAACCCTGCAAAACAAGAAACATCATTACTAAAGACTTTAAAGACATTAGAATTACTCGAAACTTACCGTTCGTGCAGTAAACGACGGACAGCAGTCCTCTGAAGTCAAGAGGCCTGCTCCCCTTATCCAGTGAAGAAACTGGTTACAGCACCCTGCCCCGAGGCAGATGGAGAGCACGGCGTTCACTTACCTAAGGTGAGAGCGTTAACCTTTGGGGTTCTACAGGAGAAGAGAAAGGGAAGAAGAGAGAGACATTCAATAACCCAGTTCCTTAATCCCATGTTTTCTATCTGCAGACATCTTACCCTTCGAGTCAGACATACAGTGCACAGAGGTCCAGCCCAAAGAGCCAGCCGTGTGTTACACATCACCTTTGAAGATACGGTATACGCCCAGTCAAGACCGGCGCCTCTACGGGAATCAGGTGAGCGTTACAGAACGCAAAGCCTACCACAAAACTCCCGTCCAGGCGCTATGGAAACCTCGGATACCGACCACTAGCCCAGTTACTTGGGGAACTAAGGGCAGAAGTGCACGCAGCCCGTCAGGAAATGAACACTCTAAGAAGGGAACTGATTATTTCCAAGGAGCGAACAGATGATCTCGCTAGACAATTGCTACAGTCACAAGCCTGACAGACCCCGTTACCCCCATCTGGGGGAAATCTTCCTTCTACATCCTCTATGAATCCAGTGCAGATCAACCTACCTGGGAATGTACCTCTGGCTCCGCCCGAACGATTTTCTGGTGACCCAAAGAGGTTTGCAGTATTTATCAATCAGTGCCGGTTGCATTTCTTATGCCGGCCAGCAGCCTTTCCAACTGATCAAGCTAAAGTAGCTTTCGTGCTTTCGTACCTTAGTGGCAATGCGGCAGACTGGTCGATCCCTCTAGTAAATCAAGATGATCCGGTCCTCCATGATTTTCAAGCTTTTCAGCTCAGTATGGAAAAACTGTTCGCAAGACATTCACAGGGGCAGGCCTTGGACAATGAGCTTCTTTCGTTGCGACAAGGTAATCAAGACCTTTTGGCTTATATTGCGTCTTTCAACAGACTGATAGTGGAAACTCAATGGCCTGAGGACAAAAGGATTACGCTGTTTTATAGAGGTCTACGTGGAGAGCTCAAAGATGTGTTAGCCCAAGTAGTGAATCCCCACAAGATTGTTCGGACTATATAGACTTAGCCGTTCAAATAGATCACAGACTGCAGAACAGGAAGGCCGATCGTTCCAAGTTTGAAGCTCGAGTATTTTCCAAACCGCCAACTCCTTCCAAAGGAGTAGACTCCGGGGAACCCATGCAAATAGGGGGTCTGAAAGGTCCTCTAACACAAAAGGAGCGGGAAAGGAGAAAACAGTTGCAATTATGCCTCTATTGCGGAAACTCAGGGCACTTTCTTCGAGACTGTCCGGTGAAACCTGCCAAGAAGGCAGTAGGAGCTGCAGTTACCAAAGTTACAAACTCTGAGCAGGGAAACGACCTCGCCCGACAAGAATAGAGGTCCTCTTGCCGAGCGTGAAAACCAGTTCCGTGACCTCGCATTTCGTGATACCTATGGTCCTCATTAGCCCTGATAATCCGGATCGATTACATGCAATTGAAGCTTACGTCGACAGCGGTGCCATCAGCAATTATGTGGATCATGAAATGGTTTTGAGGATGAATCTAACTCTTTGTCCCAAGGCTGTAAAGGACGTCATTACTACGGTGGATGGTACGGAGACAGCCTCCGGGCCAGTAACGCATACCACTCAAGAGGTGACGCTAGTAAGTCAAGATGGACACCATGAGAAGATCGTGTTCGATGTGATCAAGGCCCCTCAGTTTCAGATTATTCTAGGAATACCTTGGTTAGAGAAACACAATCCTCTGATCGATTGGCGAGCAAGAACGGTCCAGTTTCCAGAATGTGTCTCTACTTGTCACCCTCCACCTGGTGTTGCACTGGCAGCAATTTCTTCAGAGACTCCCCAGTTACCTCCCGAATACCTAGAATACCAAGATGTTTTCCGGAAGGATCAGGCTAACTCTCTACCTCCTCATAGGTCTTATGACTGCCAGATAGACCTGATACCTGGAACTACTCCTCCTTGTAGTAGAATTTATGCCCTCACCGAGCCTGAGAACCTTCACCTTCGACAATACCTGGATCAATACCTGGCAAATGGGTTTATTCGTCCTTCCAAGTCCCCTGCTTCTTCAGCTTTGTTCTTCGTTCCAAAAAAAGAAGGAGACCTTAGAACTTGTATAGATTATCGCTCCCTGAACCAGATCACCGTTAAGAATAGATATCCGTTACCTTTGATCCCTGAACTCCTGGACCAAGTCAGAAAAGCATGCATATATACAAAGCTGGATCTTAGAGGAGCTTACCACTTGGTACGAGTAAAAGAGGGCGATGAATGGAAGACGGCCTTCCGCACCAAGTATGGGCTATTTGAATATCAGGTCATGCCCTTCGGACTTTGCAATGCCCCGGCCGCCTTTCAATATTTTATGAACGATGTCCTCAGAGAGCTCATAGATGTGTGTGTTGTTGTTTACATTGACGACATCCTCGTTTATTCTTCATCGGTATCTGAACATCGGAAACACGTGAAAATGGTCCTCGAAAGATTGCGTCAACACAAACTTTTCGCTAAGTTGGAAAAATGTGTTTTCAACGTGACTGAAGTTGAATTCTTGGGATTCATATTATCACCTGGCGGAGTGCGTATGGATTCAAAGAAGGTCGATGCAGTTCTCAAATGGCCATCACCATCCTCCGTAAAAGGTGTGCAAAGCATGTTAGGCTTCGCTAACTTTTACCGCAGGTTTATCCCCGAATTCTCTCGAATAGTCCAGCCCATCATTGACTTGTTAAAGAAAAACAAACGGTTTGAATGGTCTACTGAGGCGGAACAAGCTTTCCAGGATTTGAAGACTAAATTTATCTCTGCACCAATCTTAAAACACCCTCGCCCCGAACTCCCCTACATCGTGGAAACTGATGCTTCAAGCCTTGCCATGGGGGCAGTTCTATCACAAAAGGACCCGGTAACCAATCAGTTGCATCCCGTGGCATTTTGGTCCCGCAAATTCTCGCCTCCTGAAATCAATTACACGATTACTGACAAGGAACTTCTGGCTATCAAATCTGCCTTTAAGGCTTGGCGGCATTATCTGCTGGGGGCCCGACACACCGTTACTGTGATTACGGATCACCGAAACCTGCAATATTTGAAAACCGCAAAAGCCCAATCCTCTAGACAACTCCGTTGGGCATTATTCTTTGCCGAGTTTGACTTCATAATTACCTATCGACCTGGTACAAAGAACGGTAAAGCTGATGCCCTTTCTCGGATGGGAGTGGAAGAACACTTGATCAACCCTAAACCTGTACCAATTCTTCCCGAACAAAGAATTCTGGGTGTAATCGCCACAGAATCCATAGAGGAAGTTAAGGATAAAGCCAGGCAACTTGTAACTCCAGCTGACATACAGAATTGGCATCTGCAGGGAAAGGACTTTGCAGTAAAGGACAACTTATTGTATTTCCAAGAACGATTATACCTACCCAGCACAGATTTACAGAAAAAAGTAATCTCTTGTTATCACGATTCTTTAATGGAAGGACATCCCGGTATGGCCAAGACCTCAGAAAAGATCAAGCGCTACTTCTGGTGGCCGTCTTGGAAAAAAGATATCAGAGACTTTATAATGTCCTGTGGAGTATGTGCCCAAAACAAGAGTCAAAAGGAAAGACCAGCAGGCCTCTTACGCCCTATTGACATCCCACCTCGCCCTTGGCATACGCTTTCTATGGACTTCATCACCGATCTACCTCCATGCTCCGGATACAATACGATTCTAGTAATCGTGGACTTATTCTCCAAGATGGCGCATTTCATTCCGCTCAAAGGCTTGCCAACAGCAGCAACTCTGGCCTGAGAATTTCTCGAAAACATCGTCCGACTGCACGGTTTTCCTTCGGTTCTAATTTCGGATCGAGGTAGTCAATTTATTTCTCATTTTTGGCGAAGTTGCTGTCGGTCGGCTCAAATTGATGTGAGACTATCGACCAGTCACCACCCTCAGACCGACGGACAAACCGAGAGGACCAATCAAACTCTGGAACAGTATTTACGCTGCATGCTGCAACAAACTGAAAAAACTTGGAAAGACATCCTTTGGATAGCCGAATATGCCTACAATAACTCTGTCCATTCGGGAACTGGGAAAACCCCGTTTTTTCTTTTGTACGGCAGTCACCCTCGAACCTCGGAGTTGGATCCCCGCCAAGATCTTGAAACACCAGCAGTAGACTACCTGCATTCTACAATCACCCAAGCCTTTAAGGAAGCTGTTTCTCATCTTCAAAGGGCTAAAGAACAATACAAGAAAGGAGCAGATCAACATCGGAAGGAAGCCCCTCAATATCAAGTAGGGGATCAAGTCTGGTTATCCACCAAATATCTACCTCTAAAAGGGCCACGCACATTCAACCCAAGATACCTTGGTCCCTATTCCATCACTACCATAGTAAACCCAGTAGCGGTCAAGTTGGACTTGCCCCCGCACATGAAGATACATCCGGTCTTCCACGTCTCTCTATTAAAACCCGTGCAACCTCAAACCCGACTAACTAAATCTCCAAAACCTATCCTAGTTGATGGAGAACTCGAGTTTGAAGTCAAAAGCATTCTGGACTCCAAGATCTCCAAATCTAAACTATTTTACCTAATTGACTGGAAAGGCTACGGCCCCCAAGAGAGATCCTGGGAACCTGCTGAATATGTCCACGATCCTCGCCTAATCAAAAGATTTCACCGAACATTTCCTGAGAAGCCAAAACCCCTGGAGAAGCCCGGTTTGGGAGGGGCCTTGAGGGGGGGTACTGTCATGATCTCTGCTTCCAAAAGGTCAGGGTTTTCCCAACTCCCTTGGAAGCAGATCCATAACCCAGGTTCCGAGTGCCAACCAGTCCCAATTGGGACCTTTTGGACCCAGTCCTGGCGCCAGTGGCACCAGGCTCATAAATATGCCCAGTCCCAGCGCTGGAAGCGCCGGGCTCATAATGCTTGGGTGGACTTACCTGCAGCAGACCATGCTGCTTACTTGCCTGCCAGTTGAGCCTCTGATCCTCTTCTGTTTGGAACTACTTTTCCTGTTGGGTGGGGCAGGAGCCACTCCCTAGATTCAGAACACTGGAACTCTTCTGGAAAGCAGGAACTCTTTTCTTACCTAGGCGTGGCTGTGGAAGGAGACACCTAAGCACTACAGGAGGCTATTTAAACCACACCCGATGGATGAATCTTGCTTTGCGTTATTCTGCATCCTCTGCAGCAGAACGCTCATTGTGTCTTCTGCATCTGATCCTGGGCCTAAGGAAAAAGGCTTACCATCCTGAATCCAGTCTTCAGCAACACCTATAAAGACAAGAAAGAACAGGTTAGCATTACGGTCTTCAGTGACAGCTCTTCACTTACTTGGTCCATCGGCTGTCACCAACGCCTCGCGCTGCATTCCGGCATCTGAAAGACAAAGGCTTACCT
Source organism: Ambystoma mexicanum (assembly GCF_040938575.1). Taxonomy (NCBI): domain Eukaryota; kingdom Metazoa; phylum Chordata; class Amphibia; order Caudata; family Ambystomatidae; genus Ambystoma; species Ambystoma mexicanum. Next base: position 432,060,981 of record NC_090927.1, on the reverse strand, counting down.
ACTCTTCGTGCGCTCCGGAGGTCTTCACATTGCATTCCGGCATCTGAAAGACAAAAGCTTACCAACTCTTCGCACGCTCCGGAGGCCTTCGGCGCTGCATCCCGCATCTGAAAGACAAAACACGGTGCGTTTAAAGACATTGGGGAACTTTAATACTCACGTGCCATTACTCCTTTCCACATCTAACCCAGTGGGTATTCCGGCACCCTGCAGCCGCTCCGAACTTGTACCTGCAAAATAAAAAGACAGTTAGAGCGCATCGTGAAGCAGGCAAAAAGCGCTTACTTACGTGCTTCCAGGCGCTTCTATTCATCACACGGGCTCCATCTTCAACTCACTTCAGCCCGTCATCCGCCATCGCCGGAACCCTGCAAAACAAGAAACATCATTACTAAAGACTTTAAAGACATTAGAATTACTCGAAACTTACCGTTCGTGCAGTAAACGACGGACAGCAGTCCTCTGAAGTCAAGAGGCCTGCTCCCCTTATCCAGTGAAGAAACTGGTTACAGCACCCTGCCCCGAGGCAGATGGAGAGCACGGCGTTCACTTACCTAAGGTGAGAGCGTTAACCTTTGGGGTTCTACAGGAGAAGAGAAAGGGAAGAAGAGAGAGACATTCAATAACCCAGTTCCTTAATCCCATGTTTTCTATCTGCAGACATCTTACCCTTCGAGTCAGACATACAGTGCACAGAGGTCCAGCCCAAAGAGCCAGCCGTGTGTTACACATCACCTTTGAAGATACGGTATACGCCCAGTCAAGACCGGCGCCTCTACGGGAATCAGGTGAGCGTTACATATAATCTGCACTATCCTCCTGTTACCCATCATCGCCAGGTTTGGCATTAGAATACCTAAGCTTGCCCAAATGGAGCAACAGAACCACCTGTTTTACCCAAACTCCACCATGCCTCACTCCGGAACAGTAAAGGCACAACCCCGTCCCTGTCAACGCTAATACTCAATTGAACCTCACAGCAGGTACACTCACCTCATGCCCTAACATCACTACCAGAAACACTAGACTAAGAACTAGGCTTCATACTAACTGAAGCAGGTCAGCCACGCTCAACCCCAAGCACATGTCTAAACCTCACACAGAACGCACAGACTAATCACCCTCGCACAAAAGACCTCTTGACAATCTGAAAGACTCTAAAGCCAACAAACACCCCCACCTCGTAGGGAAGCAACCCACACGAGGAGCCCTCATAAATGCAAGATCCCTCGTAGCCCATCTGACTGAGCTCGCTGACATCATCCTAGCAAACAACCTGAACCTTCTTGCAGTAACAGAAACATGGCTATATGCTGCAGCAGGCCCGGCACTTGCCCTAGCAATCCCTGACAACTACTCTATTCTCAGAGTTGATAGACCCAATTCTAGATGAGGAGGCACTGCCATCATATTTAGATCCTCACTAGACATCAGACTATGCACCTCGACTACCTTCACCTCCTGTGAGCATCTATCAGTTAAATTCCAAACATCACCCAAAAGTACTATCACCATCCACTTAATTTACAGGCCTCCTGGTTCCTTAGGATCGTTCGAGGAAGACATCACGTCAATAGCTGCTGACAACACCAAACCCACTGCGCGAAACATCATCGTAGGTGACTTTAACCTTTGCTATAACGACCCGAATGACCCACCAGCCACATCTTTAGCCATTGCCCTGTCAGAACATGGATTCTCACAAAAAATTATCCAACCCACCCATGAGAAAGGCTGGATACTTGATTGGGTAGCAGACCTAAACTGCAATATCACAACCATTGAAGCGTCGCCCCAATTGTGGACCGACCACTACCTCCTCACCTTTGAGCTTAACATTAACAATCTAGAGAAGAAAACTAGCCCAGTTGCACCACCATGCCTTACGAGAAATAAACTCAACATTACCACTGATGCCATCAGACCACTAGTAATCCCTACATTAAATGCTCTACCATCCACTAATGACACAAATTTATTGGTAGACACCTACAACAAAGCCATGGCCAAAGCCGTAGATACTATCGCCCCACTAAAGATGCGCAGCGGGAAACCAACAGCTCATCTGAACTCATGGTTCACCCCAGATCTCAGATTGCTACGCTCAGAAAAAAGAAGACTTGAATCACTCTGGAAAAACACCCCCGCTACTGAGAACAAAGCCAATTTAGCTAATATCACAGCTAAATACAAAAGTGAGATTATGCATACAAAAAAAGAGACCTTCAATGACAGAATAAACCAAGCAGGATCCAGCACTAAAGAATTGTTCACTATTCTAAGAGAGCTGGAAAACCCTAACCCTCCCTCGGACACTTGCCTCAAGGGTAAAAGCTGGTGCACTAGCAGCCAAAATGCACTGTCCACTAAAATCATAGGCCACCAGACAAAAATATCTGACAAAAAGCTCCAACTAACTACCAATAGCCCTAATATTCCAACCACATCTGCCTCGGCGCATCACATCTCAGGCCTTAAATTCACTAACGTATCAGTGCCAGAGGTGCAAAAAATCATAGCCTCTCTGAAACCATCCAACTGTCAGCACGACAGCTGTCTGGTACAGATTATAAAAGATGCAGCCAGAGATCTCACCCCATTCATAACCAAACTAATCAATTCATCATATTCTAGCAATTCCGTACCTTGCAACCTGAAGGAATCATGGGTATTCCCACTTCTTAAGAAACAAACTCTGGACCCGACTATACCAACAAATTACAGGGCAATTACTATGGTCCCTTTCCTTTTAAAAATTCTAGACAGGGTTTCAAATCTGCAAATACAAGACTATCTATAGACAAATAAACTACTATGAACCCGACAATTGGGCTTCAGACCACTACATGAAACAGAGACTGCACTTGTTGACCTCAAGAGTCAAATTGATGAAATAAAAGACAAAGGAAAAATGGCTGCTCTTCTCCTTCTAGACGTGTCGGTGGCCTTTGACCTGGTCGACCATAAGGTACTTTGCGATCATCTAGCAACGGCAGTTCACTTCTCTAACACCGCCATCACCTGGATCCAATCGTTCCTTAACAACAGGACTATGCGGGTCTTCTCACCTTTGGCAGCAGCTGACCCCATACCCATCACCTACGGCGTGCCACAAGGCTCATGTATCTCACCCACTTTGTACAATATCTTTACAAAGCCATTGCTTGATAAATTGGACCATCTGGGTGTCACCTACATGAATTACGCAGATGACACCCAGATACTCCTAGCCCTGTCAGGCAATTATGACATAGATGTAGCTCGGATTAACAAATTCTATACCATCATTCAGGCATGGATGGCACTCCATGGCCTCTGCCTCAATGATGATAAGACCGAAATCCTCTTGGTTGGATCACCCACCAACCTAAAAAAACTCAGCCCTAAATATAATAGCATAAGCATAGACGGAACAACATCCCCACTGCCAAATATGTAAAAACCTTAGGTTTCTACTTCAACGCCAACACTAATCTAACCAAACAGGTGAATATGACCTTTTCAGCCACCGCCTACACAGGCAAGCTGATCAGGGCATGCAGACCTTTTCTGTCACCTAACAGCTTCCTCATACTAGCCAGAGCACTCAGACAGTCCAAACTATCTACTTAGGCGCTAATAAGTCCATATTCAACAAATTACAGATCTTGCAGAACAATGCGCTCAGAGCTGCACTAAACATATCCAGAAGAGAACATATTACAGCTACAAGAAAACACTGTAAATGGCTTTCCATTCAAGAAAAAATTGAACTGAAAACTCTCTGCCTCACCCACAAAGCGCTAAATCAACGAGCCCCACCATACCTCACTGACAAACTCATTGCGAGATTATCCACTCGCACTAAACGGTCCACTAATACACTATGCTTATTGGTACCCAGATACAATCTCAAAAGAGCAGGTGGCTCCTGTATCCCTGTCCTGGCCTCCCAACTATGGAACACACTTCCACCCAACATTAAATCTATCCAAGTATTTTACAATTTCAGAGGTAGCGTCATCACCTGGATACTCAACAAAATCTAACCCACCCTTGCACTCTATCATTCACCATGACTAGTCTAAAACAGACCAGACTCTTATGTATCTAATTATGTGCCTCCTTTGTGTCCTCCTAGCATGTATCATATGTAAGTTGGTGTGTGAACTGTAACCCCTTACTGTGCAAGATCCGAATTACTTTGTATATACTGTAACATGTATTATTTGTACTTACCAGCGCCCAGATACCCCTGGGTCAGGCATGCTATACAAGTAAATTAAACAAACAAACAAACAAGGTTGCATCCATTGTTCAGCGCTCTCCAGAAGCAGAAATAGCAAATTGGCCTCAGCACCAAGCCTTTTTCTGAATTCAGTGAGGAACTGAAACTTGCAGCAGTGACACTGACACTTAGAAAAACAGCTAATCCTAATAGTCAATTATCAGAACTAATGAAAGATAACATACCTCTTGAGGCCACCACCTTTAAATCATTAGACCCAAAAACGTCCATGCTATTGATTGTTTTGGAAAAGTTAGGAAATGTAGAACATTGGTGTAACATCTACATCATTCACTGACCTCCCCATCTTCCTCCCTCAACCCACATCCCTCAGAGAAGATGATCGCATTTCCCCGGTATCTCTGACCTCTTCTATCACCCTCACCTATAGCAAAACACCTGCTCCTCTCCCCCACCTCCTAAAACTCTTTCACTTGGTCTCTGTAATGCACAGGCCTTCTGTAGCAAGTCTGCCCACATCACTGACAACTACAACTCTTATCTCTCTAAACCTTCAATTCTTGCTATCACAGAAACATGTATCTCCCCACATCCCTACACTAGCAGCTATCCATATTGACTCTGCTACCTTCACTCGCTTGCCTGACCTGTTGGGAAGGGTGGTGGTGTGGGGTTTCTTATCAATAAGGCCCTCAGCACTCTTTTTTAATCCAAATATGGCATCAACTCTTTCTCTTTTAAATATGACACTATTAACCTCCTTACACATACTCCTCTTGCTGTTATGGTTCTTTATTGACCATCTGGTCCCTGCAACTCATTCTCCCCTGATATGAGCCTTGATTTTGAGTAACTTCCCACCAACATCTCATTTTTCATGCCGGACGGCTAACCTCAACAATCTCTCTTTAACCACCTTCTTTGAATGTATCTCCCTCCTATCTGATCACTCTGTTTACTCCATCCACAACTGGACTACCAACTCTGGTGAGAAATCTAATGAATTTGTCTTGATCTCTAATTCACTCTCCTCCTCTGACCTCTCCATTAATCCCTCTTCCTCTAATCACTCGCCTGTGCTCTTTAACCTGTAGAACTCTCTTTTCCCTTACCTTGATGATTTGAGGACCACTCTCCTGTCTCTTTGCCCTATTCATGCTTCTTCCATTGACTGTGCTTTCTCTGACATTAACTATACACTTATGACTCCATTTGACCAACACTGTCCTCTTCACATATTGACACCTCCCTGTTCCCGTCCTCAGCCTTGGATCAACTCTGAAATTCAGACCCTCAAAACAAACATATTCTGTGATCCACAATACTGTCACAAATTATGCACACCTGCCCTACACGCAGCCTACTAATATTTCCTTGCTGCCCTAACCGCTGAACTGGACATTGTCACAAACCTAATTTCACCCTGTCACAATCCCCCCCCCCAACTTTCATCTAGCCTTCAATCTTTGCTAACAACTCTCAAGCCAATATGTATCATTAGCTCCCTTTCTGCTAATGACTTTGCGCACTACTTTTACTCTCCAGTTTCTAAAATGTGAGACTTTAAGTGGACAGTCCTGGAAAAGATCCTACACCCGTGTAGAAGAGGGAACTACCATGATTTATTTCTAAAAAAGAACAACATTTTACATCTAAAAACAGTAAGTAATGTGTCAAATGAGGAGATATAGTGGTACAGTTTAGCCCTTATGAAATAATACACTTTAGATGCCTCATTGGGCCTGATAGATAAATACATCCACTTAAGGAGCCACTGATTGGCACATCAAAATAACCACACATGTGCCAGACATGATGAACATCATTGATTCAGGGATAAATGATTCCATCGGTGAGCACATATAACATGTTCAATCACAGATTGTTTTTCTACCCCTTCGATCTAAATGATCGTTTAATTAGAAGTCCCAGAATTTGCTCAGGCCGTAACATGTAGGACACTGGATCACCAGCAGACCATAATCATAACACACAAGAAATGCATGAACACCTATGCTATTCCATCTAAAACAACCATTTAAACATGGCCGTACGATACTGGCAGCAATACACAAAAAACGACCATTGAAACATGGCCGTCTGACTCTGTCAGCACAGACTAACACAAGATGGCTGCTGCTAGGCAACGGCCCAGCCACGACATGAAATAAAACCAAAAATAAAATGAACTAGGCTACTGTGTACCCGCACGCCTCTAAATAGTATCTGGTCGCAACGTATGAACACCTCCTTTATCTAAAATGACCATTTAAACATGGATGTCTGATACTGGCAGACTTTAACAAAAAATGACAATTGAAACGTGGCTGCTCGATACTGTCAGTATGGCCCACTTTAATATGGCCACTGCTATGAAATGGCCCGGCCCGACATGAAATAATACCAACTATGGCTGCTATGACGAGCCCTTCTCGGAAAACAAGCAGCACGAGATTCCTCACAGAGCCTCGCTGCATACTTGCTCCCACACGGAGGAGAAATAGGTAAGTCAGTTCTTTTACAACACAAAATCGCCGATAGAGCTCTCACAAATATGTGAAATGTACTGAATGTTGCCCGTAAAATTGGAAAATCGAACGGCTGCTTACCCGCTCATTCATGCATGCAGTGTTTTTAACGGCTGGCGGATCCAAAGTGGCGCCGATCATAAAGGATCATAAACAGTCTAACAACATATGTTTGTCCACCTTAAGAAATAACCGCACAGATACACAGGCGGCTCACGGGCCCCTAGTTCTGAATAGACCTTAACAGAACTGTTATGTCCCTGCTGTAAGCAGTGGTCTACACATGTAACTCGAACTGGCACGACAAAACACTTGCGCTCAAGAACAATATTTCAAAACTGAGTGTCAGCAACCAAGTAACATGCATAGCCTATTATAGATAATGGGTACTTGTGGGGAAGAGGTGACCATCACTCTTCTCTGTCTCTCCACAGTATCATCCTGTGAAAGAACAAGGAAATATTTTGGCACACAGTCAAATCCACAACTAGCACCTAGAAAGGAAGTACTCTGCCCAATGTAAACATCATCAACCTTGTAACAGAGTATATGTCATGTAAATAAATGAAGGAAACATGACTACAGTTCTCATAAGTGTGCATCCTCACATACCATCTAAGTTACGGAAAGTGTCTAAGTAAATGCATATGAGATTTGGTGTATGCCCAGAATTGGGAGGTGGAGGTGCCCGCAAAATGTCCTTGCACGCCTCAAAATAGCAACTGGTTGTAAATACGACATAAACAAGTAATATATGTCCTGACACTATCCGGCCCATGACAAGTCACCTTTGACTTTTTTGTGCCCTGCAGAGTACGCTGGACTATGTGCCGAATTTGACAGGCGATCTGTCTGATTTTTACAACTTCAAGAAATCGGTCATGAAGAAGATGGCGCATGAAAAAGATGTCATCACAACGGGTCGACCAGACTATTTTTTAGGTGCCTCTGAACTAAGATAAACAAGGAGAGAAGCCATTGAGAAAATAGAATATCTCCTAACAATTAGGAGATTAAGCCTTAATTGCATCCATTGTATTTCTTTATACATTTAGATTTTGAGCACATATAAGAGTGACAACTGCAGTCTATTGTAACGAACGTCAGTTGCAATATAGAAACACATTACCCTCAAGTCCAAACATTCAAACAGAGAGGCATGACGGACTAGCCGTCTCCTCTCCACTAAGGTGTTATAATAATGTATCCATGAATGGATCAAGCACACCTCGTGGAGAGTGAATAAATTGCTTTTGAGAAACCTAGTCCCAGGCAATTTGCTTGACCATTCGATGGACACAGTATTGGACGAATTATACCAAACTGTTTCTTTTAACAATGGTCCTTTTAGAAATTGCTGTATAGCTAATTACTATCCGTCATCATAGCCTCATTGTAGTATTAGGGTCAGTTTCCCTCTTCGCATCCCTATATAATATGCGTTGCTACAGCGGCATCTAGGGCAAGTAACATCAGTACACAGACATATTTAGTTGATATGCGTGGTTGGTATGCGTGGTTGTATGCGTGGTTGGTATGCGTGGTTGGTGGTATTTTTGGTGAGCATAATTCCTTTGTTTTATTTGTGGCCCCACTATCCAGAACCCCTTATTTTTGTTTAGATTGTTCGTGTGATCACTAGAGAGACCTCAGGCCTACCTTTCAGAAATACCACATTTTCATTTTTAGTGTGCCATCATGGGCAATTCTCACTGAATTATTTACAACAGCGAGCTAACATGTGGTACAACACTCATTATTTTATATACAATAGTGAACTATGTCCCGGGTCTCTATTTCTGCTGACTCATTTACCTTTAGCAGGCTATTTCACACACACAGTTATTTATAATTGCTCATACTGAATGAAATTGTGCACACAGCTGCAGCCAAGTCTAATTTTTAGCTACCTTAAAAATGACAATTGTACTGTCTAAACATCTCCCCACATCATCAGCACTGTAATGGTAAATGCACAAAGGAAAGAGAAAATAAAACACACTACCCATCTGCTTTCAGATATTTTTGTGTATTATAAAAATTGCATTTAAACACGATCTTACTCTTTTTACAGAAATAAATGAAATAGCACAGTCAACATTATCTGTAACAAAATGAGAAGAGGGCGACGAGAACAGTCGCAACATTAAACATGTTGATAAAACACTGGAATTCTTTCTTCTACACTGACTGAATAGTTTCGCACTCATGCACACTGCCCCCGTACTTTGCAATGTATAATTACCTAATCTGTTCAGCATGTGAAATTCTTCGGCTGGTCGCTTCTGGATGTGGCAATTCCCTCTTCAAGCACCCCCAGTGAGAACAGGCATCTGCCGTTACTCAAACCGGGGATTATTGTCTGGAATTCCCAGTCTCTGCAGCAGTGCAGCTGGGATCTGCTTTTTCAATCAGGAACTGCCCAGCCACCAGTCAGGTCTTTCCCCGAGCTGTGTAAAATGTATTCTCCCTCTCTCCTTCCCCCAGATTCTACAGGAAAACTTGGTTACAGCCTCTAATATGATGCTTGTCCAATAAGAATCCCCTATGTCCTATCCTCCTCCTGCACACAATAGAAATCTTTTACAGTAAGCAACTGTAACAAAACTGATTTCCTGCTTATTCGAATCTTTGCTTCCTGCAAATACTGTGGACAAAGCAGCACACAGAAAAAAAAATCTGGATGCGCGTTTAAAATGACTTTCAGAGTCTGCCTCATTTTGCAGTGGAGAACACATTATATTATTAATGAGTTAGAATCATTAGTATTGTTAATAAGGTTAGTTCATTAATCCTCAAATGTGCCTCCTGCAACAGAGGAATTTCAGGTGGAGAAAAAAATATATGCTTTTAACTGTGAAAAAATTATTTGCATTTTAAATGTAGAAATCGTTTTTGACTGAATAGCCTGTTTTCATTTACATGTCCATGTCACACTGGCAACACATGCCTTGCTTTACCGCATTATAGCAATGCAGTGGTGCTGCATAAAAATAATGCTAAATACTCTTACATATTCCCTCCCTTTTTCTGGGAATTTGGCAGTACAAGCCATAATTAGAGGAAAATCAACTTGCTCCCTTCCTTCTGTTAAAATGTAGCAATCCAACAAAATGAATATTCACATGCAAAACGAAAAAGTTGAAAAATCACTGTCCAATCAACATAATATCAAAATTCATCTTTGGGTCCATATGTTCCTTCCCAATGGAAGTGTCCATAGTTCAGTGCTTCAATTCTATACTTGAAGTCAATCAAAAACAATAAAATAAAACAAATAACTAAAACAAAGAATTAACATAACAGATTAAAATAATTAATTAAAATAATAATTACGTGGAACTCCATACGCCAGGACACTTGTCTGCCTCTGATATGTCCCGACCAGCGATGTCACATCATTTGGCTCATTCGGGTGTTCTTCCATCTTGGTACTCTTGGATCCTTTTCTATAGAAGTCATCTTTTCTTTGGCATTCCGGTTATTTTGTCTTCACCTCCACCCGGAGGCAGGCATCATTCGATCTTCATCCAGGGGACTCCAGGACTCCATCGTCTCCCGTGACCTCCGGTACAAATATGTTAATATTCTATATCAAATAGAAAAGAAACAGATTAAGTACATAGCACAATACTAACTTCACCCTTTTGCCAAAAATAAAACATGCTTTGTAAAACATTTCGCCCTTTTTCTTTCGCCTTCTGAAATTAAGCACAGGTTGAAAAGAAAACAAGCATACATAAAACAACATTCAATATTCAATGCATTTTCATTCTGCACACCAACCATGAGCTTTTATTATTTTTTATTTCTTTTATTATTATTTCTTTTTAATTTTTTTTAATTATCTTTATTTTATATATTTTTACATATATTACAGTGTTTATGTACCATTTCAACCATCTTTTTAACTTCTCTGTCACTGCCTCCTGATTGTGCCCATTTATTTTACCTTTTTGTGTTCAAGGGACTTTATCTGTTTCTACATGCTCAAGCTGCCTGATCTCGTGTCTGGGATGGCATGGCTTGATCTGATTCACATGGACAAACTGCTCTATTGCTGTTTCATCCTCATTCTTCAAAATGTTATGAACTACAGGAGAGACCTTATCTATAATTCGAAATGGCCCCTGCCAGGCTGCTAGAAATTTAGAATTTTTCTGTTTACTTTTCCCAAAATGAAACTTATACACCTGATCCCGACACTGTATTCTCTCACTGATGTTCTTTTATCGTAGTATGTTTTAGCACTGTCAGCAGCCCTTTCCAGATATCTCTGTACAAAAGCAAATGCATGTTGTAAATGCTTCCTCAGCTCATCAATGTATTCATGAACTGTAGATGCGCTTACAAGTGTTTGCTCATGTGTTCTGTATAGTAGGTGTTGTGGTAACACCATTTTCCTACCTGTCAAGACCTCATGGGGGCTAATACCTGTTGCTTTGGCAGGAGTTGATCTGATTGCCATCAAAACCAACGGTAAACGTAAATCCCAGCTGGCACCTGCTTCAGCTACAAATTTCTTTAAAATGTCCACAACAGACCTATTACCCCGTTCAACTCCACCTGAAGAAGCCGCCCGATATGCGATATGTAGTTTCCTTTTCACACCCAGTATTTGCCATACCTTGCTCATTAGAGCACTTGTGAAATGACTTCCTCTGTTTGACTCAATTATTTGTGGCAACCCAAACCTTGAGAACACATGATTCACTAGCAATGTGGCTGCTGTTTGCGCACTACAATCTGGTGCAGGAATACATTCAATCCACTTCGACATCAAACATAACACACTCAAAATATAACGGTTTCCTCTGCCCGACCTTTTTAAAGGCCCTACATAGTCTATTTGCAAATCTGACCATGGAAGGGTTAGGCCTCTTTTCATTAGTGGAGCTCTGTGCATTGGTGAAGCAGGTTTAAATTGGGCACATACTAGACATCCTCTAGTATACAATTCCACATCTTGGGACATATGTGGCCAATAAGCATAATCTTTTAGTATTTTCAATGTCTTTTCTGAACCTCTGTGGCCAGCAGTTATGGCATCATGTGCATGGTGTAGCATTAGCCCTCTAAATGAAAGGGGTACCACCCATTGTATCTGTCCTATTATGGACTCTCTAACCATGAGTCCATCCTGTAGTCTAATTTGTTTTTTATTCTTTAATAGCACCCTCAATTCTTCTTTTCTCATACAATAATTTTCTGTTAAAGGGTTTTGTTCAGGATCTATCAAATGATTATAATAGATTCCCAAAATTCGATCATTCTTTTGTGCCTCAATCACATCTTGGTCTGGTGTATTATGACCCCACTGTACCACTGGTTGATCTACCTCATTTGGTGCTTTAGAACGTGTTACTGCATCAATTTGTATTTCACCCAGTAAATCATTAATAGGTAGCAATTCTCCCATCACAGCCCCAATTTTAGCCAGGTGGTCTGCCTTATCATTTCCCTCCTTATCCTCTCCAGGTGTTTTTAAATGCCCACACATTTTTCTCCAGTATATTGGTAAAGCATTCTCTGACACCAATTTGTCTATGGCTTGTATCATTTTTCCATGTTTAAGTGGCTTTTTGTTGTATGTAATCATGCCTCTCGCTTTCCAGCCAGGTAGATATTCCACAAAGCTGTTTCATGCATAGTCAGAATCAGTCACCAGCACAATTTCACTGAATTTATTATCAATTGCAGTAGCAATGGCTGCCATTTCCGCTACTTGACTGCACCTAGCTCCAATTCTCATCCCTATGCTGGGGATACCTTCACATTTCAACCAGACATTTCCTATTCCTGACACTAATTGTTTATTACTGTCATTTTCAATGTGAAAAGCACAACCATCGACATATACAGTTGGCAAGTCCTTGCATGTTTTTTCATCAAAAGCTTTGTGTGGTGATTGTTCAAACTCCTGTAAATTAGGTTCTATTTCCATTTCGTTTGATGCTTGTTCAGCTGCACAGTCGTGTAAATCTGCTAAACTTTGAGCAATTGGGCTCTTTTTATTTTGGCCATATCTCACTTCTACAGGAAAACCTTGTAATGCTAGCGTCCATGAAGTGATTCTGGACTGCGCTAGATTACCTGACCTAATTCTTTTACTCTCTAAGAATTGCAAAGGTTGATGATTTGTTTCAATAATCACCTTTTCCCCCTGAACAATGGGGCGGAAATGTTGTAGCGCCCACACAGTGGTTAATAGGGCCTTTTCACATTCATTGAATTTCATTTCAACTTGGGAAAATGCCTTACTTGCATAGGCAATGGTTTTGTGATTCAAATCGTGTTTTTGTGATAACACAGCTGACATACAATGTTCAGAGATACCTATTTCTATAAAGAAATCCCTATCCTTTATGGGGTATGCTAAACATGGTGCCTTTACAAGACATTCCTTCAATTTGGCTACTGCTATAGACTGCTCTTTCTCCCATTTCCAGGGCGTATTTATTTTTAGCAGTTTAGTCAATGGTTGAGTGATCTCAGCATAATTTTCAATTAACTTTCTGTTATAGCCTGTCATTCCTAATAAACTTTTCACCCCTTTCACATTTTTAGGGTCTTTTGGTTTTTGTATGGCCTCTATTTTCTTCTTTTGTGGATTTAGTCCATGTTCAGTTACTTCATGGCCTAGTAAATTCACTTTTTTCTTACACCATTGTGCTTTTTGTAAAGACACTTTGGCGCCTGCTTTCTGCAATTGGCCAAGCACATGCCTTATTTCATCAAAATGGTTTTTTAAGCTTTCATTTTTTGTCAGGACATCATCCACATAAACTATGGTTCTTCTTTCTGCTGCATCAGGCATGGCCTTCCTCAAAAATATTCCAAATTCACTCCCACTATTAACGTACCCGAACGGAGGTCTAACCCATGCGTATTGAGTCCTGTCAAATGTAAAGGAAAATAAATTCTGTATCTCCTCTGCCAATGGCACGCACCAATATCCAGAGGTGAGATCTAATGTGGTAAACACTTTTGAACCATGTACCTGAGCTAGGCCCTGATCAATGAATGGCAGTGGCCATCTGGACACTGATACTCTTTTATTTAACTCCCTCAAATCTGCACAAAGCCGCCATTGACCATTTGGCTTTAACACACCTAAAATGGGCGCGTTGGACGTGCTATGGATAGGCCTGATGATTCCTCGGGATTCTAAATTTTTAATAATTTCTGCCAATGATTCTAAACATGCCAGCGGTAGTCTATACTGGCGTACAAATACTGGACTTCTGCTACACCCTTCCGGAAGTGTGGCCACATGTAAATTAGTTAACCCGCAATCATAGGCATCTTTTGCAAATACATCTTTAAATTCCATAAATATCTTCCTCAATTCTTTTCTATCCTCATCGTTGTCACACGCATCCGCTAAGGAGATCTGCTCTTCTACCATTTTGGAAAATTCCGGAAAATGTTCTGGTAGTGGAATCTCGGTGCTTTCCTCTAGCTGTGTGGCTGTATCTCTTTGTAAAGCTGCCACTTTTAAATGTTTTGTCATGTCAGCTTCCATTTCAATGGGCTGATTTTCCATTTCATTTTCACTTAAATCAAATGTTATACAACTCTCTTGATAACAGCATACTGTCTCACTTGAATCATAAGGGTACACAGAATGAATTTTAAATATTCCTTTGGGCTGAGAGTCCGGGTATTCTGGTAACTCACCCTTGGCATCTACATACTTTTCAGGGATATTTCCAATCACCATGTTATTTAGATCTGCAGTAGAATGTGATTTTTGTATGGCCATTCCTAATGGGGAGTTTTCCTCTAAATGAATATCTTGACAACCCTTATTATTTACCATAATTCTTACAGGCCCTTCACCAATATCTACCAATGGAATGTATTCATAATCCAGGCCTTGCTGTTTTATGGATTCATTCAGGCACACAAATGCATCAGAGTCTTTTATCTGCTGTCCATTTTTGCATTTCAGTGTTATTGCAAACTGTTTTGTAAATGCAGGAATAATAGTATCTTTCCTCATTTGTAGTTCGATTGCATAAGGAACAAGTTGTGCACAATGATAAGCCCTTCCTTTGTCTTCAAATTCAGGTGCCGGCCCACCTAGGCGTGACCATATTTTTTGATTAAGGAAATCTAACACCATACACATTCTGTGCATGATGTCATTGCCCATGTAAAAATCATTTTGTGCTCCACTCACTATCCATACATTATGGTAAATTGTTTTCTGCCGAATGATAATTTTAAGCATGCATCTGCCTGCAATTCGGTTTTCAAAGTCTGGACTGTCCAACCCAGAAACATATTGGTTTTTGATCCTAAATTTCGGGATTTCCTCCCTCTCTATTATTTTTTGCAACAATTTCTCATTAATGAAGCTCCTCTCATGTTCAAGCGCTAAAGTGGCTTTTATTGTTTTAAAACAGTCATTTATACCAACATGAACCCATGGTTGCTCATCTTCCATGTGTATTTCAGCAAGAGTGGTAATGTGTTTTTCTGAATCTGCTTTAGGAGTAAAATTTTGTTTCCATATCTTTTCTTTTAAATAAAAACGTAACGTGTGCTCATCTATGCCAATTTTTCCTTGGGTCCAAGTATATTTGTACAGGTAGTTTTTCATTGTCGCTCTGCATTTTGTCTTGACACATTAATATAACAGTGACACTAGTGATGCAACTATTCTGGAGATATACCTCCACAGCATCATTTGTTTTGGCAACGGTGTGACATTCATTATGTTGCTGTTTTGTGATTTTAGTTTCTTAGGTCTCAATGGTTTTTTGGTTAAGGACCACAGCACTCCATTCACCCCATCTATGAGAGGAGACAATCTTTTCAGGCAATCTGTCCCCATCAGAAATGGAATTTCACAAATAGATGTGATCAATACCTCTTGTTTAATTCTGTGCTTTCCTATTTTTATGTCAACCTCAGTTACACCTATGATGGGCACCTCCTCCCCATTAAAGTTATGCACTGGACCTTGATTTTCCTTCACTGTGATCTGATTCTGTGGGGATCTCCCTTCATTGATAATCTTTACCAGCTCCTTGGACATAATTGTGGCCTGTGCGCCAGTGTCAATCATTGCAAATGTTTGGAATTTTTCTTCTACAGTGATGGGAGCATAATACCTGTCCTCAACTTCCTCTAATACACATAAGAAGTGTGAATTCTTACTGATTTCAGGACTCACCTTTCTCAGGCCTTTTTCACTTTTGGCTAAGCACATTGGTAAATGGAAAGACATTTTTCCCTCCTTTTTACCCATTTCTGCGCGAGATACTTTATTCATTTCTCCATGTTCAGAGGTTTTTTGGAGTGTGGCCACTGTTCGCCTATCCATCCAGTATCATTCACTTTTGTATAGGCGCGTTACAAATACCATATCATATCATATCATATCATTCAGAAATCTGTCATTGTTTAATTCTGTGCATTTGTGATCATTTAGTGTGGTACCAGCCCTTTCAGCCTCTTCAAAAATATGTGGCTCAAAGAATTCTTCAGGTGAAGCATGTACCCTCCTTTGGAGTATTTCCTTTTTCTGCCTGTGTTTGGCCATTGTTCTACTACCCAGGGAAGAAATCATAGCATCCCCACTTACTACCTGTTTACTGGTATTCCCCATGCATGAGTCATTTTTCTTAAATCTGTCTCTTTGTTCTCTTGGAGTTTCAGGTTTTCTTATTTCATTTGTACAAATCTCCAATGTTTGATTTAGCTCTAGGTTAAACTATACCTCTCTTTTAGAAGTATTTGCACTTTCTGTTACATGTTCATTTACTGGCATTTTCAGTTTTAAATCATTAGACATCTCAGAGTCATTATGCGAAATTACATCAGAGCAATCTGTTTTTTCAGCGCTGTAGGTATCATGAGTACTTAGTCACTTTTCAGAAGTAGCCCCCCGGTCATTGCTATGGCCATCAGCCCCCTCCTTTCATGACTGTTTTTGTGCTGTACAAAGCTTCCCTATTTGTTCAGCTAACATTTTCACTTGGGCATCAAGGCACTGGAACCTTTCCATCTCTCTAGAATCCTCCCTCTATGGCCTAGATCGATATTGGTTGCTTTCTCCCTGATTGGATCTATTCTGATACCTCTCAGGTGAGTGATTTCTATTGGGATAGTTTCTGAACTCTTGATTCATTTGTGGTTTTAGTCCCCTGGTGGGGAATCATTGTATTGACATGGAGTGTAATTCATGTTCTGTCTCATGTCCTGTCTCTCATGTTGTGGGTACTGACCCCTATGTTGATTCCCATTATCAGCAAATCGATCCACATATCGGGGTCTATCCTAATTACCATATATCATGGTGTTGGGATCAAATTTGCTCTGTGTCCCCAATGTCTGCTAGGGACCATCATTTCTTTGATCTTGATTTTGTCTCTGATTATAGTTCATACCTGACATATCAGGCCGATAGCCTGCCCGGGGCCTATCTCCTAAATACCTAGGACTGATGTAGCTCTCCCTATTACTAGGATCATGTGATTGAAACATTGGTGCAGAGTGTGATGACCTTTGTTGATTAACCCTTTGTTCAGGTGCCGAATTATTTTTACCTGGACTTTGAGCAGAATCAAGGGACATTTTGGCTGACCTGATTTCCATCACTGTTGCTGAGGGTTCTTTAGATTTAGGTCTAGTATCTTTCATTTTATCACTTTCTCTACCCTGACAATAGAGTACCTCATATAGTTTTGTGCTTTGATGCACAATCCACTCAAGGGACTTGTCACAATCAAATTCACGAACCAATTGGGATATGATGTCTTTCTGTAGCCCATAGAAGTAGGCGGTTTTAAATTCATTAGAATTGGGGTCAAAAGATATATCAAAGCGAGAAAATGCTCTTTTTAAGTCTTGTAAAAACTGGCGAGGGGATGTATTAGGCCCAGCAGTAAGTGTGTAAGCAACTTTCTTTGCCTCCTGTAATGACTGGAAAGGAGAAAAATGACGCCTAATTTCTTTTTCAAACTCCACCCATGTCATATTCTGCTGTTCATTTAATCCCCTTATGATGCTGGCCGTCGGAGCATCTAAAGTTAAATGAAAATATTGTCTGTACTGTTCCTTAGGTATCTGGAGTGCTTTAAAAATGTCATGAACCGCTTCTAAGTGATCCTCAATGCAGCATTCCCCTCCTTTCTTAAATGGTTTGATCAGAGCTTTAATAGATTTTCATATTTTTTATGGGGCTACTTGTTGCAATGCATGGAATTGCACTACTTGGTGACTCAATCCTGGTTCCAGGTGTATGGGATTGGTGGCTGCCCCCAATGGGAGCATCAAATCCCCCAAGGGCGCTGCAACCAAGTTCAGTCACCGGCCCAGTCACTGGAGCACTAGCTCTTTGGGCAGAACTAGAATTCACCTCCACTCCATTGAATGTAGTACCCTGCCGCCTCTCCTGGGACCTGGGAATGCACATTTGTTGTTCTAAGTCTTTGCACTTTTTAAGGAGCCTGCGTGCTTCATTTTGCAGATAGTTGTTTTCATCACTCATTTTATTTATTACCTCCGGCATGTCGCACATTTGCATTTGGCATTTATTGAATTCTTTGTTTCTCTTGTCTCTTTCTTGTATCATTTTAACCATTTCTTGCTCTGCACCTTGGAGATCACTTTCTTTTTCAAAATTTTCTTTTTGTAAAATCTACATTTCTGAAACAATCTCATCTTTATCCTGTCTAATGTGATCCACTAAGGCTTTTAAGTGTACCAATTCTTGTTCACTGTCTTCAAACTGTTTCTTGCTTTTGGACAACTGAATATCAAAATCTCTGCATTTTAATTGCATGTCTTTCTGACATCCTTCTAATTCTGTTCTTAACATCTCCTCTTTTTTACTTGCCCCATCTAAGTCAGTCTTTAACCTGTTAATTAGCTGGATATCATTTTCTTGCATTGGCAGGGACCTATTCAATATAAACCAGATCTTGGCACATAGCCGTATCAGATAATCTTTCTCTGCATGTTTGTCAGCTGCATTTAATAATCTCAGAAGGCAGACCTGAATTATGCTGCCTGCTGCAAAAATACTGTCTAGTTTTTCTTTCTGCACTTCACCATGAATGCGGTCGTGCCATTCTGTGGCATTGTTCGATGACCACGTCCCATGTGCAAATAACTTTGCCTCTAAATATTGCACTAGCTCTGGGAATGTGGCTTCCATTTGAGACATTCTGAAATTCGTTTTAGTGGCACACTGCTATTATGAAATGGGTTCCCTTTAGTGTACAGATGGCGGTGTGAGGCACGCTTGCCACGCCCAGTAGGTGCTCTATGATCACTTTCCCGGCCTGCAACGCACCATAAATATGTTGGGTATTTTGTGTAGATTTGGGGCCTGGCAGTATTTTCTTACCGCCAAAATAATTTAGCAACAATGACTACTTGTACTCAGATTAGGTTAGGTATAATAATAACACGGTGGATATGCATTATTACAGTACACAGACATATTTAGTTGATATGCGTGGTTGGTATGCGTGGTTGGTATGCGTGGTTGGTATGCGTGGTTGGTGGTATTTTTGGTGAGCATAATTCCTTTATTTGTGGCCCCAATATCCAGAACCCCTTATTTTTGTTTAGATTGTTCATGTGATCACTACAGAGACCTCAGGCCTACCTTTCAGAAATACCACATTTTCATTTTTAGTGTGCCATCATGGGCAATTCTCACTGAATTATTTACAACAGCGAGCTAACATGTGGTACAACACTCACTATTTTATATACAATAGTGAACTATGTCCCGGGTCTCTATTTCTGCTGACTCATTTACCTTCAGCAGGCTATTTCACACACACAGTTATTTATAATTGCTCATACTGAATGAAATCGTGCACACAGCTGCAGCCAAGTCTTATTTTTAGCTACCTTAAAAATGACAATTGCACTGTCTAAACATCTCCCCACATCATCAGCACTGTAATGGTAAATGCACAAAGGAAAGAGAAAATAAAACACACTGCTCGTCTGCTTTCAGATATTTTTGTATATTATAAAAATTGCATTTAAACACGATCTTACTCTTTTTACAGAAATAAATGAAATAGCACAGTCAACATTATCTGTAACAAAATGAGAAGAGGGCGACGAGAACAGTCGCAACATTAAACATGTTGATAATTGGAATTCTTTCTTCTACACTGACTGAATAGTTTCGCACTCATGCACACTGCCCCCGTACTTTGCAATATATAATTACCTAATCTGTTCAGCATGTGAAATTCTTCGGCTGGTCGCCTTCTGGATGTGGCAATTCCCTCTTCAAGCACCCCCAGTGAGAACAGGCATCTGCCGTTACTCAAACCGGGGATTTTTGTCTGGAATTCCCAGTCTCTGCATCAGTGCAGCTGGGATCTGCTTTTTCAATCAGGAACTCCCCAGCCACCAGTCAGGTCTTCCCCCGAGCTGTGTAAAATATATTCTCCCTCTCTCCTTCCCCCAGATTCTACAGGAAAACTTGGTTACAGCCTCTAATATGATGCTTGTCCAATAAGAATCCCCTATGTCCTATCCTCCTCCTGCACACAATAGAAATCTTTTACAGTAAGCAACTGTAACAAAACTGATTTCCTGCTTATTCGAATCTTTGCTTCCTGCAAATACTGTGGACAAAGCAGCACAGAGAAAAAAAAATCTGGATGCGCGTTTAAAATGACTTTCAGAGTCTGCCTCACTTTGCAGTGGAGAACACATTATATTATTAATGAGTTAGAATCATTAGTATTGTTAATAAGGTTAGTTCATTAATCCTCGAATGTGTCTCCTGCAACAGAGGAATTTCAGGTGGAGAAAAAAATATATGCTTTTAACTGTGAAAAAATGATTTGCATTTTAAATGTAGAAATCGTTTTTGACTGAATAGCCTGTTTTCATTTACATGTCCATGTCACACTGGCAACACATGCCTTGCTGTACCGCATTATAGCAATGCACCAAACCCATGCAGTGGCGCTGCATAAAAATAATGCTAAATACTCTTACAAGTAACAGTCTTCTTGAATATCCTGCTACTTTGACATGAGATTGGTAGGCATTTTAGAGATACACAATATGAGATTCACTGGCTGAATGATAATTCTTTACATGTCAGTATCTAAAGAGGCAAGTGGATATGTGGGATTGGACAAAAAACATAACTCTTAACCATCACATATAGTGCAACATTAAAAGTACCTAATTTATATATGGGATACAAACAGGTGAACATGCATATTTCTAAGAGGCCTAGATGTAATTCATGAGAAGAAATGAAAGTTATATTAAATGTCAATGACCATTAACTAATTTATTATTCTTTCTGTTTTTGTCTCCAATGTTTTTGTAACGTTACTCCATTTTAAAACAACTATGGGATCACAAAGAGCTTTAGTTGCTTTTGCTATTGTCATATGGTTTAATTTATTTTATGTTGGTTTCTTTTCTAATAACATCACCATGTAAGAACAATATTTTTATATTTGAAAAATATAGGTTTTCCATGAAGTGAGAATCAGAATTTAGGAAACTTAAAACCTTTCCCTGAAGAAAGCATCTACTCAAAACACATGTTGGCAAATTGGCAAGAAAACCTTACAAATAATTGTTTGTAATGTGCCAGAACTCACAATGAAAATGAATGAAGACAGATTCTCGGCATATATTAGAGACATATGACATCAAACATTTGCAGGAAATGTGGCCATTCACTCCTCTCACAAGACATGGGTAACTTTCAGTGATTTAAACCCCCAGAAGAAAGAGGCCCGGAAGGCATCCTGCAGATCTAAGTGTTCTGATTTGCTTAGTTTGCTTAAATGCTGATCTCATACAGATCCTGGAAATTAAAGGGATGGGAAAGCCTCACTCTGAGTAATTAACTGTTAGACATCACTGTGGAAATCAGGACATTGCAATTTCTTCGAGAAACTAGAATAATAACATTGATGACATAATGACCCAGAGCACTGGCTTCATTCCACACATTTTTCGGGGTTGATTTAAATGAATATGGCCCAGCTAACAATCTCCTGGATATGAAAAAGAGAAATATTAGGTATTCCTAAATTCATCATGAAAGATCCCTTGATGGACAATGCTGGTCTAAACCCGAGTATGTTGGGGAATGCATCAATAAAGTGTAGGCTTTTCAGTGATATAACGATCATTGGGTTTCCGAGGGTTCCTGACGGAAATCAACTATAGATGATATTGCTTTGCCAATAATAGCCTATTGAAGTTGGATGATTGAGTTCATTGTGATGCCCAGTGCATATTGGGAACATTCCTCTATCTGCTTCACTATAATAAAACAACCTAAAAACTACCTAATGTCAACAACAACAAAAAGAATGTCGAGTTTCTCTGATGATAGAGAGAGCTGTGACAGCAAAAACGCATTGATTGTAATGGGCTAATAACAGGGCCAATGAAAAATGGTCTTCCCTTTTTTTTGGCTTTATCAAAATCTGTTGGCTTGCTAAACCCACCTCAGATGATATCTAATTACTGAGGCATATTTACTACCTTAAAAAATGCTTTGTCAATAACAAAACCATTTAAATGACATAACATCGGATTTACCTGGCTAGATGAAGAATGTAAACATAACAGAGACTCGTTGTTAGAGGCTCTCAAATTGTCCAATAATACAAGAAGAGATTTATCTTCACTCTGAAAGCTGTACAAAGACACTTAAGTGCCTTAAACGTGAATTTGCCAGATCATTGTGGGATGACCTGGCTAAGGATATGGCTGATAAAAATGTTTGGGTCTTCTGGCAAATAGTGGTCAATGAACAAACTTGCCAGAAAGAGTATTCCATTGAGATCACTATACCAAAGAACTCTAGCTGACAGCAGTTGGGTGCCTTGCCACATTACAATGTTCCCTATTTTGGGATTTTAGTGGATGGCTTTGTTAACTCATTTTCTGGAATTATGAAAAAGGTTTATGTAGTCTCAGTAATAATAGCGACAAAAGCAGGCAACAGCCCCTGGGCTGATTTCTTACCATCTGACTTATTTAAGACCCATAATGGCATACAGGCACTCTTGCTCACCAAAGGATTCAATTCCATGGTAACAGAAAACATGATATGTGCTGCTGGAAACAGGCAGACCCACTTCAGTATTAGATAATGCATTCAAAATATTTGGCACAATAGTACTGGTGAGGTTACAACTATGGATCAAGGAGCATAATGTTCTCTCAATCACTTAACTGGGCTTTAGATTGGGCCTTGTAACCATACTATAACATTCCATCCTTTTCTGGTCTCAGCTAAATGTTAATTATCGAAGAGGAGAGTCTAACCGTGACTTTCATGGACCTGACTACAGCCTTTGACTTTGAGGATCATAATACTATATAGACAACTTTGTGATCCATAGAGAGTTACTGTATATCATATCAGCTATCCATGCACATATTACTGTAATGGTTATACAACCATGGACGTAAAGTGAGCTCTCCAATATCAGTTCAAACAGGGGTTTAATCCATTTGTTAAAAAGATTAACTCTGAACATATCTTTGCAGAATTGAGGCAGATGTTCACATGTGGCGGTTTCAAGATCCCCATGTTGTCCTTTTAATAACACTTTTCTGATGACGAGGATCCAGAATTTGCTTCATAAGCTGATAGATGTGTATACAACCAACATGAAGAGCTGTGTTTAACTGTAAATGCAAAATAGTCCACTCTAATCCACTCTCTTAATTTTTGGGAAAGAATATAGACCTTATGGATGGCATTTTTACTCTGGGAACTCAAGGATAGAAGGTGAATGTAGCAGATTACTTTATAATTTGCTTCTGTCAATACTTAACTAATAACTGCCACCTGAAGAATCATGATTTACACTACGGAAAATCCCTACCTCAGATAGGAGCTGGACTTACATACATAGTAACAAAAAGGGGTGTGAAGATTACTTCTATTGAATATGTTAAACATAGTTGCTTTGCATAAAACATTTTAATTTTAATGCTGTATTAAACATAATTGCACCTGAGGGAGTGTAATTTGGATACCGGAAATCAATTCTAAAGAAACTTTGTTAAGTACAACTAAATCATGCAACATGCTATTTTGAAACAGAAGTGAGACAAAGAGCAATTAACTGTTGAGTACTATCAGAAAATACCCATTTAACGAAAACCACTTCAACTAGTATACATACAGAATGCATAAGAACCAAAAACAAATACAATTAAAAAATGATTTGATCATCAAAAGCAATGATAAATTCTAAAGGCATATATTAAAGGACGCATTTGCTAAGTACTATTACATCCTATGTACTTAGATTGTGGCATGCAACATTTTGGTATATTATCAGTTTAAGTACCTTCCTCGGGACCAGATATCCATGCTATATATGTTCTGATTTGCTTTTATGACTGGAATTAGGAGGTATGCACCACGAGAAGCAAGCATTCACTCATATTATGTGGGAATATGAAGCAAAGGCTAAGTCAGTGATTTATGTGGAATGTGAGTTTGGTCTAATAGTGGTGAGGCCAACTTGCAACTAATACAAAAAAGGTTTTGCAAAAGAATATTGGGCCCAAAATCTCAAAGCACATAACACACATGTATGAACATTAGCGGGTTCCCAAACTAACTCACACCTTCACACAAACATATTAAAGACAGGAAGCAACCAGACTGGATCTCACCAGCCACAAGACCTCCAGAAAACCTAGACAGAGAGCCTAGTGCATCAAATCTGCAGGCCCCTAACAGTGTCACACACTGCTTCACACAACTCCCTTCTCTCATACTTGCTTCCCATACCAACCACCCCTCAACCTAACCAATCTTTTATGTCCCTAAGTGCATACATGTCATGAAATGTGCAAATATCTATATCCTACGCAATAACATAACATAGTAGAGCATATTATAATATCATACATGAAGTAATACCTGTTTGTCCTATTTTCTTTGTTTTGTTGAAATTAACTTAATCTCTACTGATGACAATTCTCAAGAAGATTATGGTTACCAACATATCTACAAACAAACCATAGACATGTGCAAAGGTTGATAAGCACAACTTTCGGATAGCAAATTGCAAAGATTCCAAACTATGTTTTTGTTAGATTTCCTCTTTCATATTTTGTAATACAATTATTGAAGCAACAACCACCCAACGGAATTAAGTAAACACTGGCAGAAAAATTATGTCCTAATGAGAGTTCAACAACTTGTAGTAGATTTGTTGGTTATATATGAATCAGAGTATCAGAGAGACACAGTGGGGGTAATTCATAGATTTCAGCGCAGAGGCAGCGCACGCGAGCAGCGCAGAGAGGGAGCGTGCCCCAGCCGTGTGCGCTAAACAGCATTCTGGCGCACCGCGTATTCATGGAATTTCCAAGCCATTTTGAGTGCTGGCGCAGCGAACATCCCGCAGCACCAGTTACTGCCCCAAGAACGCCCCTTGCGCAAGGAAAAGCCACTGAAATCCCCAATGCGGCGCAAAGGGCCGCGCTAACCCTTGACCAGCTTACAGGGGTGCTACACTGTAATCGAGTGAAAATACTATGCATACCCCACTCACGGCAGCCAAAACACATAAAAATGTATTGCGCACCCCTCGGAATACGCGTACCCCGCTCGTGCCAGGTAAATTGCATAGAAAAAGTCCCCCCTGTGGTGTGGGCTGCCTGTGGGGCATGCCCAGGGTGGATGGCCTGCCTGCACAGCATGGGGAGGGTGAGTGGGCTGCCTGTGGGGCATGCCCAGGGTGGAGGGGGTGCCTGCGCATATTCCAGGGATGCGCGGGAAGTTTCATTTGCGATAGACATGGCGCGAGCGGGATACGTGCATTTTGGGGGTGCGCCAGAAGTTTCACACGCGATAGGCCTGGCGCGAGCGGGGTACGTGTATTTTGGGGGTGCGCGGGAAGTTTCACACGCGATAGTCCTGGCAAGAGCAGTGTACATGTATTTCGGGGGGGCGCGGGAAGTTTCACACGTGATAGTCCTGGCGAGAGCGGGGTATGTGTATTCCGGGGGGGTGCGCGTGAAGTTTCACACACGATAGTCCTGGCGAGAGCGGAGTACGTGTATTTCGGGCATGCGTGGGAAGTTTCACATCTGATAGGCCTGGCGCAAGCAGGGTATGTGTATTTCGGGGGTAAGCTGGGATTTTCACACGCGATAGGCCTGGCGTGAGCAGGGTACATGCATTTCAGGGGTGCATGGGAAGTTTCACATGTGATCGTCCTGGCGAGAGTGGGGTACGTGTATTTCGAGGGTGCACGTCATGTTTTACATGCGATAGTCCTGGCGAGAGTTGGGTACGTGTATTTCAGGGGTGCTCATGAAGTTTCACACGCGATAGTCCTGACGAGAGCGGGGTACGTGTATTTCGGGGGTGCATGGGAAGTTTCACACGAGATAGGCCTGGCGAGAGCGGGTATGTGTATTTCAGGGGTGCGCAGGGAATTTCACACGTGATTTGGCATTGTGGCCCCTCCCGGGTGTGGCCTTTCCACCCTCCCCATGCCCTGCAGGCAGGCCACACCACAGGGGACTACCCTACACCCATGACCATGCCCTGCAGGCTGCCCAATCCACAGGGCACTACCCTACACCCCTTACCATGCCCTGCATGCAGCCCACACCACAGGGGACTACCCTACACCCCTGACCATGCCCTGCAGGCAGCCCACATGGCACCATGCACTTGTGAGCACACTTGTGAGACCCGACTCATGTCTCCCACCCAGCCACCCACCCACCATTGACGGACAACTGCCAGCAGGCCCCAACTCATGTCCCCCACCCGTCCATCCACCCACCATTGACTGGCACCTGCCAGCAGGACCTGACTCATGTCCCCCAGCCACCCACCCACCATTGATGGGCAACTGCCAGTAGGCCCCGGTACGTGCCCCACCAAACACCATGTTCTAACAAAAGAAACCCATGGGCCTGATGCCCACACAAATCCCCTGTCCCTCCAGGACAAGCACACAAACATCCACTCCCAAAGTACCCATGTCATGAGAGCCTCAAAAGAACCACCATGGCCATGCATAAAAGTACAACAGAGCTACACAGTGGCAACACTTGACTGAGGCAATGCTCATTGAGACATGCACAAAACCAATGAGAGTACACAACACCAATAATGAAGAAATATGATATGTATTAAAATATGTAAAGAAAAAACATCATGCAACATCAAAATTGTAAATGAAGAAATTATGAAATCCAAAATAAAAAGAAATCCAATGTAAACCAAAAATCCACAAGAGGAAAAAGTGGAAGTTGTCCATTTCAAATAAAGTCAATGACATTTTTTTAAAAAAACATTGATCCATGGGATGACAAAATAACTAAAGTATGTACAAGTGTGGAACTATATACAGTGAAAGTCCAAAGGGTCCATTATGCCCAAACAAAAGGAAACCTACCTAAAATCCTAAAGAAATAACTATGTACATAAAGTGGGGCAAAGTCCATGAACTCCAAAATAAAAATAAAAAAATGAAACCTAACCCTAAAGAACTATGTAAAAAGGTGGCGGGCAAGTCCAATGGCTCACTTGTTGATGTCCCGGGCCATGGCATCATCGAACTCCTCTTCAACGTCCTGGTGGCGGGCCTCTTCCCTGGCCCCGAGGTCTCGCAGGGATGCAGCCATGGCCTCCTCCAACTCCCTGCGAGTTGCCTCGAGGCACTCAGCCCGGCTCAACGCCCTGTGTATGGAGTTCTCTGCCCTGACCATAGTGAGCCAGGCCTCTTCCGCCTGCCGCCGCTCCGCATCTATTTGCCGGCCCAACCACTGCCACACGGAAGACACACCCAATCCAGGGTCCTCCTGCCCTCCAGCTGATGCCTGCCCCTGTGATGTTGATAGCCCCCGAGCCATCATTGCTCCCACCTTGAGCCTGCTGCTGCCGTGCATGTGCCCTGCCTGTCGATGCCTGCACGTCCTCCTCCTGCTGGGGTCCAGTTGTTTGAGTGGCCACCCCTGCTGGACCTCCAACTCCCAACTGTGGCAGGGATGTGTCCTCCACCAGCCTGGCTGCTGGATCAGGGCCAGCTCCACAGGGTGCCCAGGTGATACGTGGGTAGGAAGGTGGCATGGAGGATGACTGGCGCATAGGGGGTTCAGTTGAGGAGGGGGTCGATAAAAGTTCCAGCACACAGAGGAACCCAGCACTGCTGACCCGTCCTAGTAGGTTGACGCGGTCCACACGAGAACCCTGCACGTCATCCTGAATGCCACGTTGATGCAACGCCACCCCAGCCAGGACAGGCTCAACCCGGTCCCGGATAGCCATGTCCACAGGGAGAGCAAGGCCAGTTGTTGTTCGTGCATCCCCTCCCTAAAAACGGGTCTGGACGAAGGCATACCTGCTGGTGCGGGATGATGCAGTCACCAGATCAGGGACAGGATTACACACAGGCACCTCCGCGGTGGCCTGTGCTGCCTCCTGTCCCTGCCCCTGGACTGCACCACTAGCACCAGTGGAATGCCCCCCTCCAGGCCCATGCATGGGCCTTCCACGGCCTCCTCCTCAACCAAACCCCCGACCAACCTGAATGACTCCGTGCCATCTTCCTCCATAGGCCCCTGTGGGGTCTCAGCTGGCCCTTCTGCTGCCGAGGAGTCTACCTCCGACCTCTGCCTCTTGGACCTACCCTCGGCAGCTGTGGCCATGGGTGCAGCACCAGACTCCTCACTTCCCGAAGAGATGACAACCCGGAAGAGGAGCTGGGCCTTGTGTCTCTGGCTGGTGGTGGGATCCCTGCCGCTGTGCTCCACAGTACCGTCTCCGCCCTTTTCATCAGTTGACGCTGCAGACAGGGAGAGACATAACACAGGCATGAGGGCACTGTACAATGGTCTGATACACACATGACAGTTGTACACGAGTGGCAGTGTCAAACTTCACAGATGGCATCACACTCCCCAACACACATATCATTTGAACCCACACACATGCACAAATTAACAGGAATGTTGGAGCAGGCAGCACCATCCATACACATACAACAGCATGAGCATCCGAAGGTTAGCCTGACGACACATGCAACACGGGGAGTGCGGAACACATGCACACACGCCACCAGACATACATGCATCTGTACATCTCCACCACCTGTCACAGTGAAATCATCGGCAACTATGTCACATCTGCCAATCAGCCTCCTACATGTCGGTGTCACATGCATCCATGGTGTATCACAGTCCGACACACACATGTAAACTGTGCACGTACATGAAGGTGGAACCAGCATCCATGTGTCACACTCCAACCATGCCACAGTACATACACAGAAATGCTAACATGTGTGCATCTCCACATGCATTTGTGCATCATGCATTTCAACACATACACCATTGATGTGCCTCACACATGACAGCACTCACACGCGGCAGGCTCATTTCCCTGTACATACACATCCATACATGGCCCTTTCAAGACATATGTCCAACCTGCACACTCCTGGCACACCTCAACATGCACTGCGTCCAATCAGTACGCATGGATACTTACCGCTCGACTCCAGACGGGTCTGCCTCTCAAGGACCTGGAGGTGGAGCGCTGGGCGTACATGTTCCAAGACCCTTATATGGATGTTGGTAAGGCAGACCCGGCACCCCTATGCATGCGCTGCCTCCAAGAGGCACCGGGCCTTGCAGAGGGTCCTGAACCTGAAGTCTCCCAGCGCTTCTGGACATGTGCCATGTCACAGGCTGCTACCCCCTCCACGTTGATGGCAGCCACAATGTCCCTCCAGATCCTCTTCCATCCTTCATTGTCGTCACGTCGTCTTCCGAAGATGGCATCATATTGCACCAGGACTTGCTCCACCAGGATAGCAACTTCTGTGGCACTGATGCTGGTAGCCCTCTGCCTCTCTGGCTGGTGGTTGCCAGTGGTCTCCAATGGTGTATCCCCCAACATGGCAACCACCGAGGCAGGTGTGGGTGGGCAACTGGGTCCTGGTGCTGGTCTGTGGAGCGATGGAACTTCAGTCGGGATTCTTCTGTTCCAGCAGGGGTGGTCAGAGCAACTGGACCCCTGCAGATAGCTGACGAACAGGCACCAAATAGCAGGGCACCTGGCCAGCAGGCAGGCAGCAGCAGATGGCAGGTGGGCGCGGGGTCAGGGCTCTGGGGGGCAGGAAAATGGCCTTCTGGGCAGGAGCATGGTCGTCCGTGTGTTGTCGTGTGGCCAGCTTGATACAGAGTGATTAGGCACGTGAAAAAACTGCATGTCAGCGTGTAATTCGAGGAAAGGCCCTTAGCACGTAAGTGCGTTTGTGACATAATGCGCACAGGCGTTTCCCTCCACACGGGTGTATAGTGATTGTACACATGCAAATATTGCACGTCCGGGTGTCACTGTGTGTAATTGGAGGAAAGGCCCTTAGTGCATACGCACGTAAGTGATGTCGAACGTGTGGGCTGGGTTAAAAGGTATGCTTAGGATGCCATTTTCTTGTACGTGCTTTTTGAGGAGAGCGAGCAGGGGATTCTTGTACTTCTTTTCGATTCACACGCAATTACTTCACAGCGGTTACAGTTCCTACTCCTTGTATACTCAGACAGTGGTCAATTCTTCATTTGGCAAGGGTGTTGCCAATGCACACACGTGCGTCTTTTTCACATTCTTTTTCCAGTCAGACGGTGAGTTGCGCACGTATGTTGCCCCCGTGTGTCGTGTACCCATTCAGAGGTCATTGCAGCCTGCATGTACCACACGTACGCTTATTTTTGTGTTTGTGGGTGCCACAGCGTAGTGAGCATTCTTTATTCCATGCACGTGGGCTACCAGGGGTCGCGTGCATGTTAAATTTTGTTTCTGGGGTGCCTGAGCGTTGCGTGACCCGTCATCTTCTCCCAGGGGTCACAGACAGCCTTGCTAGAGCACTAGGGTACGTATTCCATCTAGTACCCTGCCCCCTTCACCCCAATTGCCCAGGACAATTGTTTACTGCACCTCCCATTCACACAAGAACATCAGTGCCATGGTTGGGAGGTGACCAAGTGGTAAGGGAGGCAAAGGTGGCCGATCTCCAAGAGGTGTCCGCGGTAGGGGATGTAGCCTGGATGTGCAGGGTGGCCCAAGAGGCCTATGTGGAGGACCAATCAGGGACACCTCTGCCCCCCCATGGGTCGGGGAGATGCAGCTGACACCATCCCAGCTCAGGCCTTGTTAAGCCGGCCCATATTGTTGACTGAACTGGCACAGGATGACTCAAAGGCCGACTTCCGTGTCACCACGTCAAAGCCACGTGTGGCGGTAAAAGTTGCTGTCACCAGGCCACGTGGATCTGGGGCAGCAATGTCATCTGCTGCCCCAAGTAGCCAGGGTGAGGAGGCTTCAGGGGCAGCTGCAGCTCTATCCACCCCAGCTCTGAGTCACCCAGCCGGGACAGTGTTGCTCCAAGACCATCACACCAAGGTTGGTCCTGCAAACATCACCCAGCAGCCAATGCCTGCAGTGAGACCTTTGATCATCGTGCCTTTGGCTACTTCCAGTGACCAGTCAACCTGCGCTTCAGCCCCTACCACCAACCAGAGCGGCGTAAGCCACTCAGGGTCCGCACCACCTCTCAAGAGGAAGAAGGGTGCTCTTGCGGTACAGGCTGGGACCCCAGACACGGCTCCCCCCTCTGACACATCAAGGAAGAGGAGTTTCAATTATGTGGAACTAGACGCACTTGTGGGCTACGTGTCGGCCCATGGCCGCGAAATGCTGGTGACTGCAGGGTGCAAGACTATGACTGCTCAACGTAGGGCCCACTGTTAGTGCATCGCGGACCAGATTAGTCCCCTTGGAATCGTGAGGTGCACAGCTGATGATT
Source organism: Ambystoma mexicanum (assembly GCF_040938575.1). NCBI lineage: Eukaryota > Metazoa > Chordata > Amphibia > Caudata > Ambystomatidae > Ambystoma > Ambystoma mexicanum. The sequence continues at coordinate 432,029,395 of NC_090927.1, read as the reverse complement.
GCTCTAAGCGGTGGAATGACTTCAAACGCAGAGCAAAAAACAAGCTGGCTTCCAATCATGCCTCTACTCTGGTGACTGGCAGTGGGTCTCCACCAGAGGAGGAAGTACTCACAGAACATGCGTCAATCGTTGGAGGCTTCATCACAGAGGATCAGATCCAAGGTGTGAGAGACCTACCAGTTCTTGAGGCAATGTCCGGTAAATGGGCATGCATGTGTGTGCAAACCAAGTGTATGTTGCTTTGGTGATGTGTTCTGATTGAGTGCCAGGTGAGGCTGTGTAGTCATGACTGCCATGGGTCACCCATGTGGTGCCTCCTAACCATCCCCCGGCCTTGGGTTTGGGTTTTACAGTATCCCTTCTGACCGCAGTGAACAATTTGCACCTGATTACTGCACTTGCCCTTCAATTGCCATCATGCCACAACATTGTTCATACTGTTTTCCTGTTCATTCTGCCTGATTGATGGAATCCTTTGCATGATTAACACACATTTTTGTGCCGTTCTGCCCCAAATTCACCATACTTCAGACATAGATTTCACCCCAAAATGGTCCACATTTCTTTACTTATTATGGAAATGATTTCATCAATCAGGCTAATTGACTATTGTGCACCTACACATGCCCTGCACACGATCACTTCGAGGCCCTGTTTGAATGTTGAACATGCCAATTGACTTCTCTCATGTCCAAGTGACCAACCATTTATTAGTAAACACTGGCTTTTTTTCCCATCATGCAGCACATGTTTTGCTTTTCCATCTTGGAGTCCTCAGTGTCTGCTTTTCAGCTCCCCTTCCACTTTATTGCCAGTGCATGCATGCCACAGTTAGTGTCATGTGTGATATGTGTCATTTATGTACGCAATGTGTACTTCGTGGTGCCTATGTGTGTGGGCTATGATGCTCATGCCTGTCTTCATTACTTTTCTTTTATGTTTTTGCAGGTGATGAGGCACTAGATTCTGTTGAACAGGAGGAGATGGCGCAGAGGCAGGAGTACTCAAAGCCCCAACCAGGCACCAGTGGAGGACGTGGGGTGGTGGTGGTGAAAATCCATTACTCCTACAGACCATCCTGTCCACTGGTGTCTCTGGGTACACCTCCGAAGACCTCTATGGCTCAGGTGCTGAATCTGATATTGAGACAAATGTCCCATCGCAGGTGAGTGTTTCTGGCTGGGATGCTGTTCTGTCCAACCCACCTGCAATGGGGGTAGACCCCTCTGTGAGGCATTCAGTGTTGGAAAGTCTGCTGGTTACCGATGCAGGGTCAAGGTCCACTATATTTGCTCCTGTTCCTGGGCCAGCAGATCAAAGGAGGAATGCAGTCCTGCAGCCTCAGGCAGTGCCAGCACAGCAAGGTGCACATCACCTTGCCCCAAACAGGTGTGGTGCCCACCAACACGGTGGCCGTGTGCCACCAGGCAATACTGTGTGGGAGAACTCCATGTATACTATGGCAGCACAACAGGGGGCATCGTGTGAGATGATGGCTCAGGCCGTGGATAGGGTGGCCACTTCCATTCTTCCCCTGAAAGGCACTTGGAGCTCCAGCAGCAGGCAACAGAGTCCATGTGCCGCTCACACAGGGAGGACATGTTGGCGTCAAACAGGGACCGATGGGCTGGACTGGAGACTCTGCGCACAGTCATATCTGCAGAGTCACAGGCCCACAGGAATGCCCTGAGGTTAGAACACAGGTCCCTCAGAGATGCTCTGGGTGCACTTGAGGTGTCCCAAAGTACAAGGTCAGAACAGCAGCTGGAGCAGCTGACACGCATACTCTCAGCTGAGCTCCAGGCAACCCGTGAGGAGATCCGGGCATCACGTGAGGCCTTGCAGGTAGAAATGCGTGCTACCCGTGAGGTGCGGCATGGGGATCTCCGTACCATCATCTAGCAGAACCAAACCTTTCAGACCTGCATGCTTGCTGCCATGGAGGGGTATGCCAGGGTTTTGCATGGCCTGCCTCCCATATCACGCACACCTTCTAATGTAACACCAGAGGGTGATGACAGCGACCGCAGTTCTCTTTTTTCCTCAACATCCACGCATGAGGGTGTTGGGGTGCACCCTGTACCTCCTCCCTCCTGGGTGCCCCCCCGATCGACATATGGCTATTTTTGATTTTTCTTTTTTTTCTTTTGATTTTTTCATATTTCATGCCAAATTGCAAATTAGAATTAGAATTTAATGTTTTATTATCTTTTTTCTTCTTTTTTCTATTTATTATTTTCATTTCATATTTCATTATTTTTTTAAATTTGACTTTAATTAATTTATTTAAATTGTATTCTGAGTTTTACTTTATTCTTTTATTTATTTGGTTTACTTCTCATTTACTTTTTCTTTTTCGGTATTTAATTTGCATTTACTTTTTTGTTCATAACCATTTTCTTTCAGATTGTAAATTCATGTTACACTGTGTTGCTTTGTGTGGCTCCCGTGGGCATCCACTGTGTATTACAGCTGGGCACATGCCAGCTTGTTCTGTCTTTAGGTTAGAAACTTGGGTTCCTGACACACACGCCCCTCCTGCTTCCCATTTCCATGGGCTCACAAAGGGTGTGACCAAGTGACAGTAATTTACACAGAGGCATTGGGCTCCCATAAGTTGTGTGGGCAGTCTGTAGTCCAAACTGTGTATACATCCCTAGTGGGGATTGGTGTTGATTTCTCCACTGCATGGTTGATTTGTATATAGTATTACATAAAGGACTTTTTGCATATATACATGTAGCTTCTTCATGGCTTAACGAGCCCGTCTCCATTGCAGATGCAGTTCATTTTGTATGCAGTACACTGCCACATTTGCCTACCAGCAAAACACTGCAGTTGGAATGGGTCGATGTGCTGCCTTTGTCAGGTTGTGACACTTGCACTACTTTCATTTTTTTACTGCCATACGTTGCCACTGTTGGATCCTGTACTAATGTTATGTCTAGCTGGTAAGTATTTGTTCATGTGTGCTGTTTCTTTTTCATTAGTGAGAGGAAACTGTCCATTTGGGACAGTGCACTTTGTGACACTTGTGTCATGTGTTGTGCATTCATTTGGTTGATTTCACATAGCATACCATGCCATGGTGTGTTGGGTAGCTGAGATTGGGTTAGGGAGGGGTTGGGTGACATGCCACTATTTGGTTGAGTATTTTGCAAGGGGGTAGTCCTTCATTCTGCATGAATGTGTGCCTTTTACTGACACAGCACTGGGTGTGTTTATGTAGCTAGGGATGCACACAATGTAGCACTTCCAGGGAAACAATCTCAGTGTGGTATGGTTGTGTCAGTTGACTGTCCCTTTTGTCATCATCATAAATTGTCAGGTGGTATGTGCCAGGCCTGTGTGCACTCTGCAGGGGTGGGATTTAGGTGAAGAAATTTGCCACAAGCGGGATACGGGCTGCCTCACCACGTGCCCTTTCACCTCCCATGCGCAGTGGCCGTGCATGTGGTTGGGGATGTGGGGGCACCACCATGTCCACGGCACGCCCCGCCGGGTTGCAACATTGTGCAGAACACATGCTGCCACTATGATCCTGCACACTACTGGGGCCGCATATAGCAGCTGCCCACCAGAGCGGTCAAGGGAGCGAAAGCGTGACTTGAGCACTCCGAATGTGCGCTCCACTATGCCCCGGGTTGCAATATGGGCTGTGTTGTATCTTACCTCGCGTGGTGTGGTTGGGTTCCGTATTGGCATCATCATGTAGGTGCTCAGAGGGTAGGCACTGTCCCCTGGGGAGGTGATAATGGTTGTCATTAGTTGGGTTTTCCCATTTCTCAGTGTCTGACATGCATGCATGTGCAGAGGCATTTGTACTGACCAATTAGCCATGTGTCGCCATGCCACCCAGCTTCCAGGTCCCGGTATAGGGGTGACATTCGGAATATGAAACTATCATGGCTCGACCCCGGATATTTGGCATATACTGAGGTGATGATTCCCTTGGCATCACATACAACCTGCATGTTGATGGAATGCCAGTGTTTGCGATAGATGTGCTCAGTGGCCCTGGAACGACGTAGAACCACATGGGTGCAATCAATGGCACCTAACACTTTGGGAAAGTGTGCCACCCCGTAAAAGTCCTGAACGAAGGCCTGCCTTTCTGCAGGTGTTCTGGGCATGTATACGTGCCTGCGGACTGAGGGGCGTGCAGTCATGATCGCCAACACCTGGTGTAGGCAGCGTGACTGCGTGGCCTGTGAGGCACCCCCAACTATGGCACTTATCCGCTGAAATGACCCAGTAGCCAAGAAATGCAGTACATTGAGCACCTTTTCCAAGGGGCTCAGTGCGTGGGAGCACAGGGTGAGTGATGTGAGGTCATCCTCCCACTCCCTGACCAGTTCTAGGATTATTAGTGGTGGGAACCTGTACCTCCCATAGACCTGGTCATCAGGCATCCCAAAAAGGCTGGTCCTAGGTAAAAAATGCGGGGCATGGCTATCCTCCTCCTCCCGTGGTGTCCCACAACCACTGCTGCGAGGAACAGTATATTCATCGTAGCATATGAGCATGTTTGTTGTTTGCGCGCACTTTTATGCTGCGTGCGGCTGCTTATGCCTGCTTCCTGCTGGTGTACTTGTTTCCGTTTTAGCGCATTTTTTTGGGCGCACGGGTTTCCCCTGTTTGATTCCCTGAATACGTGTTGTTAGTGCACATGTGGGCATGCGAGCATTTACCTGCGATACTTACCCCACAACGCCCACATTTTCACACGTTGTTCCCCATTCCTCGTGTTACGCCCCGCATTCCGCCACCTTTTCTTGAGTGCGCTACATGTTTTTTGCGCTTTCGCTGTGCGCATCGCGCACAGCATTTAGTGACATGTGTGCCGGTGTGTGCTACCCACTGATTTGGCGCACATCCCAGGATTTACATGCGCAGCGCATTCCATGAATTGACGAACGGCTGCATGCGCGGCTTTGACACGCATGCGCTGCGATTTTCACGCTTGCGCTCCTCTTTTCGGCACACATTTATTCCATGAATTACCCTGAGTGTGTCTTGATTTCCTGGAATACCAGGGGATTCACACATTTGTTTTGGTCTCTTCGTTTTTCATTGGACAACAACTTCGAAATTTGTCTCCAAGAGACCTGGCTGCGGGAAGCACCTTTAAGAGATGGGTACTCCGTGCTGTTAAACCCAGCGGGGAAAAATCATCATGGAAGGCCGTTCTCTGGTCTACTCACTATGGTGAATAATGCCAACGGGCGGAATATTATAGAAACACTGAATTCCAATCTGTTTGTTCATGTTCAGGTCACTGTGTTACACCTAGATGCCAGTACTCTTCTCAACACCAAACAGCTCTTGTTAATAAATACATACTGGAACCCTTTGATGATCTCGACTACGCAATACATATCCTCAATAACTGATATGATTGATTCCGCCATGATGAAATATAATGAGTTGATAATAACCTTATGTGGCGATCTAAACTTCTCATGGTTTGACTGTGACAAAACATCCACATATATATCATCAATCAGTTGACCTTTGTCTCAGTGTACAGGACAAATCTTTAAAGAAGCACTATCAGCCAGAAACTGTGAAATGCTAAATGACAAGATAAAAGGTGACACCCCACCTAATTACACCTGGCATCGCAATTCAAGTAAAAGAATTATTGACTATATTTGGATCTCAAACACACGATGGTCGAAAATTGATCATTTCAAGGTTCAAGAGTCCACTATCAGTGACCATAACATCCTGGTACTATCATGGGTGCTGCCTAGAACAACTGTAAAGTGAAATATCCTTTACTTCTTGAACTCAATCAAGGAGCAAACAGATGAACAATTAATGGATATCAAATAAACAATTTGAAACAGAAGAAAATCTCAGACAACTTCTCAGTACACTCCAGAATAAACTATGATGCTCTCCTGAGGCAATTCAAAAGAACATCAACAAAGGTTAAGGCAAGTGTAAATGATAAAAAATATCAATTTAGTGAGGCAATAAATCAACAAAAGAAACAAATGCACAATGATCTACGGGTGTTGAAGAAGTTGGAAGGAGTGAAAATTCAAGTGCAGATTAAACAGCAAAAATTAAAATATCGTAATTGGTTGAAAAGTTTTGCTCTGTCCAGAGATCAAGAGCGTGCAGAGCGAATCCTAAAACTAATTACCTGTCATCAAGCCAAAGAAATTTGGAGCATAATAAATAACAATTCATCATTTCATTACATTAAATTAACACAAGTAATATCAAAAGTCTGCTGGCAAGATCACTTTCGGAATGTATTCTTCAACAGCAAACTTCCACAAAGCCATATAGCCTCACTAGAGAATGCTAAATGGGACAAAAGTGAACCTGCCAAAGATATTGCCGCTGCTATGAATCAATTGAAAAATTCTTGTGCGGCCGGCCCGGATGGTTTGACAAATGTGATGTTAAAATCAAACACATACCACTGGGCGAGGTTCATGGAAGAACTATTCAAATTGATCTTATGTTCGAAGCAGTTGCCCAGTTCATGGAAAACCACTGTAATTATCCCTGTATTTAAGAAAGCTAATCAAGACGATCTGGCAAACTACCGCCCGATCGCCCTGCTAGATATAATGGGCAAGATTTTTGCAACCTTTTTACAGCAGAAATTATCTGGTCTACGAACGGTGGCATTTTAGATATCCCCCAGACAGGGTTCACGAAAGGAGTAGGAACGGAAGTAAAGCTTCTGATATTAAATATCCTAAAATTAGAAGCTATAAAAAGGAAAAAACATCAATCCCTCGCCTTCGTGGACATGTGGTGAGCTTTTGACACCATAAATCTTGAAAAACTTTGGAAAAAGCTAAGGCAGTGGTCATGTCCTCCGACAATATACTCCTTGCTATAATGGCCCTGCATGAAAAGACATCAATCAAAATATGAATCAATGTAATGGGCGATCTAACAGATCATATTATTACCAACAAGGGAGTTAAGCAGGGGTGCCCCCTGGCTGTGCTCCATTTTAAACTGTTCATCTTTGATGTCTCTACAGCTTTAAAAGAAGTCCACTGTTTCCACCAAAAGTGAATGGGAAGTCGATCAGCTGGGCATTATATGTGGATGACATAGTGCTCTTAGACTCTACTCCAATTGGTTTGCAAAGACTATTAACAAAGCTACAAGGATAGCTAACTGGAAATGAGCTTGAAATAAACATAGGCAAGAATAAGATCCTTGCTGCTGGTAAAATGTTCAACAAAAAGATAAGAGGTTCAAGTGGTATATTGCAGGAATACCAATAGACCAGGTGCCCTCTATTCCCTACCTAGGTATTCAATTCCATCAGGGAAAGAGTTTGGATGTTGGACTTGAAAAATCAGATGACTGCTTTCTCACTACAAGGTGCAAAGCTACATGCCGAGTACGGCAAATTCACAATTCAACCTGTTCTGACTTTTTCTACTCAAAAAGTGCTGCCATCACTTAGATTTGGTGCTGAAGCAGGATGGAATCTTGAGCACCAGATGTGGAATGTTTTGGAAACGAGTTTTTAGATTACCAGGTTGCACTTCATCCCCCTCGCCATGGGAAGAGGGCCGGAGCCCTTCCCCATCGTAGAAGCCTGGAAAAACAGCTGTTAGCTGTAGCGCAACACCCGATGCACAAGGCAAGGCCTGCCTGACCTTGTCTCACCACCCTGCCGGACCCCCGCATGCCGGGCGCTTCGCGGCACCACAATGAGGCTGATCCTCGCAAATCCAGCATTTTTGGACCTAAACATCCGCCGGCAGGCGGATACGCCGTTGGCGCATACTAAGGCCATACAAAGGCCTGTTCAGCGCCCTGGACCCCCACTTCGTCCCCCTCGCCATGGGAAGAGGGCCGGAGCCCTTCCCCATCGTAGAAGCCTGGAAAAACAGCTGTTAGCTGTAGCGCAACACCGATGCACAAGGCAAGGCCTGCCTGACCTTGTCTCACCACCCTGCCTGACGCCCGCATGCCGGGCGCTTCGCGGCACCACAACGAGGCTGATCCTCGCAAATCCAGCATTTTTGGAGCTAAACATCCGCCGGCAGGCGGATACGCCGGCAGCGCATACTAAGGCCATACAAAGGCCTGTTCAGCACCTGTTTCGCGTAGGGTTCGCGACCTGGTCCAAACTCGCCAAGTTCCATTCTCCACTCTCTGATCTGCACCTAACAGGGGCCGCAGCTATGACAGAGCAAACCAGTGAAGCAGGAGCGACATCCTTTCATCCTTCTCTATGCTGGCCTGTAAGGTAAGCTCCTGGCTATACGTACGAGTTGAATCCCCTTAACTATTCACTCGCTCACATTCAACTATTGCCCACAAGTACTGGAGATTGCCTACACCAATAGAGCTGTGAAGTTGCGCGCCCTCTGCATTATAAACAATCACACACGAAGCGCAGTCCCCTCCAAGATGGTCGCCTACGCCCAGGTGAGCGCCGACCCACGGGAGAAGGCAACAAAAGAAAGTAGATAATTGTGCTGCACAACGAGGTTGAGCCTCACAAATCCCCAACACCGGTAGCATTATTGCCTAATCAACCCCTTGCAGTTCTGCTCTCCCCAGCCTGTAGGATCATCAGCCCAGTATGGACCCTTGCAAGTACTTATACCACAACAGGTACGTCAGTACTGGCTAACCTGCTAACTTTGTACCTTCTACCCAGCGCCATTCACCCTGATCCTGCTTGGCCACCCAGCTGACTTATATCGTATCTGCCCTGAGCTGCATACGTATACCAGCCTATTTTGCAGGCCCTGAGCTGCCTAATGTGCCCCTTGTATATATGTGCCTGTACCTTGCCACCAGATAATTGCATCTTGCCCACGTGTGCATAGCCATTTAATAACTGCATTTAGCCCATATGTGCCTTGCCATTTAATAACTGCATTTAGCCCATATGTGCCTTGCCATTTAATAATTGCAATTAGCCCATATGTGCCTTGTCATCTGATAACTGTATCTAGCCCATATGTGCCTTGCCATTTGATAACTGTATCTAGCCCATATGTGCCTTGCCATCTGATAACTGCATTCAGCCCATATGTGCCTTGCCATTTGATAACTGTATCTAGCCCATATGTGCCTTGCCATTTGATAACTGCATTTAGCACCTATATGCCTGGCCATTTGATATCTGCATTTAGCCCGTATGTGTAGTTGATATCGATATCCACACTACTCGTGCTATGTGTTGTGCCTCTGGTCGCTTAGAGACCACTGTGTTATTGTGTTGTGCCTTATGGTTGCCAGAGACTACTATGCAACTGTGTTGTGCCTTATGGCAGCTTAGAGACCACTCTGTTATTGTGTTGTGCCTTATGGTCACTTAGAGACCACTGTGCTATTGTGTTGTGCCTTATGGTCGCTTAGAGACCACTGTGCTATTGTGTTGTGCCTTATGGTCGCTTAGAGACCACTGTGCTATTGTGTTGTGCCTTATGGTCGCTTAGAGATCCCTGTGCTATTGTGTTGTCTAACCCACATAGCATGCCAGCTCTCGCTGTCCTATCTCAATATGTACACCGCCCACACACTGTACATCCTCATAGGTTTAGTCTACATCTTACTTACTAGTAGTATTGCCTACCTCGTGCCCATAGGGCAACCCAACAGCCATATCATGGAACTAAGGGTCACCACCACACACGCTACTCCCCCCAAAATGCCCGAGATCATACTCAGGCAGCACAGACTCAGAACACGCACATTCCCCTTAGCATTCCTCTCCACACCCATGCAGGTAACACTTAGGAACTCACGCCTAGGTTCACCTGCTCACGCTAAGACCTGCCGCCCGTCATACACTATTACCCACAAGCGCCTAAACAGGGCTCCGACGCTCGCTCCTCCCAGACATCACATGACTAATAAGCCTACTCACACTACCAAAAAGCTCATTCCAATTACCGACCTCAAGCCACCACAATCAAAAAAGCTCCAACACCTTAAATGTGCTCTATTAAATGTTCGCTCACTCAACGCCCACGCCTTAGAAGTCAATGATATTATTACCAGCCAAGACTTAGATATGTTAGCCATAACAGAAACATGATTGCATTCTGCCTCTTGCCCTACTATCAGCCTAGCTGTACCGTCAGGTTACTCGATCTTAAGACAGGACAGATTAGCTAAAACGGGAGGTGGGGTCGCACTCATTTTTAAAGAAACCCTAGCCTTAAGACAGACTCCCACCACTGGGGAAGACACCACTGACATCCTTTCAGCCAAACTCACCCTCTCCCCTAAAGATACAGTAAACATTCATGTCATATATAGACCTCCAGGCCTTGTCAATAACTTCACAGGCATAGTCAACCATCTCCTTGGAAAGAATATCAAGCAAACTTCCAAAACACTGCTTCTAGGAGACCTAAACCTTGGATACAATGATAAACTCGACAAAGCAGCTACCACTCTCGCCAGAAACCTCACAGATCTAGGATTCACTCAGATAGTCACTGCCCCGACCCATAATAAAGGCTGTATCTTAGATTGGGTGGCAGATCACAACTGTGGCTCCACCCTCAACTCCAACACAGCCCTTCCATGGTCTGATCACAACTACCTTCAATTCTGCATCCCCATATCATTATACTCCAAAGCACTTATACCTGCACCGGCCAAGCTAGCCAGAAGTGCCAAAAAACCTACAGCAGACAATATACGTCCCTTTCTCAACAAACCCAACATGCCTAGCACCTCCTTTCTCCTCTGACCCCAACATTCTAGCAGAGATCTTCAAAGACACCCTCACCCATGCCATCAACGCCGCAGCTCCTCTTGAAAACAAAAAAGAAATAAAATCGTTTCACTCCAACTCATGGTTCACGGAGGACTTATTAAATCTACGCCAATGCAAGCGCCAAGCCCTCAAAACATGGCAGGCCAATCCCTGTGATGCCACCAAAGTAGACTTTCTTTGTATTTCCAAAAAATACAAAAGTGCCATATTTAAGGCGAAGTCAGAAACCTACAATAAACGTATATCTTGGAAGCCAACTCCCACTCAAAAGAGCTTTTCACCATCTTTAAAGAGCTCACCGTCCCCCCAATCTGTACAGATGAGATTGTTAAGGATGAAGCCTGGTGCAATAGCATCCAAACAGCGATGCTAAACAAAATAGACCTTCTTCAAAATAAAATAGCAGAACACTTCAAGGCTCTGCACCCCCGACAGACCCTCTCCGTCAATACCGCTAAAGATAAGCACACCTCCAAATAAAATCTTTCTCCAATCACCGAATCAGATGCTCTCCACATCCTCAAACAGCTCAAACCATCTCAATGTAAAGGTGATATATGCCCCCCCAACATCATTAAAGAGTGTGCGGCACCCCTCACACCGATCATCACAACATTCATCAACGCCTCATTCAAGACGGGCAAAGTCCCTGACAGCCTTAAAGAGGCATGGTGAGCCCGCTCTTAAAGAAACCAACCCTGGACCCTGCCCAACCTAACAACTACCGTCATGTTACAACAGTTCCATTTCTTCTAAAAATCTTAGATAAAGCTGCACACATGCAGATACAGTCCTACCTGGAAAACAACGCTGTCCTAGGTAAAAGGCAGTCCGGATTCCGTAAAGGTCATGGCACTGCAACCGCTTTACTAGATCTGAAGAACCAAATTACCCTAATTTTAGATAAAGGCAAGCTGGCCCTTCTGCTCCTCCTGGACCTCTCGGCGGCATTTGATTTAGTCGATCATGCCATCCTCACGAACCATCTCACTCAGGCCGCACATTTCTCCAAACAAGCCACAAACTGGATCACCTCCTTCCTCGAAGGAAGAGTGATGAAAGTGTTTTCCAATATAGCTAACGCAGAGCCTACCACCATCAGGTATGGAGTCCCTCAGGGCTCATGTACGGCTCCTACCCTCTATAATCTTTTTACCAAACCTCTCTTTGATAAACTGGACGCACTTGGGATCACATACACCAACTTCGCTGATGATACCCAAGTACTCCTCCCGCTCACAGGACTCTACCATCAGGACGCAGCCACCCTTCAGAATATATACGCCACCATCCAAGCATGGATGGCCACGAAAGGCCTATGTCTTAACGAAGATAAAACCGAAATTCTCATCCTGGGTCAAAAATCCACTCTCACGAACCTCGACCCACTCTACACCAACTTCTGCATAGACAATTGTGTCATCCCAGTTCTACCTTCTGTTAAAACACTAGGAGTCCACATTGACGCCTCACTCTCCATGGACAAGCAAGTCAACTCCATTGTTTCTGCCTCCGCCCTGAGCACTAAGCTAATTAATGCCATCAAACCTTTCCTAACCAAAGATAATTGCCTTTCTATTGCCAGAGCCACCATTGGAGCCAAACTAGATTATTGTAATGTGTTATTGGCTGGCACCTCCAACTCCAATCTCAATAAACTCCAAACAACACAGAATAATGCACTAAGAGCAGCTCTCAATATACCAAAAAGGGACCACATCGCGCAAGCCAGAAAGGCAGCACACTGGCTACCTGTCAAAGAGCGCATTACATTCAAAATACTTACCACCGCACACAAATGTATCAACCTGTCTGCACCCTCATACCTGTCTGATACACTAGCCAGATCTCACTCCACCAGACCAACTAGGCAATGCCACACCAACCAACTTAGGGTCCCACGCATCAAACGAGCTAGAGCAGGTATAATAAACTTCCCTTACATTGCCCCTAAGCTATGGAACGTACTACCTAGCATGCTCAGAGCAGAAACTTTTCTCACTGCCTTCCGAAAAAAACTGAAAACCACTTTGTTTAACTAATTCCTCTTCCTTCGTGTCATTTACTCTCTCCTCCTCCTCTCCTCTCTTCTCCTCCTCTCCTGTAACTACTATTCTTCTCTTGCAACTAAGTAATGACTTCACTGTATGTACAACAACTCATTTTCATATCTGTAACAAGCGCCACGATGCCCTCTGGGCTGCCTGTGCGCTAAACAAATGTGAATAAATAAATAAATAATATCAATGTAACTGTGAGACATGAGCTTGGAATTGATTCTATGTATGGAACAGTCATATGGAAATCTGTGGCAGCACTGAGGAAAATGTCCTTGATTGATCAAGCGCCAGCATATCGGGTATTAGCCTTGTCTGCAGTGTTTCCTCACTCCGGCATTCTGTTAATCTGGGCAAATAAATTAAAGCATCTCCTAGACTGTGTAGAGATAAAGTGGGAAACTTTAATGATGACTCCACAAATAGCCAAAAATAAAAACTAAGAATGTGGAATTGGTTGCAAAACAATGCCAGAAAAAGCAAATTAAAATCTGCACTATATTTAGGAATAGCAGCAAACAGTCTTGACAACCTACCGAAATATCTAGCAAAATTTCAGTCGAGATTTCATCAAAATCAATTTTTAAGGTTACCGTTCAATGCATACAAAACTAAAGAGATCCTACGGTACAGACAAGACAAAGAAACTGATGATAAGGTATGCAGGTTCTGCAGGGGTGCAGTCGAGTCCTTGAAACATTTGATTATAGACTGTCTTGAACTATCTTATGTAAGATCTCTGTTTTTGGGCAAATTTGCTCTGTTAAATGGAAACATGGAGGAGTGGTGGTTTTATGTGCTACCGAGTAACCACGTTCCTCTGACATGTGCTGTAGTAGACTTTTTAGAGAAGATTCTGTTGACAGCATCAACCACTGCAGTTTAGTCAAATAATACAGATAGCTCATGAAATCTGATGTTAATTCAATGCTTGGTTTGGTTGGATTAACTTGATCTTGGTTTGATTAGCATCTGACTATTGCTATTTTCATGATGGTTTTCATTGTTTTGCCCCAATTTCATTTGATCTTATTTCTTTTCTTCCTTGTGTTGTTCTATACATATTCTATTGTTGACATTTATTAACTGAGTGGAGATTCTGGCTAAGAAAACAAATATAACGATGCTGTGAATTGTAATTAAAGTTTTTGTTCAAACTACATGTTACAAATAAAAAAATAAAAATAAAAATAAAAACAAAAAGTAGTAGATTTGTTGGGTTATATTTAGTATCATGTGGTATTTCCTGGCAATATAGTGTGGTACACTTATTGGGTATTTCCTCTAGTGGTGTGACTAATTTCAGAATACTGCCTAATGATTATTTCACCAGGGTCACTAATGGTACAAAAATACAGGACTTAGTACATTCTGAATAATTGGCTCATGCTACCCTGTGATATTATATCTACAATGTCACTCTTATGCCTTTTTGGATGTGTTAAACATTTAACATGCAAATGAAATACAAAACATTCATTCAGCATCTCAACGGAAAACAATTTATGAGACTAACTGTGCTTTGATATTTCTTGCCGCATATTTTATCTCTCTATGCATCGCAAATCAAGGAGACTGAATGCAGAAGAAATACACTGAGACTAAATTAACATTTTGAACAATCATTCTTTATCATAAACTAGAACTATACAAGTGGCCCAGAATGACATGTGCGCCCATGTTGTAAATTCTACATAAACAAGGTTTTATCTGCTAACAAGTGCACAGCCCTGCCTGTTGTCACCCTTGACTTCGCAACAAAGTTGGCAGAATAAATACACTCTTACTTGCAGCAAAACCTAGAGAAACCTAGAGAAATTTAAACATAGTTTTACATGCACATTTAAATTCTTATCACGAATGCAGCACCTAAAAATAAACAAAAATATTTAACCTATGCTAGATAGTTTCAAACAGCCACTTCACACACACCTCAATTAACAGTATAATTACCTTGGTCTGTTGGTGATATTCCCCGACTCAGCTTGCAGTGACCCAGGGTCATTCACCAATAAGGTTGCTCGAGACTGCGGCTCTTCTAAGGACTGCCAACCCAGGAGAGAGACAGCCTCAACCCTGAAGTCTCTTCTTTCTTCCTTTTAAGATTTTCTGGGGGCTGAGATTTGTTGATTTAGAGGGCTTCAACCTGAGAGCCATTACTACCAATGGAAGCCGTAAATCCCAACTAGATCCTGCTTCAGCTACAAACTTTTTCAACATATCAACTATCCATCTGTTGCACTGTTTCACGCCGCCTGAACAGGAGGGCCGGTAGGAAATGTGTAGCTTTCTCTTCACACCCAAGATTTGCCACATTTGTGTCAATAATGTACTTGTGAAATGACTTCCATGGTCTGATTCTATTATTTGAGGTAAACCAAATCTTGAAAAATATGATTTACAAGTAAAGTGGCTGCCATTTGCGCACTGCAGTCTGAATCTGGAATGCACTCCACCCATTTAGACATTAGACAAACGACTGTCAGCATGTTCCTGTCTGCCCTTGCGGAACTCCTCATGGGTCCTACATAATTGACTTGTAAATCAGACCATGGGAGTATCAACCCCCTTGTCATTAATGGTGCTCTGTGAGCTGGTGACACAGGCTGAAACTGTACACACACTAAAAACCCTCTGGTGTAGAGCTCAACATCTTGAGACATGTGTGGCCAATAGACATGCTCTTTTAAAATGTCCAAAGTCTTCTGTGAACCTCTGTGTCCTGCAGTTATGGCATCATGGGCATGATGTAAAATCAATCCCCAAAATGACAAAGGTACTACCCATTGGATTTAGCCTATCACAGATTCTCTAATCATCAGTCTAATCATCAGTCCATCTTGCAACCTAATTCTCTTTTCATTTTTAATAGAACTCTCAATTCCTCATTCCATTTGCAGTCCTCTTCAGTCAGAGGATTGTGTTCTGCATCTAGCAAAAGTTTGTAAAATGGGCCTAGAATAAGATCGCCCTTTTGTGCCTTAATCAAGTCTTGATCTGTATTATCAGAACTCTATTGCACCACAGGCTTTTCAATTGTTTTTGCAGTTTTTGAACATGTTATCGCATCGACCTGTATTTGCCAAGCAGGTGTTTAATAGAAAATAACTCCACCATTACAGCTCCAATTTTGGCTATGTCTGCCTTATCATTTCCTTCCTTATCCTCACCTGGTGTTTTCAAATTACCAACTATTTTCCTCCAATGGATCATCAGGTGATTTTCTGACACAAGTTTCTCTATAGCTTGAATCATCTTGCCATGTTTAAGTGGATTCTTGTTATCAACTTCCAGCCAGGTAAATACTCCACAATCAGAATCAGTAACTAAAACTACTTCTTTGAGTATAATTTCTACTGCTGTAGATATTGCCTTATAAATAGTGGTCCATTCTGCCACTTGACTGCTTTCGGGGCCTACCTTCATGCTCTATCCTGAATGTTGTCACATTTAAACCATACGTTTCCAATTCCTGCTATGAGATCTTTTTCTGTATCATTTTCTACATGGTATGCACATCCATTCACATATACAGTCGGTAAATCTTTACATGTTTCTTTGTTGAAGGCCTTGTGTGGGGACTGTTCAAATTCATTCAAACTCTTCTCTAGCTCTGTGTCATCAGGTGCACAGACAGCTGCACAATCATGCAACTCTGCTAGCCCTTGAGCTACTGGTCTCTTTTTATTTTGTCCATATCTCACTTCTACTGGAAATCCCTGGAGTGCTAATATCCAGGAAGTTATTCTTGACTGGGCCAAATTCCCTGATCTGATTCTTTTACTTTGCAAAAATTGCAGACACTGGTGATTTGTTTCAACAATCACGCGCTCCCCTTGAATTATGGGACAGAAATGTTGTAATGTCCAAACAATAGTCAAAAGCGTTTTGTTCACATTCACTAATTTTGTTCTCTATCTGTGACAGTGCTTTGCTAGCATATGCAATGGTTTTATTATTTGCATCATGTTTTTGATATATCACTGCTGACAAGCATCGATCTGTGAATCCTATTTCTACAAAGAAATCTTGTTTTTCATTGCATATGCCCAACATGGTGCTTTCATTAGGCATCCTTTTAGCATGGCCAATGCCTCACTTTGTTCCTTTTCCCATTTCCAGGGTACACCCTGCTTTAGAAATCTCATCAAAGGTTGTATAATCTCTGCATAGTATTCAATATATTTTCTGTTGTAACTAGTCATTCCTAACAAACTCTTTACACTTTTCAAATTAGTGGGGTCCTTCAGTTTCTCAA
Source organism: Ambystoma mexicanum (assembly GCF_040938575.1). Taxonomy (NCBI): domain Eukaryota; kingdom Metazoa; phylum Chordata; class Amphibia; order Caudata; family Ambystomatidae; genus Ambystoma; species Ambystoma mexicanum. The sequence goes on along the minus strand of NC_090927.1, from coordinate 432,012,342 downwards.
TTGCTTCCACTTTTCTTCTTTTGTGGGTTTATCCCATGGCCTGTCACTTCATGACCTAGGAAGTTTACCCTTTTTCTACACACTGTGTTTTCTGTAAAGAAACTTTTGCCCCAGCCTTCTGTAGCTGACTGAACACATGTCTAATCTCATTTAAGTGGCTTTTCAGATCTTCATTTTTGACCAGCACATCATCCACACAGACTAGTGTCCCTCTTTCAGATGCATCCAGGAGTGCATTGCTCAGGAATATGCCAAACTCACTCCCACTATTGACATGTCCAAAAGGGGTCTGGGACCATGCATATTGTTATTTGTTAATGAAAATGCAAATACATTTTGAATATCTTTTTATCAAGTGGTACACACCAGTATCCATCTGTAAGGTCTAACGTGGTAAACACCTTTGACCCGTGAACTTGTGCAAGACCCCAATCAATAAATGGAAGGGGCCACATTGAAACAGGTACCTTTTTGTTTAATTTTCATAGATCTGTACACAAGCACCATTGTCCATTGAGTTTTAGCACAACTAATATAGGAGTATTTGATGTACTATGAATACGCCTAACAATTCCTCTAGATTCTAAATTTTTGATTATTTCAGCTAGTGATTCCAAGAATGCCCGAGATAACAAATATTGTCGCACACACACTTGTTCCCTACCATGTTGTTCAGTTAGTGTGGCCACATGTAAATCGGTCAGCAAACAGTCATATGCATCTTTGACAAAAACCTGTTTGAACTCCATGAATATTTTTCTCAATTGGTCTTTTTCTTCTTCATTTATGCAAACATCTGCAGCTTGAATCTGCTTCTGTACCATTTTAAAAAAACTCTCGGGAATCCCCCAACGGAGGAACCTCTGTACTTTCCTCTAATCGTGTGGCAATGTCTCTCTGGAGAGTTGCTACACTGAAATATTTAGGAATATTGACCTCCATTTCAATATGCTGTTTTTCTCTTTTAGATTAACTTAATCTGAATAGAATACAATCATCCTGATGACAGCATTCCTTTTCACTTGGCTCATAAGGGTATACAGACCGAACTTTAAATATTCCTTTAGGCTTCGACTCCAATGACTCTGGTAACTCCCGACGTGCAGGGATGTTCCCGATCACTGGGCTACTGAAATCAGTAGTGTAGTAAGATTTCTGTACTGCCATTCCAAATGCTGAATTATCTTCCAAATGAATGTTTTGATACCATCTATTGTCTACCTGAATTTGAATGGGTCCATCCCCAATCTCTGTCAGTGGTGTATATTTGCATTCTAACCCTTGCTGCTGTATGGCTTGATTTAGGCATGCAAATGCATCAGAACCATTTATCTGTTGTCCCTTCCTGTATTTTAATGCTACTATAAATTGTTTAGTAAATACAGCAATGGTAACATTCTTTTTTACCTGAAGCTCAATTGCATATGGTGTCATTTGGGCACAATGGTAAGCTTGCCTTTTGTCTTCCAATTTAGGAGCAGCTCCACCCAACCTTTGATTTAGGCAGTTTACTACCATACACAGCCTATGCATGATGTCCTTTCCCAAATAACATTTGTTGTGTGTCCTGTGCATGATCCATACATCGTGGTGACTACTCTTAGAGCCAATTGTTTATTTTTATTTTTTATTTTATCAGTTTAATTACAAACTTTTAAAATAATTGCGAACATTACAAACTCCTCTCTTGGCAGTTTTAGCAAGACAGATCGCACAACTTTACTCGCACGCTCTTCAGATTAGTCCAATGCGACCAATTCCATTCTTATCTATTCCTCTCGTTCAACCATTGGTCGTTTAATCAACTTCGATCGTCTCATCCCTCGGATCGTTTAATTCTAATTTCTTTGTTAGTTCTCCAAGATATGTCGTTAATGCATACATTAGTTGTCTATTCGAGCCCTCATGTAGTTGAGCCTATACGTCGTCCTTAGTTAGATATCGACTCCCCATGTTTGCATTTTTAAGATGAATTTCTCTTTCAGGTTGGAAAGAGATGCAATCCAGAACCAAATGTTTTAGGGTTTCTTTTTGCAACCCAAAAAATCGACATAGTTCGTCTTTTACCTCACTTCCTTTCCAGAGATTTAATACTTGCTTTGTCTTGAATAGATTCAGACGAAACATGATGAATCGTTTCCTTCTGGTCGGACAAGGGAAGCGTATGAAATAATGTGGTATTTTATTCAACATCCTTGCTTCCGAAGGAGTATCTTCCATTCGCCTATACGTTGCTCTTAGACGAATCGTTTCGCACCAATCACATTCCCATAGTTTCTTCTTCACTTTGTTGGGATTCTGTAGTAGAGTTTCAGCATTTGTTTCCGATATTCTCTAATGTTTTTTCACAATTTGCTTTCCACTGAGTGAAGATAGACTCTGTTGTAGACTTGTTTGGGCAGTTTGGTATTTTAAACTGGGGCAGATCGTCGGCTCCCAAGATCTTTCTATACAATGTTAGGCCTTTTGGGAGTTGAAGAGTTCTGGACCAAAAGGTGTTCTCACACCAGGTCCAGGTATTGAACGTGCAGCCTAACATTGTTTCAGCACCAAAGATTAGCGTCGGAATCGCTTTGGCTCTATAAAATTCTATCACCGGTTTTAAGCTGAATTTTCCGTATTTTCTATTAACTGCTGCTGCTTGAGCCCCCAGCATCCTACACTTTCTCTGTATTTTTAGTACCATTGGTCCATCTGTTATATTGGAATTTATTGTGACACCAAGATATTGAGCTTGAGTTACACAAGCAATTTGTGCTTCACCCACTGTCCATGAGTGCTTTTTTCCTTTTCGGCTTGTGGCTCCTTTTAGGTTTTATCTCAGTTTTATTTGCATTTATTACCAAACCGTTTTTGTCCGTATAGTTTTTCAAAGCTGTCAGTTTTCTTTGTAATCCAATTGGTGTTTGGTCCAATAGTACCATATCGTCAGCATATACCATATGTCCTAAGTTTTGACCATTTATCTTAGGGGGAAAGGCTCTGACCTGATTCAGGTCTTGGCTGACATCAGCTGTTAGTAAGTTGAATAGTGTAGCACCCAAAGGGCAACCCTGTTTTATGCCTCTTTCTGTTTTTATCGGCACTGAAAGGGCACCTGCCGCGTTTAACCTGATTTTAATCTATGTTTCCAAATAAAGTTCTTGTATTGGTCTTAGTAAATGGGGAGGACAGTTCATTTGTGTCATCTTTGTCCATAATAACTGTCAATCAATGCTGTCAAAGGCATATGCAAGATCTACGAATGCTATATATACCTTTGTTTTGTTCTTTAAAGCTTCCATTTTCAGCAAATTGATCAACAGTAAATTCAACTAACACCCTACCCCTTTTACAAAGCCACTTTGTCGGATATCGTATTGTCCTGTGTCCTTAATCCACGCTCTTAGTTGTTTCAATATTTGGGTAGCGAAGACCTTCCCAATCACATCAAGTAATGCGATGGGTCTGTAATTTTTCGGCTCTGAACGATGTCCTTTTTTAAACATTGGGACAATTATTGCAGTCTGCCAAGACTTTGGAACTCTCTTTTCTAGTTGAATGTTTTTAAAGAGAATATAACAAAAATTTGCCCAGGCCTCTGGGTGTTTCTTCAGTTGCACGTTCGTCAAGCCATCTGGCCCAGGCACCCTTGAGCTGCTCAACTTTTCAGATTTATAAGAATGTCTTCCTCAGTGATGTTAAGGTGCCACTCAGCTATGTCATTTGTCGGATTAGCTGCTCTTGTGTTTTGCTTCTTAAACAGATCAGTATAATGTTCGATCCACCTGTGTTCAGTCACAGTGCTTAATTGAAGTGCTCCTTGTGGCGCGTCTAAGTTGTTTATTACAGACCAGAAGCGTCTGACAGCTCTTGACGATATCCGAGCTAGCATAGCTTCGGCATCTTGCTGCAAGATCTTATATTTATGTATAGACAGCCATACTTTGTAAGTTTTCTTAAGCATTTTGATTTTCAGTCGCTTCTCCATTTCATCTGTTTTCCTTAGTGCACAAATGTTTTTGCGTAACTCTCTTTTTTCTGAACTATTTCTATGTTATATACATGTTGATGTTTGTTAATCAGTCATTGATTTACTCCTTGGTGTTCAGTATATAATTCGAGCAAACTGCTATATTCAATCCCATCATTGGTTTCATGGCTTCTTACACCAGATAGTAAATCTGTCAAGTTATCAATTTTTTGTTCATCTAGACGCACCTTGTGTCTTCCTGGTCCCACCATTATAGGATTTTTCCAAGTGTCTAGGTTTCCTCCTTGATCTGCTTTTATTAGGTTATGATCGCTTTGGATCATTGTGATAACTTTTAATGTAATTACTTCACTAACAAGCCGATTCATGGAATTATTAGCGCGGCGCAAGTGGCCAAAAACGTGCGAATCGCAGTGGAATAGCGAAAATCGCAGTGCAAGTGCGAAAATCGCACGAAAAGCAGCGCACATCGATTCATGGAAGGCCGTGCGCGAGAAAACCATCGGATGTGCGATAAAAAAGTGTGCGGCGCACGTTGGCGCACAGGCCATCTAACGGCGTGCGCCAGGTTACAGCGAAAATCGCACAGGCCACAGCGAAAATCGCACATAGCGCGGCGCACGCAACAAAAGTATGCGGAACACGGGGCGTAACACTCGGAATGGGGAACAACTTGCCAAAATGTGGGCGTCACGGGGGAAGCACAGGGTACAAGTGCGCGGAACGCCCACACGCTCGCCTACAACACGTATTCATGGAATAGAATAGGGCAAAAAAGCGCACGCTCAAACCAGCGCACAGGCACAAACACGACCGCCACAAGAAAGCAGGCGGTAGCGTCTCTGCGCCTGTAAGAAATGTGCGCCAAAAGGTGCGCCAACAAATAGCACCTATATACAGCCATGATGAATGCCCAATACTGTGGCCCTCCAGGACAAATGACGTGCAAAGGGGTACCCACAAACACAGACACGCGCTGACAGAAAATAAACGTGTGCGTGTATACCGGGGTGCGCGGGAAGTCTCACACGCGAATTGGCCGGATACGTGGATTACAGGGGTGCGCGGGAAGTACCACACGCGATTTGTCAGGGTACGTGGATTTCAGGGGTGCGCGGGAAGTTCCACACGTGATATGGCCGGGTACGTGGATTTCAGGGGTGCGCGGGAAGTCCCACACGCGATTAGGCAGGGTACGTGGATTTCAGGGGTGCGCGGGAAGTTCCACACGCGATTTGGCCGGGTACGTGGATTTCAGGGGTGCGTGGGAAGTCCCACACGCGATTAGTCAGTGTATGTGGATTGCAGGGGTGCGCGGGAAGTTACACACGTGATTTGGCCGTGTACGTGGATTTCAGGGGTGCGCGGGAAGTACCACACGCGATTTGTCAGGGTACGTGGATTTCAGGGGTGCGCGGGAAGTTACACACGCGATTTGGCCGGGTACGTGGATTTCAGGGGTGCGCGGGAAGTTCCACACGCGATTTGGCCGGGTACGTGGATTTCAGGGGTGCGCGGGAAGTTCCACACGCGATTTGGCCGGGTACGTGGATTTCAGGGGTGCGCGGGAAGTTCCACACACGATTAGTCAGGGTACGTGGATTGCAGGGGTGCGCGGGAAGTTCCACACGCGATTTGGCCGTGTACGTGGATTTCAGGGGTGCGCGGGAAGTTCCACACGCGATTAGTCAGGGTACGTGGATTGCAGGGGTGCGCGGGAAGTTCCACATGCAATTTGGCCGTGTACGTGTATTTCAGGGGTGCGCGGGAAGTACCACACGCGATTTGTCAGGGTACGTGGATTTCAGGGGTGCGCGGGAAGTTACACACGCGATTTGGCCGGGTACGTGGATTTCAGGGGTGCGCGGGAAGTTCCACACGCGATTGGGCCGGGTACGTGGATTTCAGGGGTGCGCGGGAAGTTCCACACGCGATTAGTCAGTGTACGTGGATTGCAGGGGTGCGCGGGAAGTTCCACACGCGATTTGGCCGTGTACGTGGATTTCAGGGGTGCGCGGGAAGTACCACACGCGATTTGTCAGGGTACGTGGATTTCAGGGGTGCGCGGGAAGTTAAACACGCGATTTGGCCGGGTACGTGGATTTCAGGGGTGCGCGGGAAGTTCCACACGCGATTTGGCCGGGTACGTGGATTTCAGGGGTGCGCGGGAAGTTCCACACGCGATTTGGCTGTGTGCTCCCAGGTATTACCTGTACACCCTCCACGGCCCCTGCAGGCAGCACACACCACAGGGGACTACCCTGCACACCTGCTCATGTCACCCACCCCCCCCAGCCACCAGGGGCACCCTCCACCAGGCCCCCACCCATGTCACCCACCACCCCCACCCCCCAGCAGTGCAGGGGCGTCCTCCAACAGGCCCCCACCCATGTCTCCCACCACCCCCACCCCCCAGCACTGTGGGGCACCTGCCAGCAGGCCCCCACCCATGTCCAACCCATGTCTCCCACCACCCCCACCCCCCAGCCACCAGGGGCACCCTCCACCAGGCCCCCACCCATGTCACCCACCACCCCCACCCCCCAGCAGTGCAGGGGCATCCTCCACCAGGCCCCCACCCATGTCTCCCACCACCCCCACCCCCCAGCACTGTGGGGCACCTGCCAGCAGGCCCCCACCCATGTCCAACCCATGTCTCCCACCACCCCCACCCCCCAGCACTGTGGGGCACCTGCCAGCAGGCCCCCAACCATGTCTCCCACCACCCCCACCCCCCAGCCACCAGGGGCACCCTCCACCAGGCCCCCACCCATGTCACCCACCACCCCCACCCCCCAGCAGTGCAGGGGCATCCTCCACCAGGCCCCCACCCATGTCTCCCACCACCCCCACCCCCCAGCCACCAGGGGCACCCTCCACCAGGCCCCCACCCATGTCTCCCACCACCCTCACCCCCCAGCCACCAGGGGCACCCTCCACCAGGCCCCCACCCATGTCACCCACCACCCCCACCCCCCAGCACTGTGGGGCACCTGCCAGCAGGCCCCCACCCATGTCCAACCCATGCCTCCCACCACCCCCACCCCCCAGCACTGTGGGGCACCTGCCAGCAGGCCCCCACCCATGTCTCCCACCACCCCCACCCCCCAGCCACCAGGGGCACCCTCCACCAGGCCCCCACCCATGTCACCCACCACCCCCACCCCCCAGCAGTGCAGGGGCATCCTCCACCAGGCCCCCACCCATGTCTCCCACCACCCCACCCCCCAGCACTGTGGGGCACCTGCCAGCAGGCCCCCACCCATGTCCAACCCATGTCTCCCACCACCCCCACCCCCCAGCCACCAGGGGCACCCTCCACCAGGCCCCCACCCATGTCACCCACCACCCCCACCTCCCAGCAGTGCAGGGGCATCCTCCACCAGGCCCCCACCCATGTCTCCCACCACCCCCACCCCCCAGCACTGTGGGGCACCTGCCAGCAGGCCCCCACCCATGTCTCCCACCACCCAAACCCCCCAGCACTGTGGGGCACCTGCCAGCAGGCCCACACCCATGTCTCCCACCACCCCCACCCCCCAGCCACCAGGGGCACCCTCCACCAGGCCCCCACCCATGTCACCCACCACCCCCACCCCCCAGCCACCAGGGGCACCCTCCACCAGGCCCCCACCCATGTCACCCACCACCCCCACCCCCCAGCACTGTGGGGCACCTGCCAGCAGGCCCCCACCCATGTCCAACCCATGTCTCCCACCACCCCCACCCCCCAGCACTGTGGGGCACCTGCCAGCAGGCCCCCACCCATGTCTCCCACCACCCCCAGCCACCAGGGGCACCCTCCACCAGGCCCCCACCCATGTCACCCACCACCCCCACCCCCCAGCACTGTGGGGCACCTGCCAGCAGGCCCCCACCCATGTCCAACCCATGTCTCCCACCACCCCCACCCCCCAGCACTGTGGGGCACCTGCCAGCAGGCCCCCACCCATGTCTCCCACCACCCCCACCCCCCAGCCACCAGGGGCACCCTCCACCAGGCCCCCACCCATGTCACCCACCACCCCCACCCCCCAGCACTGTGGGGCACCTGCCAGCAGGCCCCCACCCATGTCCAACCCATGTCTCCCACCACCCCCACCCCCCAGCAGTGCAGGGGCAGCCTCCACCAGGCACCCACACATGTCCCCCTGCCCCCAGGTCCTGACAATACTCAATCATGGCAGTAATGGGCAGCATACCCAGCACAAACACCCAGGCAAGGATTGCATCCACCCACATAGTGAATGCAATTACATGATACAACCCCAATGGCAAGTATGTAAATGAACACATGTCCGTCACACACACATACACAATGGGTGCAAGTGAATGTCAAAACCCATATCATGACATGTATGAAACCAATGAGAAAATACCACAAGTGAAAGTTAAAAAAACATGTATTAAAGATGAAAAATAAGTAAACAAATCAAACATACAACAATGGGGATAACAAAATAAATGGTCCATGTCCGAGAACAAATGTAAAAATAAAAAAAACAAAGTAATCCAAAAACAAATGTTGTCCAAAGCAATATCATGTGGAAGGAAAATAATGAAAAACCATTTCCTCATGGTGAACACAATAATTAATAAAAAAAATGTTTCTTCAAAAAGCAAACTATATACACGAATATTCCAGGGTACATGAGCCCAACACCATAAATGAAACCTACTACTACCTAATGAAAAAAATATATACAAAAAAGTGGCCATTGTCCGAGCGGTCCAAAAAAATAAAAATGAATAAAGGAAACCTAACACTAACTAACTAAATAACTATATACAAAGGCAGCGGGCAAGTCCTGCGGCTCACTCGGTGATGTTGCTGGCCAGGGCATCATCGAACTCCATGTCGATGTCCTGGAGGCGGGACTCTGTCCTGGCCCCGAGGTCTCGCAGGGATAACCCCATGTTCAGCTCAAACTCCCTGCGAGCTTCCTCGAGGCACTCAGCCCGCCTCAACGCCCGACGCATGGAGAACTCCGCCCTGACCATGGTGAGCCGCTCCTCTTCCGCCCGCTGCCGCTCCGCACCTATCTGCTGGACCAACTGCTCCCACACGGAAGACACCACCATCCCAGGGTTGCCCTGCCCTCCGGCCGATGCCTGCCCCTCTGATCTTGATGGCCCCGAGCCATGATGCCTCCCACGTCGAGCCTGCTGCTGCCTCCGACGCCACTGCCTCTGCCAGCACGACGGCATCCAGGCTGATGGAAACCACCGACGCCGTCGTGCACGTGCCCTGCCCGATGATGCTGTCACATCTTCCATCTGCTGGGGTCCAGTTGCTGTGTTGTCCACCCCTGCTGGACCTCCGACTCCCATCTGTGGCAGGGATGGGATCCCCACCGAGCTGGCTGCATTGGTCGGGGCAGGTCCACAGGGGGCCCTGGTGGCATCTGGGCCGGAAGACGGCAAGGAGACCGACTGGTGTATAGCCTGCACAGAGGAGGAGAGGGCCGCCAGATTGGCCAACACATGCAGCAAACCCCCGAACATGGCCGATCCCAATTGGGCCACGTCGGCACGGTGCACTTCGTGATGACGTGCGTGCTCCTCCCGGGAAGCACGCACGGCATCACGAATCACAGCCGTGCGCATCGCGACCCCAATCAGGACCTTCTCCACACGGCCAGGGGTTCCCACGTCCGCAGGTGGAGGGGAGTCAGGTGACATGGACGTCCCCTCTACCTGCGGACGGGCCTGGGACGGGGCATCCCTGCTGGTGCATGGTGGTGCACTCACAGGGTCAGGGACAGCGACATGCACAGGCCCCTCCACGGTGACCTGTGCTGCCTCCTGCCCCTGGCCCTGGACTGCACCACTTGCACCAGCAGGGATGCCCCCACCAGGCCCCATGTGTGCCCAAGTGGCGGCCTCCTCCTCCTCTGTGCAAACGACCAACCTGGATGGCTCCTCACTGTCTCCCACCGTAGCAGGCCCCTGTGGGGGCTCACCCACCCCTTCCGCTGCAGCCGTCGGGGCATCCCCGCCGCCTTGCTCCACAGCGCCGTCTCCGCCCTCTTCTTCACTAGCCGCTGCGTAGAGGGAGACAAAGAACACAAGCATCAGGGTACTGTACAATGGTCCCCTAGACAGGAAGCAATAGCAGATGAGCACCACTGTCAAAGTACACTTCCATCATGTCCCTCCACAACACATGGGTCAGTCCAGGCAAAACACACACAGTAACAGGCATGGTGCATGCCATGGACATTTCCATGCATGTCCAATGGACTCTTGAAACATTCAATGATATGTAACTCACATGCATCATGGCTCATGCCTATCACATGCACAAACTTCACCTCAGTCACATCCATCTGGCCCCAAACACACCAAACACAGCGGATACAAGGGTAATTTGGCTGCTTCACTGAATCTGTGCATTGTCACACACATGTGTCATGCATCCATGGCATGCACAAGTCACAGACACGCAGGTCAGGCACACAGACATGGCTACCATATATGTACCTGGCATCAGCACCCATCCCTCACCCCCACCCATGTCCAGGTACAGAGACTGGCATGCTCTCATGTTCAAAATCTGCATAGGGCTCCCCATGCGGCATTTGAACACATGCAACAACCATGTGTGTCACACATCACTGGTCGCACCTGCATTACCATGATGTCCCTGCACACATACATGCATACATGGCCTATGGCACACATACAGGCAAGTATCATAGAACCAGCACACCGCAACATGCCCTGTCTCACACAGTAATGCTTGGACACTTACCGCTCAACTCCAGACGGGCCTCCCTCTCAAGGATCTGGGCGTGGAGCGCTGGGCGTACGCGTTCCAGGACCCTCATCTGGATGGAACTCATGCGGCCCCGGCCCCCCTCCACGAGGCGCCGGGCCTTCACAAGGGTCCTGGACCTCAAGTCCTCCCAGCGCTTCTTGATCTTCTGGACGTTGCGGGTTGCCACCCCCTCCGCGTTGATGGCAACCACACAGTCGGCCCAGATCCTCTCCCGTCCTTCCTTGCTGGCACGGGACGATCCAAAGAGGGCATCATACTGCCCCAGGACATGCTCCACCAGGACACCAACTTCGGTGGCAGTGAAGCTGGTGCCCCTCTGCCCCTCTGGCCTGGGGTTGCCACTGGTGCCAGATGTGGAAGTGCCCGACATGGCAACCCCAGAGGCAGGTGTGGGTGGGCAACTGGGTCCTGGGGCTGGGCTGTGGAGCGATGTAATCCCAGTCGGGAGTCTTCAGTTCCAGCAGGGGTGGACACAGCAACTGGACCCCTGCAGATGGCTGATGTGCAGGCACCAAATGGCAGGGCACGGTGGCAGCAGGCAGGCAGGCAGGCAGCAGCAGATGGCACGTGGGAGGCTGCTCAGGGCACTGGGGGGCAGTAACTCGGCCTTCTGGGCAGGAGTGTGGTCTTCCGTGTGTTTTCGCGTGGCCAGCTTGATACGGAGTGATTTGGCACGTGAAAATCCTGCACGACAGCGTGAAATCCGAGGAAAGGCCCTTAGCGCGTCAGCGCGTCAGCACGCATACGCGATTCTATTGGACCAGAGTCCCTCAGCGCGTAAGCGCGTCTGTGACGTGACCCGCACGGGTGTTCCCCACTCAGCACGTGATGACGGAGCACACGTGGAAATACTGCACGTCAGAGTGTCATCGCGTGTAATTGGACAAAAGTGCGCGTACACGTGATTGGCCTATGTACGTGTATTTCAGGAGTGCGCGGGAACTTACACACGCAAGTACGTCAGCGCACCTGTATCCCGTGGTGCGTGGGAATTTCCACACGCTATTGGACTGGGAACTGGATTCCAGGGGTGCGCGGGTCACACGCTCGCCTAGAACCCGCGCAAAGCATAAATTTGCGCACTTTAACAATAACAAGCTCAGACGCCAGGATGAACATACCGTTCCTAGCAGCAGTGGCAGTGGGCTACCAAAGGAGGAGGAGGAGGATAGTCAGGGCCAGAATATTCACACCCAGAACCAGCCTTTTCGGGATGCCTGATGACCAGGTGTATGGGAGGTACAGGTTTCCACCACACATAATACTGGACCTGGTGAGTGAGTGGGAGGATGACCTCACATCACCCACCCTGTGCTCCTAAGCACTCAGCCCCCTGGAGAAGATCCTCAATGTACTGCACTTCTTAGCCACTGGATCATTTCAGCGGACAAGTGCCATAGTGGGTGGGGTGTCACAGGCCACCCAGTCACGCTGCCTACACCAGGTCTTGAACATCATCACTGCACGCCCATCAGTCCGCAGGCACATATACCTGCCCAGAACACCTGCAGAAAGGCATGCTGCCGCCCTGGATTTTTACGGTGTGGCACGATTCCCCAAAGTGCTAGGTGCCATCGACTGAACCCATGTGGCTCTACGTCCCCCCAGGGCATCTGAGCACATCTATAGGAACCGCAAGCACTGGCATTCCATCAACGTGCAGGTAGCATGTAATGCCAAGGGAATCATCACCTCAGTATATGCCAACTATCCCGGGTCCACCCACGACAGCTTCATTTACCGAATGTCCACCCTAAGCCGGGACCTAGAAGCTGGGCGGCATGGCGATACATGGCTGCTTGGTGAGTATGTATGCCACTGCACATGCATGCATGTTGGATACTGAGCAAGGTCACAACCCCACCAATGATACCAATCACCACCTCCACAGGGGACAGTGCTTACCCTCTCAGCCCCCACATGATGACGCCAATTCGGAACCCCACCACGCCACCCGAGGTAAGATATAACACAGCCCACATTACGACCCGGGGCATAGTGGAGCGCACATTCGGAGTGCTAAAGTCACGCTTTCGCTCCCTTGACCGTTCTGGCAGGCAGCTGTTATACGCTCCCCCAGTAGTGTGCAGGATCATAGTGGCAGCATGTGTCCTGCACAACGTTGCAACACGCCGGGGCCTGGCCGTGGACATGGTGGTGGCCCCACATCCCCAACCACATGCACAGCCGCTGCGCATGGGAGGGGAAAGGGCACGGGGGGAGGCAGCCCGTACACAGCTAGTGGCTAATTACTTCACATAGTGATCACACCCCTTTGGAGTGCACACTGGCCTGGCACATTCCATCTGACAATCAATGATGACTCAACCTGACACTGATCCTGAATGTCTGGAGATTCAACCGTGAAAAGCATATCAGCCTGAGATTGTTCACCTGGAAGTGTTACAATGTGTGCATCCCTACCCACACACACCACCAATGCAGTTTTGTGAAGAAACCATTCAAGCAGCTAAAATGAATACCCACTTGCTAAATGCAACAAGAGGACAGTGCCATGTCACCCAACCCATCCCCAGCACCGCCACACAACACACCGTGCCATGTCATGCTATGTGCAGGTAAACAAAGTAATCCCCACAACATGACAAGTGTCACGATGTACAGTGTCCCCAATTGAAACTTGCTACACCTGAAATGCTCACTGTAATGCAGGACCAACAACAAACTTGAGCAGGTACTACCATTAACATGACTTCACTAATGTAATAAATCAGTAGTCTCACCACCTGGAAATACCTGCACTCCCACCACTTCCAACTGTACAGTGTTGGCGCCATGTAGAGTTGTAGGTGCACTGCTGCCAACAAGGACCCCATCTCCAGACTAGGGGGCCTTGTGTAGACATGAGGAAGGGACCTGCAAATTGGGAGGCAGACACAGATGATGAGTTACACATCAATGCAACATGCAGTGTATAACAGAACAGCAATATGCACTAGGAATGTATACACAGTATTGACTAGACTACGCACACATGTAGTGGGAGTCCAATGTCACCATGTACTTCAATGTCACTTGGGCACACCCTTTGCAAGCCCATGGAAACGGGAAGCAGGAGGGGTGTGTGTGACTCAAACCCAGGCATCTGAACCAAATACATGACAAGCCTGCATGTGCCCAGCCACAATGCAGCGTATTCCCACAGGAACCACGGAAGCCAACAAATTGTCCCAAAAAAATTGGGAAAAATATAAAAAAAAAAAAAAAAAAAAAATTAAAAAAAAAAAAAAATGGCCATTAATGGGCCCGGGGGGGGGGGGGGGTTGGGGAGGCCACCCAGGAGGTCCGAGGACAGGGTGCACACCAAAACCCACCTGTGTGGATCCTGGGAAAAAAAAACACCTCCATGGGCTCATGGCCCACACGGCTACCCTGTTGTGGGAGTATCACTGCTGTCGCTATTATCACCCTGTGCAGCTGCATCCGGAGGTGGTTGCACTATGGGAGGCAGCCCACGCAAGGCCCTACTCTGTTCCTCCATGGCTGCAAGCATGCGGGTGTGGTAGGTCTCGTTCTGGAGGATGAGGGTGCGGAGGTCCCCATGCAACAACTCACGGGATGCCCGGACCTCCGCCCTTGTTGCTTGCATCTCAGCTGAGAGCGTACGGGTGAGACGCTTGTCATGATCTCTGCTTCCAAAAGGTCAGGGTTTTCCCAACTCCCTTGGAAGCAGATCCATAACCCAGGTTCCGAGTGCCAACCAGTCCCAATTGGGACCTTTTGGACCCAGTCCTGGCGCCAGTGGCACCAGGCTCATAAATATGCCCAGTCCCAGCGCTGGAAGCGCTGGGCTCATAATGCTTGGGTGGACTTACCTGCAGCAGACCATGCTGCTTACTTGCCTGCCAGTTGAGTCTCTGATCCTCTTCTGTTTGGAACTACTTTTCTTGTTGGGTGGGGCAGGAGCCACTCCCTAGATTCAGAACACTGGAACTCTTCTGGAAAGCAGGAACTCTTTTCTTACCTAGGCGTAGCTGTGGAAGGAGACACCTAAGCACTACAGGAGGCTATTTAAACCACACCCGATGGATGAATCTTGCTTTGCGTTATTCTGCATCCTCAGCAGCAGAACGCTCATCGTGTCTTCTGCATCTGATCCTGGGCCTAAGGAAAAAGGCTTACCATTCTGAATCCAGTCTTCAGCAACACCTATAAAGACAAGAAAGAACAGGTTAGCATTACGGTCTTCAGTGACAGCTCTTCACTTACCTGGTCCATCGGCTGTCACCAACGCCTCGCGCTGCATTCCGGCATCTGAAAGACAAAGGCTTACCTACTCTTCGTGCGCTCCGGAGGTCTTCACACTGCATTCCGGCATCTGAAAGACAAAAGCTTACCAACTCTTTGCACGCTCCGGAGGCCTTCGGCGCTGCATCCCGCATCTGAAAGACAAAACAAGGTGCGTTTAAAGACATTGGGGAACTTTAATACTCACGTGCCATTACTCCTTTCCACATCTAACCCAGTGGGTATTCCGGCACCCTGCAGCCGCCCCAAACTTGTACCTGCAAAATAAAAAGACAGTTAGAGCGCATCGTGAAGCAGGCAACAAGTGCTTACTTACGTGCTTCCAGGCGCTTCTATTCATCACACGGGCTCCATCTTCAACTCACTTCAGCCCGCCATCCGCCATCGCCGGAACCCTGCAAAACAAGAGACATCATTACTAAAGACTTTAAAGACATTAGAATTACTCGAAACTTACCGTTCGTGCAGTAAACGACGGACAGAAGTCCTCTGAAGTCAAGAGGCCTGCTCCCCTTATCCAGTGAAGAAACTGGTTACAGCACCCTGCCTCGAGGCAGATGGAGAGCACGGCGTTCACTTACCTAAGGTGAGAGCGTTAACCTTTGGGGTTCTACAGGAGAAGAGAAAGGGAAGAAGAGAGAGACATTCAATAACCCAGTTCATTAATCCCACATTTTCTATCTGCAGACATCTTACCCTTCGAGCCAGACATACAGTGCACAGAGGTCCAGCCCAAAGAGCCAGCCGTGTGTTACACATCACCTTTGAAGATACGGTATACGCCCAGTCAAGACCGGCGCCTCTACGGGAATCAGGTGAGCGTTACAGAACGCAAAGCCTACCACAAAACTCCCGTCCAGGCGCTATGGAAACCTCGGATACCGACCAGCTAGCCCAGTTACTTGGGGAACTAAGGGCAGAAGTGCATGCAGCCCGTGAGGAAACGAACGCTCTAAGAAGGGAACTGATTATTTCCAAGGAGCGAACAGATGATCTCGCTAGACAATTGCTACAGTCACAAGCCGGACAGACCCCGTTACCCGCATCTGGGGGAAATCTTCCTTCTACATCCTCTATGAATCCAGTGCAGATCAACCTACCTGGGAATGTACCTCTGGCTCCGCCCGAACGATTTTCTGGTGACCCAAAGAGGTTTGCAGTATTTATCAATCAGTGCCGGTTGCATTTCTTATGCCGGCCAGCAGCCTTTCCAACTGATCAAGCTAAAGTAGCTTTCGTGCTTTCGTACCTTAGTGGCAATGCGGCAGACTGGTCGATCCCTCTAGTAAATCAAGATGATCCGGTCCTCCATGATTTTCAAGCTTTTCAGCTCAGTATGGAAAAACTGTTCGCAAGACATTCACAGGGGCAGGCCTTGGACAATGAGCTTCTTTCGTTGCGACAAGGTAATCAAGACCTTTTGGCTTATATTGCGTCTTTCAACAGACTGATAGTGGAAACTCACTGGCCTGAGGACAAAAGGATTACGCTGTTTTATAGAGGTCTACGCGGAGAGCTCAAAGATGTGTTAGCCCAAGTAGTGAATCCCCCACAAGATTGTTCGGACTATATAGACTTAGTCGTTCAAATAGATCACAGACTGCAGAACAGGAAGGCCGATCGTTCCAAGTTTGATGCTCGAGTATTTTCCAAACCGCCAACTCCTTCCAAAGGAGTAGACTCCGGGGAACCCATGCAAAAAGGGGGTCTGAAAGGTCCTCTAACACAAAAGGAGCGGGAAAGGAGAAAACAGTTGCAATTATGCCTCTATTGCGGAAACTCAGGGCACTTTCTTCGAGACTGTCCAGTGAAACCTGCCAAGAAGGCAGTAGGAGCTGCAGTTACCAAAGTTACAAACTCTGAGCAGGGAAACGACCTCGCCCGACAAGAATAGAGGTCCTCTTGCCGAGCGTGAAAACCAGTTCCGTGACCTCGCATTTCGTGATACCTATGGTCCTCATTAGCCCTGATAATCCGGATCGATTACATGCAATTGAAGCTTACGTCGACAGCGGTGCCATCGGCAATTATGTGGATCATGAAATGGTTTTGAGGATGAATCTAACTCTTTGTCCCAAGGCTGTAAAGGACGTCATTACTACGGTGGATGGTACGGAGATTGCCTCCGGGCCAGTAACGCATACCACTCAAGAAGTGACGCTAGTAAGTCAAGATGGACACCATGAGAAGATCGTGTTCGATGTGATCAAGGCCCCTCAGTTTCAGAATATTCTAGGAATACCTTGGTTAGAGAAACACAATCCTCTGATCGATTGGCGAGCAAGAACGGTCCAGTTTCCAGAATGTGTCTCTACTTGTCACCCTCCACCTGGTGTTGCACTGGCAGCAATTTCTTCAGAGACTCCCCAGTTACATCCTGAATACCTAGAATACCAAGATGTTTTCCGGAAGGATCAGGCTAACTCTCTACCTCCTCATAGGTCTTATGACTGCCAGATCGACCTGATACCTGGATCTACTCCTCCTTGTAGTAGAATTTATGCCCTCACCGAGCCTGAGAACCTTCACCTTCGACAATACCTGGATCAATACCTGGCAAATGGGTTTATTCGTCCTTCCAAGTCCCCTGCTTCTTCAGCTTTGTTCTTCGTTCCAAAAAAGGAAGGAGACCTTAGAACTTGTATAGATTATCGCTCCCTGAACCAGATCACCGTTAAGAATAGATATCCGTTACCTTTGATCCCTGAACTCCTGGACCAAGTCAGAAAAGCATGCATATATACAAAGCTGGATCTTAGAGGAGCTTACCACTTGGTACGAGTAAAAGAGGGCGATGAATGGAAGACGGCCTTCCGCACCAAGTATGGGCTATTTGAATATCAGGTCATGCCCTTCGGACTTTGTAATGCCCCGGCCGCCTTTCAATATTTTATGAACGATGTCCTCAGAGAGCTCATAGATGTGTGTGTTGTTGTTTACATTGACGACATCCTCGTTTATTCTTCATCGGAATCTGAACATCGGAAACACGTGAAAATGGTCCTCGAAAGATTGCGTCAACACAAACTTTTCGCTAAGTTGGAAAAATGTGTTTTCAACGTGACTGAAGTTGAATTCTTGGGATTCATATTATCACCTGGCGGAGTGCGTATGGATTCAAAGAAGGTCGATGCAGTTCTCAAATGGCCATCACCATCCTCCGTAAAAGGTGTGCAAAGCATGTTAGGCTTCGCTAACTTTTACCGCAGGTTTATCCCCGAATTCTCTCGAATAGTCCAGCCCATCACTGCCTTGTTAAAGAAAAACAAACGTTTTGAATGGTCTACCGAGGCGGAACAAGCTTTCCAGGATTTGAAGACTAAATTTATCTCTGCACCAATCTTAAAACACCCTCGCCCCGAACTCCCCTACATCGTGGAAACTGATGCTTCAAGCCTTGCCATGGGGGCAGTTCTATCACAAAAGGACCCGGTAACCAATCAGTTGCATCCCGTGGCATTTTGGTCCCGCAAATTCTCGCCTCCTGAAATCAATTACACGATTACTGACAAGGAACTTCTGGCTATCAAGTCTGCCTTTAAGGCTTGGCGGCATTATCTGCTGGGGGCCCGACACACCGTTACTGTGATTACGGATCACCGAAACCTGCAATATTTGAAAACCGCAAAAGCCCAATCCTCTAGACAACTCCGTTGGGCATTATTCTTTGCCGAGTTTGACTTCATAATTACCTATCGACCTGGTACAAAAAACGGTAAAGCTGATGCCCTTTCTCGGATGGGAGTGGAAGAACACTTGATCAACCCTAAACCTGTACCAATCATTCCCGAACAAAGAATTCTGGGTGTAATCGCCACAGAATCCATAGAGGAAGTTAAGGATAAAGCCAGGCAACTTGTAACTCCAGCAGACATACAGAATTGGCATCTGCAGGGAAAGGACTTTTCAGTAAAGGACAACTTATTGTATTTCCAAGAACGATTATACCTACCCAGCACAGATTTACAGAAAAAAGTAATCTCTTGTTATCACGATTCTTTAATGGAAGGACATCCCGGTATGGCCAAGACCTCAGAAAAGATCAAGCGCTACTTCTGGTGGCCGTCTTGGAAAAAAGATATCAGAGACTTTATAATGTCCTGTGGAGTATGCGCCCAAAACAAGAGTCAAAAGGAAAGACCAGCAGGCCTCTTACGCCCTATTGACATCCCACCTCGCCCTTGGCATACGCTTTCTATGGACTTCATCACCGATCTACCTCCATGCTCCGGATACAATACGATTCTAGTAATCGTGGACTTATTCTCCAAGATGCCGCATTTCATTCCGCTAAAAGGCTTGCCAACAGCAGCAACTCTGGCCCGAGAATTTCTCGAAAACATCGTCCGACTGCACGGTTTTCCTTCGGTTCTAATTTCGGATCGAGGTAGTCAATTTATTTCTCATTTTTGGCGAAGTTGCTGTCGGTCAGCTCAAATTGATGTGAGACTATCGACCAGTCACCACCCTCAGACCGACGGACAAACCGAGAGGACCAATCAAACTCTGGAACAGTATTTACGCTGCATGCTGCAACAAACTGAAAAAACTTGGAAAGACATCCTTTGGATAGCCGAATATGCCTACAATAACTCTGTCCATTCGGGAACTGGGAAAACCCTGTTTTTTCTTTTGTACGGCAGTCACCCTCGAACCTCGGAGTTGGATCCCCTCCAAGATCTTGAAACACCAGCAGTAGACTACCTGCATTCTACAATCACCCAAGCCTTTAAGGAAGCTGTTTCTCACCTTCAAAGGGCTAAAGAACAATACAAGAAAGGAGCAGATCAACATCGGAAGGAAGCCCCTCAATATCAAGTAGGGGATCAAGTCTGATTATCCACCAAATATCTACCTCTAAAAGGGCCACGCACATTCAACCCAAGATACCTTGGTCCCTATTCCATCACTACCATAGTAAACCCAGTAGCAGTCAAGTTGGACTTGCCCCCGCACATGAAGATACATCCGGTCTTCCACGTCTCTCTATTAAAACCCGTGCAACCTCAAACCCGACTAACCAAATCTCCAAAACCTATCCTAGTTGATGGAGAACTCGAGTTTGAAGTCAAAAGCATTCTGGACTCCAAGATCTCCAAATCTAAACTATTCTACCTAATTGACTGGAAAGGCTACGGCCCCCAAGAGAGATCCTGGGAACCTGCTGAATATGTCCACGCTCCTCGCCTAATCAAAAGATTTCACCGAACATTTCCTGACAAGCCAAAACCCCCGGAGAAGCCCGGTTTGGGAGGGGCCTTGAGGGGGGGGGTACTGTCATGATCTCTGCTTCCAAAAGGTCAGGGTTTTCCCAACTCCCTTGGAAGCAGATCCATAACCCAGGTTCCGAGTGCCAACCAGTGCCAATTGGGACCTTTTGGACCCAGTCCTGGTGCCGGTGGCACCAGGCTCATAAATATGCCCAGTCCCAGCGCTGGAAGCGCCGGGCTCATAATGCTTGGGTGGACTTACCTGCAGCAGACCATGCTGCTTACTTGCCTGCCAGTTGAGTCTCTGATCCTCTTCTGTTTGGAACTACTTTTCCTGTTGGGTGGGGCAGGAGCCACTCCCTAGATTCAGAACACTGGAACTCTTCTGGAAAGCAGGAACTCTTTTCTTACCTAGGCGTGGCTGTGGAAGGAGACACCTAAGCACTACAGGAGGCTATTTAAACCACACCCGATGGATGAATCTTGCTTTGCGTTATTCTGCATCCTCAGCAGCAGAACGCTCATCGTGTCTTCTGCATCTGATCCTGGGCCTAAGGAAAAAGGCTTACCATTCTGAATCCAGTCTTCAGCAACACCTATAAAGACAAGAAAGAACAGGTTAGCATTACGGTCTTCAGTGACAGCTCTTCACTTACCTGGTCCATCGGCTGTCACCAACGCCTCGCGCTGCATTCCGGCATCTGAAAGACAAAGGCTTACCTACTCTTCGTGCGCTCCGGAGGTCTTC
Organism: Ambystoma mexicanum; assembly: GCF_040938575.1. Taxonomy (NCBI): domain Eukaryota; kingdom Metazoa; phylum Chordata; class Amphibia; order Caudata; family Ambystomatidae; genus Ambystoma; species Ambystoma mexicanum. The sequence continues at coordinate 431,991,361 of NC_090927.1, read as the reverse complement.
ACACTGCATTCCGGCATCTGAAAGACAAAAGCTTACCAACTCTTTGCACGCTCCGGAGGCCTTCGGCGCTGCATCCCGCATCTGAAAGACAAAACAAGGTGCGTTTAAAGACATTGGGGAACTTTAATACTCACGTGCCATTACTCCTTTCCACATCTAACCCAGTGGGTATTCCGGCACCCTGCAGCCGCCCCGAACTTGTACCTGCAAAATAAAAAGACAGTTAGAGCGCATCGTGAAGCAGGCAACAAGTGCTTACTTACGTGCTTCCAGGCGCTTCTATTCATCACACGGGCTCCATCTTCAACTCACTTCAGCCCGCCATCCGCCATCGCCGGAACCCTGCAAAACAAGAGACATCATTACTAAAGACTTTAAAGACATTAGAATTACTCGAAACTTACCGTTCGTGCAGTAAACGACGGACAGAAGTCCTCTGAAGTCAAGAGGCCTGCTCCCCTTATCCAGTGAAGAAACTGGTTACAGCACCCTGCCTCGAGGCAGATGGAGAGCACGGCGTTCACTTACCTAAGGTGAGAGCGTTAACCTTTGGGGTTCTACAGGAGAAGAGAAAGGGAAGAAGAGAGAGACATTCAATAACCCAGTTCATTAATCCCACATTTTCTATCTGCAGACATCTTACCCTTCGAGCCAGACATACAGTGCACAGAGGTCCAGCCCAAAGAGCCAGCCGTGTGTTACACATCACCTTTGAAGATACGGTATACGCCCAGTCAAGACCGGCGCCTCTACGGGAATCAGGTGAGCGTTACAACGCTCCAGCTGCTGTTCTGTCCTTTGGTGTGTTGAAGCCTCAAGCTCAACAAGAGTCGTCCTGAGTTGATGGAGCTCCTGCCTCAGGGCTTCCCTGTGGCCCTGGGACTCTATGGAGATGGCCTCCTGCAGAGTCGCCAGTGCCGCCCGCCTGTCCCTGTTGGACGCCAACATGTCCTCCCTGTGTGACTGGCAGATGGAGTCGGTTGCCTGCTCTAGTCGCTCCATCAGCCTTTCAGGGGGGACAATGGAAGTGGCCACCCTATCCATGGCCTGAGCCATCATCTCGGATGATGCTGCCTGTTGGGTAGCCATACCGTAAATGGATTGCTCCCATGCGGTATTGCCAGGTGGCGTACGGCCACCACGTCGGCGGGCACCACACCTGTCTGGGGCAAGGCGGACTGCGCCTTGCTGTGCCGGCACTGCCTGAGGCTGCAGGACTGCATTCCCCCTCTGATCTGCTGGCCCAGGAACAGGATCAGATGTCGCGGAGTGTGACCCTGCATCCGTAACCACCAAAGGCCTAGCTGCCAACACTGACATCCCCATTGAGGGTTCTGACCCTGGTGCAGGTGGGTGGGACAGAACAGAATCCCTCCCTGGAACACTCACCTGCGACGGCACGTAGGTCTCATCATCCGAATCAACAGCTGAGTACAGCTCGGGGGAGGTGCAGCCAGAGACTCCCCTTGAGAGCACGACCTGCAGCACTTGTGGGTTCTCACCCACCAGCACACCACGTCCCTCACTGGTGGTTGGTCGGCCCTCGGACCCCTCCTGGCTCTGCACCATCTCCACAACCCCAGCAGTATCAGGTGCGTCTTCCCCTGCAAAGACATAATAACAAAGAAATGGAAACAGGCATTAACACCATGGCACACAATGAGGGCTGAGAAGCAAGAGAACCAGTACTTGATTGACACATGTCCCACATGACTAAGACCCTCCCATGCATGCACCCTCACTGCGTATGAAGGGCAGGAAAATGGCACACACTGATGACACAAAGATGGAAGATGAACACATTTCCTGCATGCTGCCTGGCAGTGGCATCACACATTGGCCTGTGATTGCCAGGTGACACACACATGCCATCACACAGATGGCATGTACCATTGCTATTGAGGCAAGATGGAGAGGAGGGCAGCACTTATTCATTCAGTCCAGTTCCCGCATGTAATAGCTTTTCTAAATCAAACAGGTCTGATTTTCACCTGGAGCTGGCAGTCCCAAATGGTCCAATTGCACAGGGACATGTGTGAACATATGATATCCAGGTAACAAAGTCACTCCACTTTACCATAGCCATGCCAGACATGTGACTAGAGGACTGAGAAATGCCTAGTATAAGTGGTGGAATGCAAACAATCTGTCTGAATGAACAGAGAAAAATAAGCAACAATGTTGTGGCAAGGTGACACTTCAAGGGCAACTGGCGTGCTGTTGGGCTAGATGTCTACTGTTGGCAGAAGGGATACTGCAATGGCCAAATGCAGCTGCGCAGGATGTATTGCATGAAGCACATGGCTGACCCATACGACTCAGGCGCACACACTCTCACCTGGCACACAAACAGAAGCCCTCACACACACACCATGCACATGGATGACACACACATGCATGTGCACTCACCGGACAATGCCTCGTAATCAGGCAGATCTCCCACGCCTTGGATCTGTTCCTCCGTGACGTAGGTCCCAGCGACTGACCCATGTGGAGTGAGTTCCATGTCTACTACTGGAGACCCACCTCCAGTCACTAGAGTTGCGGCATGACTTGAGGCCAGCTTCTTCTTTGCCCTGCGCTTTAGGTCATTCCAGCGCTTATAGCAATCATTGGCTGTGCGCCTCACGATTCCAAGGGCACTTACGATGTCCGCAACGGTCTGCCAGTGTGCCTGGCGTTGTGCAGGTGTGGTCTTGGATCCTGCAACAATGACCATCTCGTTATCATGTCCGGACACATACTCAACAAGTGCATTCAGTTCGTCATCCGTGAAGCTGGGCTTCCTGGACGGGCCGGACTGTGTAGCCGTGTCTGGGGCATCAGCCTGTGCCGGACGAGCACTCTTCCTCTTCCGCTTGGAAGGTGGTGGTGATCCTGAGTGTCCTGCGCCGCTCTGGACACTAGGGGCAGGAGCCCTGGTGGGCTCTGTATCAGGTGTGTGGGATTGCACACTCAGCATGGGAGTTGGTGCAGGCATTGGCTCAAGTGTAATGGTGTCAGGGGGAATGTCAGCAGGATGGACTAGGACCGACACTGTCCTGGCTGGGTGTGTGAGAGCTGGGGTGGATGGAGCCGCAGCTGCCCCTGCAGCCTCTCCGCCCTGCCTACTTGGGGCAGCAGATGACCTTGCTGCCCCAGATCCACGTGGCATGATGGCATCAACGTGCACCAGCGCACGTGTCGTAGCCCTGCTGACCTGGAAGTCAGCCATGGAGTCAGCCAGGTCTGGTGCCACAATTGGCTGGTCCAACAAGGGCTGAGCATGGATGGTGTCAGCCACATCAGCCTCAACGGGAGGGGGGGGGATTATGGGTGCCCTTGACTGGTCCTCCACACATGGGGGGACAGGCTCACCCTGCAAGTTACGACCACGTCCCCTACCGGATCCACCACGGCCACCACTTGTGGCTCTTCCACCTTTGCCACCCTTACGGAATCCTCGCCTCCCAGCCATGGCACTGATGTTAATGTGCGCATGGGAGTGGCTGTAGACTATTGTCCTGGGCAATTGGGGGTCAAAGGGGTTGGGTACCAGATGATAATTGTACCCTAGTGCTCTAGCAAGGCTGAATGTAACCCCTGGGGAAAGATGACGGGTCACGCAACGCACAGGAGGCCCAAAAAAGGGAGATGACGTGCACGCAACCCCTCCTAGAACACGTGTGCAGAAAGAAAAACCTGCACTACGCTGGGGCACCCAGTAACACAAGAATGAACGTATGCGTGTCACACGCAGCCTAGAATGACCTCTGAAGGGGTAGGCTACACACGGGGCAAGCACAGATGTTAGATACGTGCGTGACTCACCGTCTGCCAGGTAAAAGAGCGTGAAAAATGAGCGTGTTTGGTTGGCAACACCCCCGCCAAAAGAAGATATGTACGCTGTCTGAGGAGACAGGACAACAGTAGAAGGGAACACTGTTTGAGGGAACAGGCCCAGGTAAACCAGTACAAGAGAAAAAATAGAAAAAGCTGTCAGAGGTAACAGGGAGTACGAACTTGAAACGCCGTGAAGTAAATTGCGTGTGAAACGACAAGAAGTACAGAATTCACCCACTCGCTCTCCACGAAAAGCACGTACAAGGAATTGGTGTTCTACACGTACCTTATATGCAGGCCCACATGTACAGCGTCACTTACGCTTCGTGTACGTGCTAGGCCCATTCCCACCAATTACACGCTTTGTCACTTCTGCGTGTAGGTCCATTTGCACCAATTACACGCTTTGACACTTCTGCGTGTAGGTCCATTTGCACCAATTACACGCTTTGACACATCTGCGTGTAGGTCCATTTTCACCAATTACACGCTTTGTAACTTCTGCGTGTAGGGCTATTTCCACCAATAACACGCTTTGACACTCGGACGTGTCACGCAACTTTTTCCTACGCGTGCACGTGACTTCATAGACGCGCATACGCTAGTGACGCGTTTACGCGCTAAGGGCCTTTCATCGATTTACACGCAGACGTGTGGGATTTTCACGTGCAAAATCACTCCGTATCAAGCTGTCCACGCGTTCACACACGAAAGACCACGCTCCTGCCCAGGAGGCCAAATTACTGCCCCCCAGAGCCCTGAGCACGCTCCCACCTGCCATCTGCTGCTGCCTGACTGCCTGCTGCCCACGTGCCCTGCCATTTGCTGCCTGTACATCAGCCAGGGGTGCTGTTGCTGTGACCACCCCTGCTGGAACCAAAGGCTTCCGACTGCTTTTCCGTCGCCCCACAGCCCAGCCCCAGGACCCAGTTGCCCACCCACTCCTGCCTCTGGGGTTGCCATGTCGGGCACTACAACATCTGGCACCAGTGGCAACCCCCGGCCAAGGAGGCAGAGGGGCACCAGCTTCAGTGCCAGGGAAGTTGGTGTCCTGGTGGAACATGTCCTGGGGCAGTATGATGCCCTCTTCGGAAGGTTGCGCGCCGACAAGGAAGGACGGACTCGGATCTGGATGGACATCGTGACTGCCATCAACGCGGAGGAGGTGGCAGTCCGCGACTACGAACGTGTCAGGAAGCGCTGGGAGGACTTCAGGTCCAGGACCCTCAACAAGGCCCGGCGCCTCATGATGGCAGTAGATGCTAAGGGGCGGGCGGGGCCACTTGTCGGAAGATCAGATGAGTGTCCTGGAACGCATATCCCCAGCGCTCCACATCCAGGTCCTTGAGAAGCAGACTCGTCTGGAGTCGAGCGGTAAGTGTACATGCATACTGATTGTAAGCTGTGCGTGTGGTGGTGTGCCAGGAGTGTGCAGGTTGAACATGTATTTTTATGTGGCCAAGTAGGGGGGTTGTACAGGGCAGTGAGGGTGACACATGCGAGGGGTCTCATGTGTGACACATGGATGGTGCTTGTGTGTGTGGGCTTGCATGGCACAGGATGTGGAGGAATGATTGTCAGGTGTGACATGGATGTCGATCGAGACACTGCGACAGTTGGCGGAGGTGTACACATGCATGCAGGTTTGGTGTTGTGTGTGCATGTGTAGTGTACTCCCTATGTTGCATGTGATGTGTGGATGACCTTTGGCTGCCCATGCTGTTGTATGTGAATGGATGGTGCTGGCTGTTGCATTATGGCTGTGGTATGGCTCATGTGTGCAAGTTGAAATGACATGTGTGTTGGGGATTGTGATGCCATGTGTGAGGTTTACCAATGCCACTCATGTATAACTGTCATGTGTGTATGAGTCCATTTTACAGTGCCCTGATGCCTGTGTTTTCTTTCTCCCTGTCTGCAGCGTCAACTGATGAAGAGGGCGGAGAAGGTGCTGTGGAGCACAGCGGCAGGGGTCGCACCACCAGCCGAAGACGCAAGGCCCGGATCCCCTCCCAAGTTGTGATCTCGTCGGGGAGTGAGGAGTCTGGTGCGGCGTCCCAGGCCGCAGCTGGCGAGGGGAGGTCCAAGAGGCGGAGGTCGGAGTTGGACTCCTCAGCAGCAGAAGGGGCAGCTGGGACCCCACAGGGCCCAACGGGGGAAGATGGCACGGAGTCATCCAGGTTCGTGGGGTGTTTGGTGGAGGGTGCCCCTGCACTGCTGGGGGGTGGGGGTGGTGGGAGACATGGGTGGGGGCCTGGTGGAGGGTGCCCCTGGTGGCTGGGGGGTGGGGGTGGTGGGAGACATGAGTTGGGCATGAGTGGGGGCCTGGTGGAGGGTGCCCCTGGTGGCTGGGGGGTGGGGGTGGTGGGAGACATGGGTTGGACATGGGTGAGGGCCTGCTGGCAGGTGCCCCACAGCGCTGGGGGGTGGGGGTGGTAGGAGACATGGGTGGGGGCCTGGTGGAGGGTGCCCCTGGTGGCTGGGGGGTGGGGGTGGTGGGAGACATGAGTTGGGCATGAGTGGGGGCCTGGTGAAGGCTGCCCCTGGTGGCTGGGGGGTGGGGGTGGTGAGAGACATGAGTTGGGCATGAGTGGGGGCCTGGTGGAGGGTGCCCCTGGTGGCTGGGGGGTGGGGGTGGTGGGAGACATGGGTTGGACATGGGTGGGGGCCTGCTGGCAGGTGCCCCACAGCGCTGGGGGGTGGGGGTGGTAGGAGACATGGGTGGGGGCCTGGTGGTGGGTGCCCCTGGTGGCTGGGGGGTGGGGGTGCAGGGGGACATGAGCAGGTGTGCAGGGTAGTCCCCTGTTTTGTGGGCTACCTGCAGGGGCCGTGGAGGGTGTACAGGGAACACCTGTGAGGACCCACCCAGCCTAATCGCGTGTGATAATTCCCACGCACCCCTGTAATACACGTACCCAGCAAAATGGCGTGTGATAATTCCCACGCACCCCTGTAATTCACGTACCCTGCCAAATCGCGTGTGATAATTCCCGCATACCCCTGTATTACACGTGCCCTGGCTAATCGCATGTAAGACTTCACGTGTACCCCTGTAATACACGTTCCCTGGACAATCGCGTGTTGAACTTCCCGCGTACCCCTGTAATACACGTACCCTGGCTAATCGCGTGTAAAACTTCCCGCGTACTCCTGATATGAAGGTTGCCCGCTTTGCGTTCCTTGTTTGGCAGCCCTGTAAACTGGTCCAGGGTTAGCGCAGCCCTTTGCGATGATTTAGCGATGTTGATGGCTTTTCCTTGCGCGAGGGCGTTCTTGGGGGTGTTACTGGCGCTGCTGCAGGCTCGCTGGGATACTCTGCGCCACGGCTGGTTTGGGAGCATGAAATCCATGAATACGCTGTGCGCGGAAATCGGTTTTAGCGCACATGCCTGGCGCACACAATCGCACGCGGACACTCTGCGCCAGCCGCTTGCGACACTTTTCTGCGAAATTCTATGAATTACCCTGTAAATATGTTCTCCGACATATAGAAGTAGTCCAATATAGATCTGCTTTTGTCTCTCTCCCAAGTATAATTTGCCGGTATATCTCCTGTCACGTTTCCGTTCAATAGCAGCATGTTCCGTACATCCATCTTTTCTGACCAAGCTGAATTGATTTGATATTGATTATTCGTTCTTCTATCTAGATTCCCTTTTTTGGGTTACTTTTAGGCAAACAGTCCATGTTCAAATCTCCACATAGGATGATGTTAGGATTTCTTTCCGATTCTTTGATTTTATCAATGATCTCACAGATCAGATCTAGGAAGTCACTATCATCCAGGGATTTGTGTTGCCAATAGATATTACTTATGTGGAGGTTCTTCTCATTCTTTGTTTGCTCAGATTTCATTAATACCTGCGTCACCTGAACATATGGGGACGGGTTTTCCGACGAGATTCATTTTATATGCCGTCCCGTTCTTACTAGGGTTATCAATCCTGCCTTAGGTCTTCCTTTAGCTTGTTTTATCGCAGGATTGAGTGCTAGTTCATAATTTTGAGCCACTGGCATGGTTTGGACCCACGTCTCTTGTAGACAAATAATGTCTAACTCTTGAAGTTCCTTTGGTTTTTTTTATTATATAAATGGAAGAACCCTCGACTATTCCATGAGCCAAGAGTTAGTTCCTTACTCATTTGGGTTTTTTGGCATTAGCTTTTTCCTTCACAATTGAGAGTTGTAGCTATCCAGCTCCATCTGGTCTGCTCCTCCTCTCTGTTTTCTACATTCTCATTGGCACCCACTTCTTCGGATGATCTCTTGGATTGGGTGCTTGTTATTTTTATTTCATCTTTGTTTTGAACCTTCATGGGGGATCTGCTCGCTGGATGACTCAACTGAGGTGCTCGATTTTTTTTGGATACCTCGGCTTTGTATTTCTTCGTCTGTCTGCTCTCCATTCTCGATATTTAGTTGTGGTTTGCTTTTTTTCTGGTCCTCGGAAATCGATCGCAGGTTTTCGTTTGAGCTTTTTAGTAAGTTGTCATCAAGTATCTCATCTACATTGAAGCCTAGTGAATTCAGATCGAATTTACTATTCAAAATCAGATCCCTTACTATTCTTGAATTGATATGAAGCAGCACTTGATCCATTTTTCCTTCATTTAGGAACTCAACGGTTTTGATGTTGTCCGTGTCAATAGATCTCAGTTGCGGTATGTGTTTAAATAACTGCAGAACATTATATCTATTTAGTATCAAGTTGTCTTTCCCACCGAGCACTCTCTCAATCATCAGGCAATAATTTGCATTTATTTTAATTCTTTTTATTGGTGATTTCATTCTTGCGGCAATACGCGCGTTGTGGATCTCTTCTCTGGTCTTCTCGCTTTTCTAGTTGAATATAAGCATATTTCTGTATTCTCAATTCTCCTACTTGGCTCTGTGGATGGTCAACTCCTCTCGCTCTATAAGATTTGATCTCACTTTCTTTAGCTTTGGCACTTACATTAGGATCTCCTGATTGAATTGATTTGACATCTTGTGCCCATCGTTCACCAATGGTTGCAAATCGCCTCATATTTGACTGTTGACAGTTTAAGCTTGGTGTGTCAGTTGCCCTTCTCTTAGCGGGTAGAATTATTCTACAAATCTGCCTTGTTTGGTCTCCATTGAGCTGTTGTTTGTTCTGGTTGCATCCTTCGGTGTCAAGGTTTTTCCTTTCCTCCGGTTCTATTTCATCAATAGCATGAGCATCTTGATTTATCTCATCTTTGGGGTTTACATCAAAATCATGAGTCGAAAGATTTAATAACAAATCGATCATAACTGCTTCATCGTTTTTTTCTGGGCGAAGCTATCCATAGCTTGTAAATTATAATTTGGAGCTGAGTTCACTGGTTTTTCTCCCATGTTTTTTGTTCTTTGGTGTTTATCCGCTCTTCTTTGTCTATATTTGTCTGCAAGAGAGCATTTAGGTTTTTTACATTTCTCAAGAATTTACAAGAGCTTCTTGATTGATTATTCTTCCTTTTAGGCATATTTTTTTTCTTTCTTAGTTGTTTTTTTGATTTTGCTTTCTCATCTTTGGGTTTTTCTGGCCTTAATTCTTTGTTTTCTTTTCGAATATTGAGAGGTATACAATTGGTGCTTCATTAGGTCGGTCCTAGTTTACTTGAGGCAGGGCTTCACTTCGAAGTTCCACTTCTTTTGCGCACGTTTTAGCTAAAACTTCTGCATTGGCTGCAGTTGGTGCAGGACCCTTGGGGTCCACTCAAGTTAAGGGTAATTCCGTGAAACCATCTGCATTAGCAGAGGTAGAAGGTTGACTTTCAATTGCTACTTCACAGCTCACCTTTGTAGCTTCAACGACTTTATGTAGGCCTTTGATTTTCTTCCATCCCCCGAGCTCGAAGTTGCCTAAATCGATTATTTTAGCAGGTGAATTTTCTTTCTCTCTTTGCTGTGGGGGATGTTTTGTTTTCTGTACTGTATCTTTGTTAGTCCGCATAACATCCTGTTGGCCCGGTGGCACAATCGACTCTGCCTGTTGCTTTTTTTTGCTGAGATTTATAGGAGTTTCTTTATCACTATCAACCATTTTGTGTTTGGTCATAATTGGGATTTGATTTTTCAATGTTTGGATTGCTTCTCTTGCCAATTCAGCAAGGAGTCTTTTATCCTCAGCATTAGTTTTCATTTGTTCTTTCAGTAGCATAGTCATTAGCTCATATGATTTGACATTATGTTTTACCTGTTGTTTCATGTCCACAATTTCCTTTTCAAGGTTCAATGTTTTGGAATTCAACAAGGCTAGGAGTGTGTTTTGATCCTTAGTTGTGTCATTCAATTGCTCATATAGCTTTATCAATGGCGCTACTGTGATCGTCAAAGCAGAGGTAAGGTTAGGTCGAAGCTAATTTATGATTTGACCTATTAGATTAGTGCACCACTTGCGTTTGTCAGCATCATTTGGGGTTTTTCTCTTTTTTGGCTGATCTCCTGGACCTCTTTGTATCTTTGGGTACTGTCTTTCCATAATTGAGGAGTTCGTAGTAGGGTCTAAGTCTGAATCAGTGGAATCTTCTGATTCGGATATTGACTGTCGGATCATCGAAGTTATTCGCTCTGGCCTAGGTTGCATAGAATGCGTTGCTTTCTCACTTAATAGACTACAGTTTCTTTTTGCGAATACATGAAAGGCTCGGTAGGGCCTTGATCCATCTTCCGCCTCTTTAATGGTTGTTCCCTACATCTTCCTTGTGTTTTTCTGTCCGAGCACTTATATGTTTCTAGATCCTGGATCGATCTGTGTTTATCTTTCACCGTTGTCAATTCTTCTAGAGAGCTACTGTAAGAGGATTCAATTCAACACTACAGCTAAGTCAACGCCTAGTCTGGAATACTGAATGAAAACCCTTATTGATATAACTTTATGTCCAGTTCATGAGTTCTGGATGACTACCCCTGTATAACACCCCTCTCTTAGAATCCCCCTGATCCCACTGAGACAAGAAGTAGGTTTGTTTTGCAAATTTAAAAGATTTATTTGAAAAAGATTAAACAATTTATAGATATATCACACTTTGATAATAAATTAATAATTGATAGCACACTTAGGCATATGAGCAGTAATCAGCAATAAGCAATCCTACAATAACACAGTTCTGGTGACTTATGACTAGGAACAGGGGAATAAAGTATCAGAGAATGCTTTATGGTTTCAATGAATTGCACAGATGAAAAAGAATGCAGCACAGAAATTGACTTCACTAAAAGACAATGGCCCTCATTACGACCTTGGCGGAGAACTATGGTGCTATTAGCACCATGGTCCATGGCGCTAAGTTGCCAACTCCGCCATGGTGGTTGGCGGACTTACCGCCCCATTCCGACCTTGGCGGGGCGGTAAGTCCCCAATCCCCATTTACCCTTCCCCATTCCCATTTTTGCCCCATAGGGCATAATGGGAGTGGGGAAGGCGTTAATTACGCCACCGTAAATTACGATGGCGTAATTAACAACAAGTCCCTTAGCGCCATGGATTTTACCGCCTGCAAAAAGCAGGCGTAAAAATCACCATGGCGCTACGGGAACTCGTACTCAGGCGGTAAGGGTCGGCGAAGTTTACGCCGGCGTAAACCCCTTATCGCCTGGGTCGTAATGAGGGCCAATGTAATCACTTTTCTTTGAAAATTCACCCCCCCCCTTTATGCAATATAAGGAGATGGAAAGAAGAGCACACAGTTCTCAGGAATGCAATCAATACAATACGAAATTCAGTTCCCCCCCAGCAAGCTTAGAGGAAAACAGGTCGGAGTTTTAAACACAGGCCCAAAATGCTTTGGAATGTGGTGGCAAGGAAGTGAAATGCGCCAAAAATGCCTTTAATTCCCTCTAGAGGTTCAGGGTAGGTGATGGCTACTTTATATTGTTCAGGCTCGGGTTAGCAATGCTCTATGGATGATTAGCAGATTGCAAACACATTTTTTTAACGGAAGGCAAGCAGCTGCAGATTTTTACACGTGACTGAAATCAGGTCAAATCGCGAATCGCGGTAAATATTTCCGAGTGCGTGTCTCACGATTACAGAACATCTATAAGGAGTAGCACTATCATGTTGGGTTTTATGGATAGCTAAGATTCTAAGCTTTCAGGGGAAAGTTAAACCAAGTTCCTAGCCCAAACGGTTCCAGAGATACGGACGATTAAATAAAGATCGTTTTTCGGATTTGAAATTTTAAAAGTTCAAAGCGACAGGTTACAGCTTGCAGCTAGAAAATGACAGGTGACAGCTTTGCAAATGACAGGTGACAGTTAGGAGGCAGTTCTGGTTGGATTAAAATAGATTGAATTATATTATTTTAACTAAGAGATTGGTTCTGCACAGTTCTGCTAGGTACTCACAATATATTTTAGAAATATGCCTCGCCACGGATCTGGTCAGGTTTTGAACTGGACTCCGGTTCTGGTCTCGGCACTTCACAGTGATCTGGGTCAGCTCTCTGGTTCTGCTAACAGCGGTCTGGGTCACTCTGGATCTCTGGCCTCTGGTTCTGGATACTGCTCTGCTTTCTCTGGGTACAGCACTGATTCTGGATCTTTCTGCACAGCTTTCTCTGGACCCAGCGCTGATCTGCACGGCTCCTGGATGCTGCTACCGCTGTTAGGTCTGCTGGATGCTGAGGCCTACGGAGAAGAGTTCTCAGTTTGTGGGTTTAGGCCCTTGCTTTGAGTTCTGAATCAAGTTCTTTGGAGTTTTAAAGTCTAAGTGTTGAATCTAGTATCTTCTGGATGTTGTGTGGTCCGGCAGAGCACGTTGCAGCAAATGGATTTGAATCTCTCTACCTGTCCTGACTGTCTGCTTTTATGTGTTTTGAAAGTGGGTGGAAAGGCTAGCTTTCTAGGCCCTACCCCTCTCCACTTGTCATTGGCCACTTCCTCCTCTTCGCCTTGATTGGGGGAATGAAATGAAGTGTGATCATGATGAGGTCTGTTTATGATACAGAGAACCCACCCCTGTCAACTTTACACCCAAATCTATATCTGATCCAAATACATACTTCCCCGATAGACAGTTGTTTGGCATTGCATACACACATCATGCATTTACTGATGGTAGCCCCTGTTCCAATTCTGTCGTTTCTAGGAGCTTGGGTTCAAAAATGGCAACATATTTCACTTTTTGGTTGGGTTACCAATATTGGATTTGTCCCCGCATTTACACAAATGTTCGCAAAGCATGTGGGCATTAGGTGGTGGAGTGTCAGATTTTTAACATACATACATTTAGAGTAATATCCTCTTTTCTGCTAAAAACTCCCCTGAACATACCACCGGGTCCTAACACGTCTTCAAATGTGCACAGAAAAATCACAAGAATAATGATATCACTTATAACATTTTCACAAGTCCGCTCTATGAATGATCCATCTTTTTAGATTTATGTTCTGTCCCCAAAGGGGTGTGGTTTCCCCCCAGCACAAGGTTGAATTTCTGGTTTTTCCAGTTCTGCCAAGCCAGCTTGCTCACACAGGCAGTGCTCCTCCCCTTTCCTTCCAGGAGGAAGCCACTTTTACGACCCCCCCAATAAAACATTTGCCTGAGTCAGGACAGGGCTTTGTTCAATTTCTTGCAGAGCCCAGGTAATTCAATCAGAGAAGTGTCATATCCCTTTTGGTGGGAACAGCAAAAGGCAGCTAGGCCTGGGAACACAGCTGTTGTGCAAGTCTCAACTCCTGTCGGGGGTAGCTGGTGGGCAAAGTTCCCTCTCTTTTTAAGCCAGGCCTCAGCTAAATGTCTCGTTGGCTGCCAGTTTTCCTGTCCAAATCAAACTTCCAATTTTTACGCATGCAGCTAGAATGCTGATTCTAAGTTTAAAACTATGACATTTAAACAATTCCAACCTATGTGACACTCAAAAGTAGGTCACTCATTTCTTTTAAACATTTAGATTTTTAGTGTCTTTCAGTCAAAATTTACTTAAACTGCTGAAATCCACAGCTCAGCCAGTTTTGCTATGAACATTATTTTAGACTCATCCTCTTTCCAGATTTTGTATGCCCACAAGACTTTATTCTGTCAAATGTCTGCTGGTGTTCAGTGAGATTGTTGGATATTCTGCAATGTTTGAAATGGGCATTCTGAGCTTGCCTTCAGAGATACAAAGGGTGATTTTAAAGTGCTTTCTAGCGAACAGGCACTGCTGTTTTTCTCTTTGGCACCCCATTTCACTCATGGCTCTTCTGACCCAGCACACCTGCACCGGGGGGTGGCAAGTCAGGCGACCATTTTGGTGTGCGCACAAACTGCGCGGTTTTCATAAATTCTGGCGCACATGTGGGCTTTTTCGGCCATCTTGGATTTCCTAAACCCACAGCACCAAATGTTGTAGCATAATAGTCCAAACGTGGGTCAGAACACCCAACACTACTTACATCATATTTTTTTTCTTTGGTTTGCTGTCAAAGTTTGATTCATGCATCTCAAGTTGTGTAACAGTTTATTCGCTACTGCAAGTGAGTCTCTCCTGTGTACTGTGTCGCTATTTTTGCAAGTAGTATCTGAAGTGCTATGATTACCCTCTTCCATTCCATCAAGTATGATTTGTTTCTCTCTGATCTCTGCAGTAAATACTTCATCATTAGTAATCACTAAAGCCTCTTCATCGTTTATCATAAGGCAAAATCGCGAATCCCCTTTCCTCCATAAAATCACGTTTGTCACGTTGGTCACTTGCTGCTGCATAAACGTCCTCCCCAATGATAATTTTTGGATCTGGACTCCCTCCAGATATAACAACTATTTGGTAGCTGTTTGTTGTTACACTCAGGTTAATTATTTCTGGGGAGCGGTCTGTTTCAAAGGCATTTGATTAATTACCTGCTTGACGTCAGTGCATACAACAGCGTTTTAACGAAATGTCAAAACATTCAAGTCTTTCAAAGTTTCAGGCAGGCTCTTTGTTCTAACGTTATGTTCTTTATCGTTTAACGATTTAGCCTCATCCTGCTCAGACATCTCTTTCATCGCATCCACAGTCTTTACAAAAGCAGTTTTGAGAATCCCATTTTGCTCGGTAGTACTTACTTGTTGTCTCTTACGTCTCACAACAAGCTCATTGGCACCTGACTCTGATTGTCGGTTTATCAGCGTACTTGGCCGCAAAGTGATCATCTCGGCCGTCTCGCTCCTTCCACTCACGTTGATTTCCAGCTATACAGCCGCTGAAGAAAGACTCCTGAGAGGGCAAACCGCGATAATCGCGGGCCACTCGCAGCTCGCAGCAAACAGCCAAACAGCAGTTCAAATCCACGAAAAGTAAATCGCCCTTTGTGCGCCGGGCTTAGCGCCGCAAGGGCCGATGAGGCAATGTTTTATGCACGTACTTTCTGACCCAAAAGCAGGGCGGAGTAAAAAGGGGGCGGAGTTAGGTCTCTCTGCTCCCGTCTCCCGTCAATCCGCTGTGATCAGCTGTAATCCTCTCCTGCTCACCGTCACACTCGCAGCACAGCCAAACAGCAGTTTAAATCCACGAAAAGTAAATCGCCCTTTGCGCGCCAGGCTAATCTTTAACATGCCCCTTCCTACAATCCTTTGTCCCACCTCATGGTCATTTAGGCCAAAGATGTGTTGATTCTTTATTTTAAACTTTGGGATCTCCTCCCTGTCTAGTATTTGCCAGAGTATCTTTTCATTAATGAAACTCCTTTCATGTTCAAGCACTGAATTGGCTTAAATAATCTCAGAATGCCCATTCACATGGATAGGGTTCCATGGTTGCCTTTCTCCCATGTGTATTTCTGAGATTTTTAAAATGTGTATATCTTGATTTAACTCTGGAGTGATATTTGGTTTGTGTTTTCTTCATTTAGATAAAAACACAACGTGTTGTTGTAATGTAGTCTTGTCATGTGAAATCGCTGGCCTGGAGTGCTTGCTGTCAGAATGTTGATGCATGAATGCATCTCAGGAGAATGTTGAGTGGATCTGTGAGTGAATGTTCTGAGAGGGTCAGTGGAGGGCCTGAGCTGGGATGGTAGGATTTCCGGTGGGTTTTCTCCTGTGTATGGAGGTCCAATGCCCCTCCTTGTCCCTGTCCTGTACTTCATGTCAACGTACATAGCACAGGAGTAACTGCATGGTGTATATATGTACATTCTGTACAATAAAGATTCCTGGGACAAATTATGACTCCAGCAGGTCTGTGTGTGAGGGCCAGCTTGAATGACCACCAAACAGACTTTAGAACACATGTTTTCATCTATTTCTGTCTGCCAGTTTTTCTTGGGGTCCAAATAAATCTCCAAAGACTGCTTCTCTTTTTTTCCTCGCATTTCTTCCTGACACATGAGAATGACAGTGATGCTCGGCACACAGCCATTCTGACGATATACTTCCACTGCACTTTCTGATTTAGCAACAGTGTGGCATTTTTTTACACTGTTGCCATTGGTCATTATTTTCTTAGGTCTCAATGGATTTTTAGCTAAGTACCACAATACTCCATTTACCCCATCAATGAGGGGCGATAATCTTTCCAGGCAATTTTTCCCTATTAGAAAGGGTACTTCATTGATGGATGTGACAAACACGTCCTTCCACTTCCTGTGTCATCCAATGCTTCCCTATCTTTATGTCAACCTCATTGACACTTTCGGTATTTCTTCCCAATAGAAATTGTGCACTCACCTTTAAATGATTTTGTGGGGATGTCCAGTTCTTTTGACATTATTGTTGCATGACCACCTGTGTCAATCATTGCAAATGCATTACACTTTTCTTCAATAGTGATAGGAGCATAGTGATAGAAGCATAGTACCTATCTCCAACCTCTTCTAGCACACATACAACATGTGATTTCTTTACTAATTTCAGGACTTACTTTTCTTAGCTCTTTTTTTTTTACTTTTTGCTAGGCAAATGGGCATATCAAATTACATTTTACCCTCCTTTTTGCCCACTTCATTTTGAATTTCTTTGTCTATTCTCCTGGACTCAGAACCCTTTTGGGGTGTAGCCACTGACTGCCCCTCTGACTTGGGACCACTAGTGTTTACACCCCAATTTCTCATTGTGGCTTCCCCATTATCTGGGTCCTCTCTATTTGCTGCCACATTGCAACCTACTGGCTGGGTATTTTCGCAAGTGGCACATGATAGCATGTCTTTTTCTGTTGTGTGACATTTATCTGTGTTTTGTACGGAGCCTGTAATTTCTGTCCATTGGAATATGTGTGGTTCATAATATTCCTCAGGTGACTGACGTGCACCTGCCTTTTGGGCAACTGGTACCTCTGTGGGGGTATCAACAGTATTTTGATGATCAAGTAGGGATAATCGATCTGCTGATCCTAATTCTGCGTTTTTTGTTTCATTTCTGCATTATATATTCTTTTTAAATCTGCTTCTCTGTCCTTTGGGTTTTTCTTGTTCATTTTCCCCTTCCTGTTCTTCATCTTCACACACCTGGATGGTCTGGTTCAACTCTAAATTGAACCACACTCCCTTTTTGTGTGTGTTGAAATTCCCTGCCTCACTTTCATTTGTTTTTTTTCTTCTCATTTTTAAATCAGCAAGCAATTAGGTACTTTTATTCAAGGGCGATTCATGGGTGTCTGTGTTCTCATCTGGGCAGAGGTCATTAGCTAGTCACTTGTTGTCACTCAGCACAAGATCACTCCTATGGCTTTCTGCACCTTCACTTGGCTGTTGCTTTTGGACTGCACATAATTTTCCTATCTGTTCAGTCAATATTTTGACTTGGACCTCTAAGCATTGAAACCTATCCACGTCTCTGTACTCCCTCTTTGTGGTCTGGCCCAGTAATGATTAAAATCACACTGATTAGGCCTGTTCTCTCAGGAGATGGATTTCTATTTGCGTTACCTCTGAATTTGCGTGACATAGGATGTGGAGAATGTGGAGTGACCATTCTTGGACCATGGTCGACCGGTGGTGGTGACTGATTATATTGGCGAGGGACATAACTGTTCCCCATGCTGGTTTCCATTTCAATGTTTGTTTGTTTATTATTTGTAATGCGCCGGAATACCCTAGGTTATTAAGGCGCAGCAGATACAGGAATTTGCGAAGCTTAGTTGCAGACAATAAAATATATACATAGCATATGCACAATAATAATAAAAGAAAAGCAAGGAGTTTATACATATATACAGTTAACAATTGTGTGTACGGTATGTCCAAGTGACAAGAGGGAGAAGCAGGTCATGGCTCAGTATGTTTAGACAACGGCTGCCTTCAGCCAAGACATCATCTTGGAACGGACATTTTGGTAGGGTAAGACCATTCTAAGAGTGGGTGGTAGGGAGTTCCACAGTTTAACCGCTTTCACTGGGAAGCTGTTACCTCCTATGGTAGAGCGTTTGTAGTTAGGGACGGAGAGGCAGTCTCTGTATGCTGTCCTTGGCGGTCTCAAGGATGTCGGTCTGTGAAATCTGTCGATCAGGTAGATAGGGGCCGCGTTATTGAGGGACTTGTGGGTGAGTGAAGCAGTTTTTAGGGAGATTTTGTCTGTGATAGGGGTCCAGTTGTTCTGTTGACTGTGTGCTGTGATGTGGTCTCTTCTGGAGATGCCCAGGGCCGCTCTGAGTGCATTATTCTGGAGGATGTGTAATTTGTTGGTGGTGGCTTTGGAGGACCCAAGATAAAGCGCGTTACAGTAGTCTAAGCGGGATAGTATGAGGGCTCTGGCCAGGGTCAGGCAGCTGGTATCGGATAGAAAGGGTTTGGCTGTACGGATCAATTTACACGTGTAAGCCGTGGAGGAGGCTAGTAAGTTCACCTGTCTGTTAAAGGAGAAGTTGGAATCCAGGTAAAAGCCCAAAGTTTTGACTTTGTGTCCCACTCTGATAATGTTGCCATCGATCATGAAGGATGAGTAGGCTGGGCTTAATTTCTTTAGGCTGGCAGTGGTACCCAAGGTGATGAGTTCAGTTTTATCATCATTCAGGCATAGTCCATGAGTGGCCATCCATGCCTGGATGATGATGTAAACCCTATTCACCAAGGCCAAATCCTTTCCATAATCTCCAGAAAGCGGAAGGAGGATCTGGGTATCATCTGCATAGTTAGTGTAGGTGATACCGAGATGATCCAGATCATCAAAAAGGGGCTTGGTAAATATGTTATACAGTGTAGGGGAGACACAAGAACCCTGTAGTACGCCACAGGTGATGGGTATGGGGTCTGCAGCATCTGTAGGCGAAAAAACCCTCATGGTTCTGCCATCGAGGAAAGATCTAATCCATGTAATGGCCTCG